>NW_026948600.1:9145264-9454235 GCF_035770615.1 Melospiza melodia melodia
CCTTTTTGCTTGCCTACCCTGGGCTTTATTAGCAGCTATTCCAGCTGAAACAATGGTCCATTATTGCTGTGTGGATCCAAGGAGACCATGGTGACACTGTGGCATCTCATGGATCCAAGGGGCCATTGTGACACTGATGAACTTCATGTAACCCAGGGTCCATTGTGACACAGCAGGGCCACGTTGGAACAAAGGAACCATTGCTGACAGTACAGAAACTCATGGAAACAAGGGGCCATGGTGACACAGCAGGGCCACATGGAACCCAGGAGACCAGTGACATTTAGGGACCTCATGGAACCAGGGTCCATTATAGCACTGCAGAAACAAGGAGACCATTGTTGATGCTGTGGAAGGTCCTGTAACTGAGCAGCCATTGTGACACTCCAGGGCCTCGTTGAACCAGGCAGACCATTGTGACACCACAGAAACTCATGGTACTGAGGGTTTATTGTGACACAGCAGGGGCCATGGAGCCAATTGTCCATTGTGACAATGTGGATCTGAGGAGACCATGGTGACACCATGGAAGCTCAGAGAACAATGGGTCCACTGTGACAAAACAAGGCCTTGTGGAACCAAGGAGACCATTGTGACATTATGGAACCTCATGGAACCAAGGGTCCATTGTTACAGTCCAGGACCAAGGAGACCATTGTGACAGTACAGAACCTCACGGGAACAAGATTCCATTGTTATGCTGTGGGGCTTCATGGAACCAAGGAACCACTGTGACACAGCAGGGCCACATGGTACCAAAGGTCCATAGAGATATAGCGGATCCAATGAGACCATGGTGATGGTGCAGAACCTCGTGGAACCAAGGGGCCGTTGTGACACAATGGGACCCCTGTGGAGCCAAATATTCATGGTGACACAGCTGGGCTGCTTGTGACCAATTGTCCATTGTGACAGTGCAGATCCAAGAGACCAGGGTGACACTCTGGCAGTTGATGGAACCAAGGGGCTGTTGTGACACAGCAAGGCCTGGTGAAACCAAGGAGAGCATTGTGGCAGTGCAGAACCAAGGAGGCCATTTTGACAGTACGGAACCCAATGAAACCAAGGGTCCATTCTTCTACAGCAGGGCCTTATGGAACCAAGGGACAATTGTGTGGGGCATAATGGAGTCAAGGATACCATTGATACTGAAATCCACTGGATAGACACTTCTGAACACAGTTTTGAGTATTTGAAAGCAGATATTCTTTATTACAGCATGGTGATCACTTGGGCCATCCTTCCTCCATTGGAGTGCATTAAGCATTGAATGAACAGAGTTTTTATCACACACACTGATTATGTATTCAATATCTATCCCCACTTCCTTTGCGTTTATTTGACATAGTTGCACCCCTTATCACAAATCCTTTCATGGTTCTTTGGGTTTTGTCTTCAACATCTGGAGTTGTTTTTAGATGGCTGTTCCTTGATACCCTTTTGAGTAAGGGCAATATTATTGTTTTGCATAACTTCTGTTTTGTCAGCCTTGCAGAGCTGAGCTGGCATTGTGCTTGCATTTCTTGGGACTTCTGTTTGCCACAGGTACATCCCTAATCAGTTTCTCCAAGGCTGTTCTGTTCTACTGTCCTTGACAAGAGTAAATGTTCTGTTCTCCTGTCCTTGTCTCAGTGCTTCCCCGCATGAGGTGTCTGCAACCCCCCCCCAACCTATGGGCCTGGGGTGGGCAAGTGTTCCTGGGGAACAGGGATGGGACAGCCGGGCTGGACTGACCCAAGGGATGTTCCATTCCATGTCACACCATGATCAGAAATCTTCTGAGAGAAGCAGGGGGACATGGGAGGTAGGGAATAATTTCTTTTTTAAGACATTTTTCTTTCAAAACAGCACCTACACAGGCAGAATCCTCTCATGCCACAAGGTGGTTAAACATTTTCTGCTAGTAGGAGATTTCCTGTGGATTTGCTTTTCTTCTGTGGCTTTTTCTTTTTGTGGCTGGTTTGTTTGTGGGGGTTTTTTGTTGTTGTGGGTGGGTGTTGCTTCTGTTTTTTTGATTTGGTTTGAGTTTTTCATTTTTTTATTGGATTGGGGTTTTACCCTATTGAAATGACTTTCTTTTGAAGCATACATATTTTCTGCCCTTTCTTGTGGCTTGCTTGGCACCTGATGGCAAGATAAATTTACCCAAATCAGTCATCTTGCCCAATTACATTTTGCAGTCACCATTAACTAGATGAGTTCAGTCACAGACTCCCTGCAATTTGGCAGCATCCACAAAGGAATTGAAAGTACATTTCATGGCATTGTAGAGAGAATAGAAATATTCCACAGTGGTGGCCAAGGGCTGGTCACTGAGGGATGTCACCAGGGCGTGGCTGCCAAGAGGACTCTGTACCATGGATGATATTTGACCCTCATTGTTCAGCCAAACTCCCACCCAGCCCATGTTCCACTCTTTCAGCCCAGCTCTCTCCAGTCTGGCTCTGAGGAGACCACAGCAGACCCTGTCCCAGGCCTGGCTGAAGTCTGGGCACACAACATCCCCTCCTTTTCCCTCCCACGTGGGTTCTGCAGTCCCTGCCCTGTCCTGCCAGTGCCTGGAATGGCTGCAGGAGGATTTGCCACATCCCCTTCCCTGCTGAGCCTGACCAGGCTGTGACTCTCCCAGTCTCCCTCCCTGCACAGTTTGCAGACTGGTTCAATGTCTGCCCTTGCCAAGTGCCCAGGACCCTCTGGGATGGCTCTGGCCTTTCCAAGGGGTTTGAGAGAGGTCCCACAGTGACGCTGCCCAGCCTTCTCAACAGCCCTGACACTAAAGGCCTTTTCCACATCCCTCAGTGCCAGCTCAGTGCCCATAACACTCAGGCTGGTTCAGAAGGGAGGCAGCTCTGATTTGTCCCCACAGACCCTCACTCTATCCAATGTCCCTTTGTGCACTCCATGGCTGCCCTGAGCATTTTTTCCCGGGAGCCTCCTTGCCTGGGATATTTCTCTCTGTGCAGTCCTTACCACAACCCCACAAAGAATTCAGGTGTTTCCCCAGAGGATGTTACTCTCAGAGTGAAGTGGCCTCAAGGCACTGTTTGTGCCACTGGAATTGTGCCACCCCCGGGTGCTGCTGATGGTGTTTGTGTTCACTGGGGTACATCTCCTCTCACACACATGATGCACTGCTAAAATCTCCTCAGCACAGAGCAAATATGGCCTGCTGGCCTGGTCACTTGGTGTCCCTCCGTGCAGGGACAAACAACTTCCTGCAGGTGGGGAGAGGCCAGTGGTGGCAATGGTGGTTGCAGGGGCTGGAGTGGGACAATTGCCCTGGGCCACCTTCCCAGGCTGCCCCAGAACAAAGACACAGCCCAGGCCCTACTCTGCTGCTGCCTCGGGTCCGTGCCAGGAGCTCTGGCTGTGCCAGGACACTGCTGTGAGCCCCCCCCTGCACACTCCCCACCTGCCCCAGGCACTGGGCTCTGCTGTGCCAGGGCATTCCTGGGGCACATTGCTGACAGCAGCTCTGGACGGGAGCAAAGCCTCCCTGCCCTGCCCTCAGGAGTAGCCCTTTGCTGCTGGAGCTGCTGTGCTGGAGCCCAGTTGTGTCCCAGCAGTGCCTATGGCCTGGCCCTGCCTGTGGCCACAGCAGGGACACTCAGGAGGACAGTGACCAAGCTGCCAGAGCACTCTGGCTTTACAGCCACAGCAGGGCTGGGAAGGACAGGCTGGAGTTGGGCACAGCAGCTCTGAAAGGACCAATCCCTGCTGCTCCCTGGCCATCCAGCTCTGCTGGGACTCTTTTCCCCTTCTTCCTCCTAACTTCACGCGGGGCTCAGAGCTGGAATTCCAGATAAAGCAGGCACTGCAAGGTAGCTCTTTTCTTCAAATGTAGCGATAACCCAATGCCTGGTTTACAGAGCTTGTGGGTCAAATTCAAGAGAAAGACGGTGAATTAGATGGTGATAAAATAACTTCATCAAGTACAACATTATGACTAAAAACCCCAATGATCCCTACCAAAGACCCAGGAAGGCCTGTTGGGCCTGTCATGAATTCCATTCCAAAAGCTATGCAAAAGAAAACAGGAAATTTTTCGCTTCTCAAAATCAGCTAGTCATCATTTTCCTCAGGGTATCCTTGAGCTTCTGGTTCCTCAGGCTGTAAATGAGGGGGTTCAGGGCTGGAGGCACCACCGAGTACAGAACTGACACTGCCAGATCCAGGGATGGGGAGGACATGGAGGGGGGCTTCAGGTAGGCAAAAAATGAGGTGCTGACAAACAGGGAGATCACGGTGAGGTGGGGGAGGCAGGTGGAAAAGGCTTTGTGCCGTCCCTGCGCAGAGGAGATCCTCAGCACAGCCCTGAAGATCTGCACATAGGAGAAAACAATGAATACAAAACAACCAAATGCTAAGAAGGTGGTGAAAACAGAAACTCCAAGTTCCCTGAGGAAGGATTTTGTGCAGGAGAGCTTGAGGATGTGTGGGATTTCACAGAAGAACTGGCCCAGGGCATTGCCATGGCACAGGGGCAGGGAAAATGTATTGACTGTGTGCATGAGAGCATTTAGAAAGCCACTGGCCCATGCAGCTGCTGCCATGTAGGCACAAGCTCTGCTGCCCAGGAGGGTCCCATAGTGCAGGGGTTTGCAGATGGACACGTAGCGGTCGTAGCACATGACAGTCAAGAGAAAATACTCTGCTGAAATGAAGAAGAGAAAGAAAAATAGCTGTGCAGCACATCCAGTGTAGGAAATAGTCCTGATGTCCCAGAGGGAATTGTGCATGGCTTTGGGGACAGTGGTGCAGATGGAGCCCAGGTCACTGAGGGCCAGGTTGAGCAGGAAGAAGAACATGGGCGTGTGCAAGTGGTGGCCACAGGCTACAGCGCAGATGATGAGGCCGTTGGCCAGGAGGGCAGCCAGGAAGATGCCCAGCAAGAGGCAGAAGTGCAGGAGCTGCAGCTGCCGCGTGTCTGCCAATGCCAGCAGGAGGAAGTGGCTGATGGAGCTGCTGTTGGACATTTGGTGTCTTTTGGTACAGGTATTTATACAGCATTAACACCTGCCTGGGAAGGAAATGGCAGTGCCAGATTGGACATTTCTTCACTCTGGGGATCGTGGACTGTTGAAAGAAGACTAGAATAGCTGGACCAAGTCTTTAAGTCTATCCTATGCGTTTTAGTCGGAATTCCCTACAAAATTAATTCTCTTCCTGTGAGGGAACTTTGCTAAACTTTATTTGAGTTCAGGTTTGTGTGCTGAGTTTCTGCCCCATCTTCAGCACTGCTCTCAGCCTGAACACTCTGGAGCCCAGAAGGAAAACAGGGCTCCCTGTGCCCCAGTGCAGTCAGCGCTAGTCGCCACACAGATGCCCTTTGTTCATTACACCTCTTTTGATTTAAGCATGATCACACCTAAAGCAGAGCTTGAAAACAAAATGGACTTTGTGAATTCTCCAGTTTAAAAGTAATTTTCTCCCAACTCTTCTCTCTTTCCCTTTGAAGCTGGACAGGAGGGATTTCTGGATATAGTTTCTCTATATCCAAGTCCTGTCCCTGCCAGGGCTGCCAGAGCCCAGCCCAGCCCTGGGGTTCAGCCCTGGCAGACCCCTCCCAGCACAGGGCACTGCCCAGGGGCATCTCCCTGGCACCAGGGCCTTAAGGGCAGGCCAGACAGAGATGCTGCAAGCCAAGGTGCTGCTGCTGCTGTCTGTAGGGAGAGAAGGATGAGGAGGCACTTTCTGAGGGAGATCTGAGGCCCATCTGCTGATGCCCTGGGTGACAGTGCAGGAGTCTCATTGACACAGCTAAAGCTGACAGCCCCTTTCCCTTCCCTTGAGGAGAAAGCTGAGAGCAGCCCTGGCCATGCAGCACCATCTCCACAGCAGGAGGAATCTACCCTGA
This sequence comes from Melospiza melodia melodia, assembly GCF_035770615.1. Taxonomy (NCBI): domain Eukaryota; kingdom Metazoa; phylum Chordata; class Aves; order Passeriformes; family Passerellidae; genus Melospiza; species Melospiza melodia. The sequence continues at coordinate 9,151,122 of NW_026948600.1, forward strand.
TGGGGGTGGCTCCTTCCACCTCCAACTTCTCCCCAGCAGCGTCCATGGGGAGCTGCCAGGCAGGCTGAGAGCTGCTCCTGGCAGGTGGCGCATGCCCTGGGCTGGCCAAGAGCCCTGAGGGCTGCAGGAGCTGCTCTGCAGGACAGCCCTGGGCAGCCCTGCCTGCAGCCCCAGCTTCAGCCCCTGCCGCTGTCCCTGGCAGCAGGAGCCGTCCTGGCCTGTCCCTCTGACAGTGCCCAGGGCAGCCCGGCTCTGCAGCACATCCTCCTCCTGCTCCTCCTGTGACACAGAGAAACTGGGAGAGTCCTCCTGACACATCCCCCAGGCTGTGGGGTGTGCTGGCTTCAGGAGATCCCTCCAGGAGCACAGCGGACATTGCCCTGCACCCACACACTCACCATGCCCAGGGCTGTGAAGATCTTTCCCCAAGTGAAGTCTCAGCTCAATGTCTTCCCAATCCTGATTGCCTTCAGCCTGTCTCTGCCTGGCTCCTGTCCCCTCAGTGCCTGCAGGGAGAGCCCTCAGCCCTGCTGGGCTGGGAGAGGAGCTGGCCCTGGGAAGAGCTGTTCCTTTAAAGCTCAGCAGCACAGACACAGCAAAAGGAACTTTAATGAGCCTCTAGGGGATTTGGTGTTGTTTACATCAGACTCAGTCCCTCAGAGAGTGTTCAATAAACTTCTCAAGAACTCAAAATTTAATTGAAACTCTGAAATTTCTTAAAGTTTTAATGGGTCTCACTGAGGGACATGACTGAGAAAGTGTCCCCAGGTTCCAGTTAGAGCAGAACACTGGAGGCAGTAATGACAGTTGGGGACAAACAAGGCAAAGGTGTATCTGGTGCTGAGCAAAGCTGGATGTGTTTGAGGAATGCCAAGGGCCAAGGCCTGAGCCCCAGCCCCCGGCCAGGCAGATCCTGTCCCTCCCTCCTTGCTCAGGGCTCTTCCTGGGATGGGCACTGGCATGTGGGGATGGGCAATGCCAAGGGCAGGAGCATGGGGCGGCCCCTGCCAGGCTGCTGAGCAGGGACAAGGAGGCAATGAGGCCCCAAGCCTGCAAGGGTCACTTGTCTCCTGCTCCTGCCTCAGGCCCAGGCCCAGCAGCCATGGCCAAAGTGCTGCCCAAGTTGGCTCTGTCAGGGCTGTCTTGCAGCTGCTGCACATGCCTGTGCCCTGTGCAGCCCAGGCTGTCCCACGGTGTCCCTGCCCTGTGCCTCTGTCCCTGCAGGCTCTGGGAAAAGGTCCCCCTGTACCTTTTGGACACATGCCCTGGCATATTGGAATGTTGTCCATATGGATGGCTACAGAGCACCAAAACATAAATTCTCATTCCCTTTTTTCTGAAAATATAGGATCATAAGTCCGTATACTATCCTTTGGTTGTTTTCATTATAATGAAACTGACCTTTCTGAATAGAAGAGTGTCCTTGTTTGTGTGTAATATCTAATACAAAGGTAAAAATAATTAGGAATGATTTTAGGCATTGGCATTCATGACCATAGCACTCCAGGAAGGCACCAAGTTATAATCCATGTGTTTTTCAATACAACTGTTGTTTCAGAAGCTTGAAACTTAACTGCAGAGGACAACTGGGAAGTGACTTTGTCCTGCAGCCTTATGGTTCTTCTTTTTTTAAGAAATTCATGTGTGAAATTATAACTAACCTGACGTCACTTGTATTTTTAGAGGAAAAAATGGGTCATTAACTGTAACTAAGGCCTATCCATAAGACATTCTATAAATCTTTAGATTACTGAGCCCCAAAGGATAAGTTACCATGGTATACCATGATAAAGGGTACCTTTATAAACAGCATATAGATCACTGCTTATCTGGCCTTTGGACACTTAACTTTTCAGCTACCTCATACAGACATGTTCATACACACAGACAAGTGTGCAAAAAGGTTTTTCGTCGGACTCCACCAGATCTCACTGGCTCTGCAGAGCAATCAATACACATTGAGTCTAATGAGGAAAAGGGTACTGTGGAACAGTGCATGCACCAGGTGAAAGGCAGGGCCTTACAAGCACACTGATCAACATTTGTCAGCATCTGTCAGCATGACTGACCCCACTTATGGTATTATTCCTCTATTTTCCTATGTCTATTTCTCTCCAAACCACCTTGATCCCTCCATTTTCCTTCTTTGGTTCTTCCCCTAACATTCCATATTAAGTCTAGTGAAATTCAAAAATGCTACTTCCTGGCATCCCAGTATTAACCCTGTAACACTAGGCAGTAATACCAGCCATTCTGCAAAGCCTTTTGGAGAGCCACTCTGCTGACCCATGGTGATAAGTTTTCTTCTCGGATCATGAGGCTGAGGCTGTCCTGGAACATCTGGGAATGTTTGTATTTATGTATTTATAAATGTATTTTTTAATTAAATGCATTTTATTTATTTATTTATTTAACATCTTTTACCATGGTCCACATGTTCCATATGGTATACCATGTCCCCTGCTACAGAACACTGCTCTTACTTTCAAACTGAAGATAATACTGAATAAAATTCTGTCCTTCAGTGGAACCAAACTACTGACAGAGTCTGATGTGAATCTCTCCGGGTCACCCTATGTTACAGTGATTGACAGGGGTGTTGGCCAAATAATATCTCCCAAGGCTGCAGCCATCTTTTGGCAATGTGAAAGTTGGTCTTGGACCACATAAGCCATGTTGTAAAACTCATCCCCCAGCTGCCCTACCTGTCTGGCCCCTTCCTTTGCTGACAGCTCTGCCTCCTACCTGCCTCTGCCTGCCCACACAAAGCCTTGGGCTGGCCCAGGTTCCTTCTGGGGAATGTGTTGCACCACAGCCCTTCCCAGGAAGCAAAATTTCTTTCTCTTTTTTCCCAATCTGGGGCTCCCCAGCTGCCCTTGGCATTGATGTTTTCCTTTTTCAGGCTGTTCTCTACTATGTCAAAAGGATCCACCATCTCTGAAACCACCCTTCCATCCCTCCCAGGGCTCTCCTCTGCTGTCCTCAGTCTCCAACCCACTGAGCACAGAGCTTCTCTGTCCCTGTACAGTGCTCATGTGCTTGAGGCCATGGGTGCCTGGACAAGAAGGACGGTTCTTTGTACAGGAAGGAAACCACAGAGCCCCAGGGCTTTGAAGGCAGATCAGAGGTACTCACCAGAGGCCAAGGCCAGCCAGAACTGTCTGTCCTTGCAGCTTTTGTCTGAAAGCAACCTTTGTATATTTGGGGAGTTTTGGAGGTGGAATTCCATTTCAGCCATGGGTGCCTGGACCAGAATGACAGTTATTCTTCACATGAAGGAAAGGGCAGAGCCTCAGTGTTACAAAGGCCGATTAGAGGCAGCCCCAAGGAGGCCAAGGCCAGGCAGACCTGTTTGTCTTTACAGCTTTTGTCTGGGAGCAATCCTTTTTAAAATGGAATTTGGGAGGCCAGATTCCAGTTTTCTCCATGGGCCTCTGGATAAGGACAGTTCTTTTCCATAGTAAGGAAACTAAAGAGCCCCAGTATTTCACAGGCAGATAAGAACTGGCCCTCAGGAAGCCAAGGGAACTCAGACAGTTCTGGCAGCTTTTGTCTGGGAGCTATCCTTGGATATCATGAATTTGGGAGGCAAATTCCCAATTTTGGCTATGGACACCTGGACTTGAAAGATGTTTTTTCCATGGGAAGAGAAGCTTGGCCCTACAGTGTTTTAAAGGCAGATGAGAGGTGGCCTCCAAGATGCCAAGGCCATCCTGAGCTGTCTGTTCTGGCAGGTTTCATATGGGATAATCTTTGGATTAATCAAATATGGAGGTAGAATCCCAATTTCAGCCATGAACCCCTGGAGCAGGAGAGTTCTTTCCCACAGGAAGAAAAGCACAGGACTCCAGGGCTTCAGGAGCTGATGAGAAACAACCCTTAATATGCAAAGGTCAGCTGAAACAGTCAGGCCAAGCCAACCAGATCTTTTCCATGTTCTTGGATCCCTGGGGCCCTGCAGCATCACAATTGCCCCTTGGTTCCATGAGGCCCCATAGTATCACAACAGATCTTTGTTTCCATAAGGCCCAGCAGTACCACAATGGTCTTGGCTCTGCAGTGGCACAATGGCCCCTTGCTTCCATGAGGCCTTGCAGTGTCTGACAATGGCCCTTTCGTTCTATTGGGGCTCCCCAGGATGATCACAATGGACCCTTGGTTCCATGAGGCCTGTCGTGTCATACTGACCCCTTTATTCTATGGGGACTCAGTGTGCCAGAATGGTCTCATGGCTTTCATGAGGCCCTGCAGTTTCAGAAAGAGCTCCTTGGTTCCACAAGGCCCTGCAGAGCCCCTTGATTCAACGAGGCCTCAAAGTGCCAGAATGATCTCCAGGATTCCATGAGGCCATGCAGTGTCACAAGGGCTCCTCAGTTCCATGAGGCCCTGAAGCACGGAATGGACACTTGATTCCGTTGGGGTTCTCACTATCAGATCAGTTCTTAGTTCCATGCAGCCCTGAATGTCACAGTGGTCTCCTTGGTTCCCCAGAGTCAGTATGTCCCCATGGTCTCATGGAGCCCCACTATGATCCCCTTGATTCCATGAGGCCCTGCTGTGCTAAAATGAGCCCTTGGTTAAATGAGGCCCTGCTGTGTCACAATGACCCCATGGTTCCAGTGGGTCCTGAAGTGCCATAATGGTCTCCATGGTTCCATGAGGCCCCAGAAGGTGCCAATGGACTTTTGACTCCATCAGTTTCCATGCTACAAACAACAGTCTCCTTGGCTCCACAGTGTCATAAGTGACCCTTGGTTCCGTGAGGTGCCTCCCACAGCCTCTCAGAGGCTCTCTCCCCCTCAAAGGCCCCAACAGCCCTTCATGGCCTCTCAGAACCCCTCATGGCCCCTAAAAACTCCTCATGGCCCCTCAGGACCCCTCACAGCTCATGACCTCTCATGTCACATCAGAGCCCCTCTAAGCCCCTCGCAGTCCCTCACGGCCCCTCACAGCCCCTCATGGCCCCTCACAGCTCCTCACCCCAGAGCCCCAGGCCAGGAGCTCCTCCAAAGGAGAAGAGATCGGGCCCTGCTTGTTCTCCTTTTATTTGAATCCCTTGACAGCCACAAGTAAAGAAAGGCTGAAATGGAGCCTTTCCCCAGCGTTTCCCTTGGGGTTAACTGCGGGCTAAAGCTCTGTGCTGGCGCTGGCCCGAGTGTCACCATCCCTGCAGCCGCCAGGCCTTTGCTGTCCTCCCTCGTGTCTGTTCCCTGTCCCCGAGTCCTGCCCGGCTCTGGCAGCAGCAGCAGCCGCAGTGCAGGGGACGGCGGCCCGGCCCAGCTGAGGCTGCCGGCCAGGAGCAGCAGCAGCGCCGGCCCCTTCCCGCCTGCTCCTGCCTCGGCTCCCAAGGGCTTTTTCCAGCTCCGTTCTGGGCTAGAGCAGCAATCACCCACACACAGCCCTGACTCCTCAGGGCCCGCCTGTGCTGCCCTGAGCCAGCCCTCAGAGGAAGAACGGATCGGGTTCCAGCGCTGTTTTCAGCTTTGTTTTACTCACCCTGAGGTGACAGCAGGAGGCTGCTGCTGCCTTTGCCTTGGGAATCGGAGATCATGGCTGCTCTTGCCACTCTTCTGCTTGCCACTTGAAGATTATCTGTAAAATAGCAGTTGCCTTTTTTGATCAGTGGTCCCCAGAGTGCTTTTGTGACAGTGAATTTAGGAATCCTAAATATCAGAGGGTTTTTGGAAAACTGCAAAAGGCGGGCCTCAGAGACAGCAGAACTGTGATTAAAGCTAAGCAGTAGCCATAAGATTTGTCAGCAGAAAAGTTCTATTATAAGTAGAAAGTAAGGACAAATAGAACAATGGTTTTTATATTAACGCTTGGTAGAATAACTCCCTAAGCTATAGAAAAGTATATTAGGAAATTCTAAGCTTGAGCTCTCTGCATTGTGTTTTAAGGCTCACAAGGAGGTATTTCATTCAAAGTAAGCAAGCAATGTTTTAACCAAAGGTACATGTGCTTATAGTGGTTGGATGGAACTACCATCAATATGCTTTTGCTTTGTGGGATTAGTAAAGAAACTTTTAAAGTAAGTGGTAACATTGCGTTCTTTGCTGCCGAGGACACGAGCTGCTGGCATCATCCCATTCTCATAAGCATGTAATGAGACTGATGCTGAAAAATAAACTGCTAAAGACATGTTCTTTAGCAGTCCTATCCTGTTGGTGATTTGTACATGGCCCTCAGCCAGCAATAGGTGAGTCACGGTCATCATGATTAGAAGATCTTGAAATGCTTACAAGTCCCTGAGCACTAAGTTAAGAAGAATTAAAGCCACACAGGCCACATTTGCAGTGCTCAAACACAGCCCTGTTGCTGCTGCTGAAATAGAATCAACTGACAGAGACAATTACAGAAATTACCTCTGGAGCATCTAATCAAATGAAAAAATCCACCAGGAGAAAGAGAAACCAGAACTTCTTGACTCCCTGCATTGTTTCTTCCGAGCAGCAGCAGCAAATGGAGATGCGCAGAGGTATTTCCAGCTTCTGCGGATCCCAGCGGGAGCCCAGCCTGCTGCCCAGGCCCAGCGGGAAGCTGAGCCCAGCCCAGGGAGCTCCCGCAGTGTCGGGAGCTCAGCGCACGCGGGGCCAGGCCCAGAGCCCCATTGCGGGGCAGCGGCCCAAACCTCCTGCTCCTGCCACACAGCGCCAGCCTTCTCCCCCTCCTCCTCCTCTCCCAGCATGGCACAAATTCCAGCTCGGAGGAGGCTGCCCCAGAGAGGGCTCCGGCTCCTGCTTCAGCCTGAGTGTCTCTGCAGAGCTACAGGGCATCTTTCAGGCACTTCCACAAGCTCAGGGTTCCCATTTCATGAGGAATCTGGAATGAAAATGACCTTGTAAGGAAGGACAAAAGCGGAGGGAATGGATTGGAAATTAATAGGAAAAATGATCCTTTGTATAGGCAAAGCTCTCTATGTCATTCCCCGCATTTCTCCTTTTCAGATTCTTTCAGTCATCTCCTGAGAGATCCAGCTTGTTCTGGTGCCTTTCATGAACTGACTGTAACTCTAGATTTATATCAATGCATGAGATGTAGAAGCATCTGAGCTAAACACAGAAATAAACTCCCTCTGTCAGCCCATTTTCATCTTCTACATCACTTTCAAGAGGTCCATGGGGATGCTGGAATGATTATCACACAGCTCTCCATTTCTGGCTGCAGGCTCTGGAGATTCTTTCTCTGCATTCAGTCAGGCTTGCATTCTCCAACAATTCCTGGTAGCTTGTCATGTTTTCTTAGTGTAGAATAGTAACAATGAAAACCTCATCAATGGCACAAGTGCCCAGCCCACAAAAAAAAGAAAGATCAAGTTGTAAAGTTCTTCAAACATTTGTCCTGCTTTGCTGCAAGAGTCGTGCTGCACACACGGTGTGGAAAGCCAAGAGAAGCTGCAATTGGTGGCACATCTTTGTGACAGAAGCTGCACCTCGTTCTCCAGGAAAAGTTCTTGGAAAGAGCAAACAGGACTGTGGACAAGATTCTGGAAGAACTGAAACAGTTTTAGGAAATGAAACGAAAACAGAAAGAAACAATCTAAGATGTTTTACTCTCTTTGTTTTTATGCTTTCTTTTGCAATACTTCTCCATCCCATTAATTCCAAATGGATCTCACCTCTAAGATCCATGACCTGGCATGTTTTAGACACTGTAAAATACCATGAGCTATACACAGTTTGCCTTTCCCTGTTTTTTGTTTTTTTGTTTTTTTTTTTAATGGAAAGCAATGCTGCTCAGCTAAATGCAGTACTTCGGTCAGGTAAAAACTCTGAATTCAGAGAATGGGCTCCAATAGAGGTTGACCCTCATCAGGGACGATGCACAGCAGTGACCAAGGGGATTCCTGTGCCACTGCCCAGAGTCCAGACTCTGGGTCTTGGCTGAACACGGCAAAGTTCCCATGTTTGGACAGGTTCAGGGGCTGCCCCCTGGGAGCATGGGCTCAGCACGGAAGCGAGCAGGCAACAGACAAACGGACACAGGGACAAATGGCCCCAGAGATTCAATTGCAGCGGCAGCGGCAGCAGCGGCAGCAAAACCAACAAAACCAGCGAAACAATCGACATTGTTGACTCCCTCTCAAAAAGCCAGAGATGTTGCAGGGAATGCTCCAAGCACGGTGCCAGCAGGCCCAGCCCAGGTGGGGACGGCTGCAGGTACCTGGGCTGTCCTGCGGAAGAGGCCACGGGCGGGGTCCTGCTCCAGTGTGCGCTGCAGGGCTGCACCTGGCAAAGAACGAGCGCAGCCAGAGCTGAGGGGCTGCGGGAGAGGCCAGAGAACACGGCCCAGCCCTGCGCTGCCCAGGCAGGGACAGCCCCGGGATGCCCAAGGGGATGAAGCATGGCCCCTGCGGAGTGTCTGCCCAGCCCCTCTTCCGTCCTGTCCATGGGCATGGGATGGGATTGGGTGGGATGGGATAAAATGGGGTGGGATGGAATGGTGCCAAGTTGGCTGTGGGCACCAACCCTGTGGCCCTGATCTGCCACTCACCCTCCTGCAGCAGCTCAAACGGCACCACTTCTTTGGATTCATGTGCTGGGGCATCTCCAGGGCCTTCTTCCTCCTCTTCCCCCCAGGCCACCTTGGGCACTTTCAGGGGTCTCTGCTCCATGGTAATGACTGGTTTTGTGCGGGCACCTGCAGAAGAGAAGCCTTGGGAAGGCCACGGGTCACCAAGTCGTGTTGTCTGGCCTCGAGGTCAGCTGCAGGAAAAATGCCTCGGAAAGGCTCCGGGTCAGATGGGAACGAGTGCGCTGTGTGGGGGCTCCTCACAGCACCGTTCTGTCCCGTTCTGCCCCGTTGTGTGTTCCCAGCACCTGGGCAAGCTTCTATTTCCCACGTGTAAATAAAGGGCCCTTGGTCACCGGGTTCCGTTCCATGGCACAGAGACTGTGCTGCAGCGTGCCACCCAGGGCCCTTGCACACACTGCCTTCTGCCCTGGGCCTGCCCCCAGCCCAGCCAAAGTGGCCCAGCTTGGAAGGAATGCTTGGCCCCAAGTGTCTAAGCCCGCACAGGATCTTTAGGAAGGGCTCAGACCATCAGCAAACGCTGCCCGGCTCTGAGGGCTCAGTCCTATCCCCATATCTTTCCCTGAGAGCATTTGATTTTCAAAATTAGAATCATTTGAAGGGAGGGGATTTACATTTTCCATTTCAGAGAAGCCTTCTGCCTTCATTAGCAAACACCTCTCTCTTAAACCAAGACAATTGTTTATCATCTTGCAGATGTGCAGTTGCTGGGGAGCCCCGTTTTACACCAGGGACCTGGAGAACTATTCCCAGCAATTGGGAAAATCCTAGGTGGTCCATCCACAGATAGATGAGGTCTCCAAATGTGCCCTGAAATTTGGTCCAGCTCTTAGAGGCCTAAAAGAGGAAGTCCAAAGGACTTGATGATATTTTTTGGCCCAGAAAGCCCTGCTGCTGATGGCACACTTCACAATCAGCAGGCGACACAGCTAGGCCAAAGCCCAGGCCTCTGCTGGAGCCTTTCTCCTCAAATACCCTTCAAGCAGACCTCCATGCAAGTCACTTGGGAAAGTTTCTTCTAATGATACATTTCTGGCACATAACTACACAGGCTTATGTGAAAGATTCTAAAGCAGCTGCTGTGGAGTCAAAAGAGCCAGCACTAAGAGTCCTTGTCATCTCTTTGTAGCTAAATCCCACTTTGGGGGAATTGAGGGAGTTTGGAACGAGCTAGAGAGCAGACCTCTGAGTTTTTTAGATGATGCCATTGCTTTTTCTTCTCTTCTACATAGAGAGGAAGGGTGAGTTTCGCTCACATCTCCACTGCATGGCTCACAAGGCCGCAAGACTTGTAGTTACAAGAGCTTTGAAGGATTTCTTGGCCAAGAAGACACTGCCAACAAGGATATTTATGTTTTCCAGCCAGTCCTTCAATATTTCGTCTTATGGACTCATGCTACAGTGTACGCTTGTTGCCTTCTGATATAAGGCAAGGCAACCTGGTTTCGAGGAACAACACGGTGACCCAACTCTCCAGGGTCGCTCGGGCCAGAGAAGCATGCAGACACCAATGTGGTGGATGGTCAAAGGCCTTTATTATCTCTTCTCGTGGGGTTTTATAGTCTAAGGGGGTCTGCCTACGTCAGAGGGGGGTCTGCTTTACCTTGTATGATTAGTAAGGAGTGAAAAGTTACCAGGAGTGGAGTGGAAGGTTACTAGCACTACCGTTAGGGAGGCTACATTCCTAGTTACATTCCTAGAGAGATCTTTTATCTTAAGGGATTAGGGGAAAAAGGAGTCCTACTGCTTTCCGTCACATTGCGTGATCTTCCAATCGCCTGTCCTTATCTACCACATCTCCCCCCCTCCCTTTTCACAAATGAACGAGGTAGTCATATACATAGGCACTGAAATGAGGTATAAGGTTGTAGTTCAACAAGGGAAAGGGGTTTGTTGAACCTGAGTAAGTTTTTGCCAGGCAAGTTTAGAAAATCTTGTGACTGGCAGTGTTCCCTGGTTGAATTCACAGCAATTGTTGCCGGCCTATGAACAGGATGTTGGCCCGTTCTAGATGGGTCTGAACGAATGAGACTAGCTTGTTCAGCAGCCATGGTCTGAAGGTAACAGCTAAAAGTAGCATTGCCAATGGACCTATTTGGGTAGAAATCAGGGTGGTTAGCCATGGTGATTGACTGAACCAGGACTCGAACCAACCCTGTTGGGCTTTTCTGTCTTTCTGTCTCTGAGCCAGTCTGTTTGGGAGTTCTGCCATGGAGTCTCTTACAACTCTCGTGTGGTCCGCGTAGAAGCAGCACTCCTCTCTCAAGGCGGCACACAGGCCTCCTTGCTGCATGAACAGGAGGTCCAGTCCTCGCCTGTTCTGCAAGACCACTTCTGAGAGTGAGGAGACTGACTTCTCTAGAAAGGAAATGGATTTCTCGATTCTTTGCACGTCCTCATCAATGGTCTGTTGCAGCTGGGACAGTCCTTGGTGCTGGGTCGCCAAGGCTGAGACTCCTGTGGCAGTTCCGGCTGCTCCTAGGCCCAGCAGCATTGATATAGTTACACCTGTTATTATTTCTCTTTTGTGGAGCCAGCTGGGTTCCTCGAAAAGGTGACACACTTCTTCATCTGCGTGGTACAGGACCATAGGAACAATCAGAACTTGGACACAAAAGTCGTTAGAGTCATCGAATTTGGCAAGGAACACACACGGACTCACTCCAGATTGCTGGCAAACCCACATCCCAGATGCGGATGGGACTACCCACTTATTGTGTTTCCCGTTGGGTTTGACAACTTCGGTGCGGATGTTGCCTCTCTGCCTAGCTAGGGTTGCATAGCCAAAGCATCTGCCCTGGCCTGTCACTTGACTCAGGGTGATTCCTTTGCGAAGGGTGTCCCACCTACATTGGTTGGGTGCATCTGCTGTGGAGTAACTGAAAGGAGTGTTTAGAGCGACTCCTTCGTAAAAGGGAGGTTCGACCTTGTAACAAAGCCAGCAGGATTCGGTTAGGTTAGGGTTGGATTCGTTCAGGGATAGGAAGGTAGCTTCTAACATACGAAGGATTGGGTCTGAGTCCGACCCGGCTGAACGGCCTATCTGAAAGGCTTCCGCATGGCCGGTTGGGATATCAGCGACACTTGAGGTCAAGGCTTTGGGGTGGGTCGCGTTTCTCCATTTCGGCACGCTTTTAATCACGTTGTTGGGTCCGACCGCTCGGGGTGCTGACGGGTGGAGCCTGATAATTCGCACATTCACCCTCTCTTTTGACCCTTGAAGGACTACGGTCCACGTTCTGCCTATCGCCCAGCTAGGGTGATGTGGCTGCAAGACTGTCCTGTTGTAGTCTGCGCATTTCCGAAATTTAGGGCTTTTATGATTGTTTCGATAAAAGATTCCGTGGAGGAAGGGGGGTGTTTTGCAGCTGGTGGGTGCCCAGGTGAACTGTAAGAATTTGTCGGGCTCTTGTGGCTCCCACCCAGGCCCTGACGGTCTGGCATCTGTGACAATGGTTTCGCAGCCCCAGTGCCCACCATGTCCCCACCCTGGGTGATTGCAGTAGCTTTTCCCAGGGTTTGAAGCTGGGCACCAGTAGGATAGGCACATGTGTGTGGCGTGTGGGGAATTGGGGTCTACCTTTGGTTGTCCTGGAAACAGGTCGGTGATGTGGAGCACGAAGGATGGGGTGTTTGGTGTGGTCACTTCTCTGAGCACCTTGTCACTACTAAGGTGTTGCATGACCCACCTGAATGGCCGATGGGGGTAGTGATCTGGGCTGGCTTGCCCTCTGGCAACAAGCCCCAACAGCAAAATCACACAGAAACACCTTTGACGCTTGGGTCTCACCCGTGCGGGTCTCTCGGGCGCTGCCTGGCGGCTTGGTGGTCTGTCGCTCTGTCGCTTACCTCTGGAATGGGGATGTACACATCACGAGGACGTCCCACGAGCATGTCCTGTAAACAGAAACTCGCAACTCTCATCAGTCTCATTCTGCTCGCTATGGAGGTCCGGCTTAATTGACTTAAGTGGACACCACCTGATTTTGCCGTCCTTTTTGACAGCTGCGTACCCTCATCGTGAGCATCAACCTCCAGCCCTGTTCCCATTCGCCTAGCTCGTTTCTAATTACAACCTGCGGGCCCTCCTCTAGCATTCGAGTGGCCAGTGTTTTTGAATGGGACTGTTTGTTTCATCTCCTCTAGGGAATTGATTCAGTGCTAGCAAAGCGGTTGCCAGTATACGTGCCTGGTCTCCTGGGGGAATGGCATTGGCAAAGCGCTCCGCTTTCACCAACACCTCTATCTTGGTTTTTAGGGTCTGATTTTCTCTCTCGACTATGGCCTGCCCGGTACTGTTATATGGGATACCTCACACTAATGTGATACCCCATTTTGAAGCGAACTCTTGCACTGGTTTAGAAGTGAACCTGGAACCGTTGTCAGTTTTGATCTGTTTGGGGATAAGCCAGGCCATGGCTGTCAGCCAGTGCTGAATTGTGGCCTTGGAGTTTGCTTTGTGGTGCTGTGTGGCTATGATCGTTCTGCTATAAGTGTCTACTGTCACTTCAAGCCATGCTCGGGGCTTCAGCAGTTCACACCGAGTGAAGTCCGACTGCCAGATTTCTGAGGGCTTGAGACCTCTCAGGTTGACCCCGCAGGTCCACAGGGGCGACTTCTGGCAGTAAGGGCAAGTGGCTACCATATGTTTCACGTCCGCTGTCGAGATTTCGCATCTCTTTGCCAGTGCTTTGGCTCCGATGTGGAGTGACTCGTGCAGTTGACGAGCTTCCTGCAACGTCCATATGCCTTTTGCTGCGGCGTCCACTTTGTCATTGCTGACCTGGAAGTAACCTTTGACTGTGTTGTGGCTGTTGATGTGAATGACTGACACGGTGCCCTGTCGCGAGGAGAGTGCTTCTTCTAGCATTAGGGCTGCTGCTGATGTCGACACTCCTGGTCCTGCCATGGCTAGGCAAAGCCTTGCCACGAATATAGAGTCCGTTACTATGTTGAGATGTTCTTGGAAGAATCCGCACACCAAGACAATTGCTGCTGCCTCCAGCTGTTGCACTGACAGTGTGGGGTCACATGCTTTGACACAATGCCATTGCTCTCCTGCCTGCCACACTGCTGCTGCGGTTGAAGTCATGGAGGAAGCGTCTGTGAAGACCGTTGGTCCTGGCTGCGGTCGACCCTTGACCTTTGGCGGTATGTCCATGTCAACTACGGTCAGCAGCTTCGTCCAGGGTGGCTTGGAGGAGCAGGAGATTTCTCCTCCAAAGCCAGTGAGAGGAAGGGCCAGGTATTCCGATATTGTGGCTGACTTCGAGGTCGGTTGCTTGCGAAACGGAAGGTGGATGCTTGTCGGTTCTGTTCCTAGGTGTCTCAAGGTGAGTTTCCTGCCTTTCATGATGAGGTTAGCGATGCATTCGATTCCTGGGGAAAACGCACGAGCAGGTCTTCCGAGCACCACCCATTGAATCGGTCGGGCCTTTTCAGAAGGTCCTTGGGCCAGTGCTCCCACTCCCCCCTTCGGTGTAAAGTGGACGTATAGGTCCAGCGGCATGGCTGGGTTCCATCTGGCAAGTGTGCCAGTGGAAATCTGGCTTTCGATGAAGTCGAGGGAGCTCGTTGCCTGCGGTGTCAGCTCCTTGGGATCCCAGGGGTTCTTTCCTTTCAGGAGGTCGTATAATGGGTCCATGATCTCGGGAGGAACTAGGATGATGTTGTGAAGCCACTGTAGCGATCCCACCAGGCGTTGCACGTCGTGGAGTGTTTTGATGTCTTGACAGACCTTCGCCTTGGGGGGTGTCACGTAGGAGCTTGTGATCCCCACTCCCAGGAAGGTCACGCAGGGTCCTCTCTTGATCTTTGCACTCACAATCTCGAAGCCGATGGCCTGAAGTGTTTCCGTGATTGTGGACACCAGGTGATCTACTTGGCTTGCCGATGGTGCAGCGACTAAGATGTCGTCCATGTATTGGATGATGGTTCCATCGGAATAGGAGTGTCAGACCGGCATCAGTGCTTTGTCCACGGTGATTTGGCATATGACAGGGCTGTCAACAAGACCTTGCGGAAGTACCCTCCATTGGAAGTGGAGATTGGGCCGTTCGCCCTTTCAAAACGCCACGGAAAAGGCAAACTGTTCTCTGTCCTCAGGGTGCAGGGGTATCGAAAAGAAACAGTCCTTGATGTCCAGCACTGCGCACAGCTGCCTTTCGGGGATGGCTGAGTTCGCGGGAAGCAGTGTCTGGACTGGACCCATGGGTCGGATCGTCTTGTTCACTTCTCTAATGTCGAGGATGAGGCGATAGCCTTCTTCAGACCTTTTGGGGATCACAAATACAGGGGTGTTCCACAGGCTGACGGAGGGTTCTATGTGACCCTTTCGCAGTTCGCAGTCGACCAGTTCCAGCAAGGCTGCCATTCGAGGCTCTGTCAAGGGCCACTGCTCGACCCATACGGGGTCTGATGATTTCCAAGTCAATTTGATTGGCAGCGGAGGGTGTACGGCAGTGGTCCTCAGGATAAATTTGTAATCCGGAATCCTAGCAAGGAAAGAACATCCCTTCCCAACAGGGGTGGAGAATTTTGCAAAATGTAGGGGTAGATTGCTACTTTCTGTTCTGGTCCCTTTTTCATGTGAAGTGTTATAGCCACCAGCTGGGTGCTTTTCCATGCCTGGGACTGCCCTCCCACTTTGTTCACTGGAGGGACTTCTTTGAATTGCCAATGCCCGGGCCAATGCGCTTGGGGAATAATTGTGCAGTCTGATCCCATGTCCGCCCAGAACTGAAGCCCTATGATGTGAGGATCCTGACTGCCGTAAAGGTGGCATGTCCCCCACACCATCAGGGGCTCCTTCCCTATTCTCATGGCCAGGGCCACCCAGGAATCCCGCACTGGGGTGTCCCCTGCTGTTCCTTTGACACCAGCGCGGCTTGTGGTGGTGGGGGGTGCAAAAGCATTACTGGTGGTGTTGTGCAGTTCTGGCACTGTGTTGTAGGTGGGGATATAAAATTGACTGCTCCCTGTGGGGGCATGGGGTACGAGGGTCCCCTGCCCCACTGGGGGTTGCTGTAACTAGGCCGCTGCACATTTCAGGTGGGAGGGGGCTGAACGTGGCCTGGCCACCCCCTCCCTCTCCTGTTTCCCTGAAGCCTGGATCTGCATTCTTTAGCTAAATGTCCCTTCTTCCCACATGCCCAGCATGGTCCCTTAAATCCCCCTTGGCGTGGTGGAGCAGCTGCTGATAGGAGCCTTGGCTGGGGGCAGTTTACTGCCAAGTGACCTGCCTGGCCACACTTAAGGCATGCCATCACACTGGTTATTGCAGTGTGAACTGCTGCTTGGATGGGAGCAAGGTGTTCCTCCTTTGCCACGTGTCTGATCATGTCGGCTATGTTAGCCCCAGGTGGCAGTGATCTTAAAATGTCCTTGGTGGCTGAGTTGCATTGCTGGCGTAGGCAGTCTGCCAGCACGGGACCCTTCGCCTCTGGGGGTAATGAGGAGGAATCTAATGCGGCCTGAAGCCTGTCCACAAACTGAGTGAAGCTCTCACTGTCGCTCTGTCTTATGGTGGACCACGGGGCAGGGTTAGCCACTACTTTGGAAGCAGAACGAATGGCCTCTTGGGCAGCCCGGGTGGTTGTCATAACTTCATGGGCCCTTAATCCCTCAGCCTGGGCCTGGGGGGTGATCATAGTGGGGTCTCTACCCATCAATCTCTGTATACTAGAACCGTGTAGTGGATGGTCAGGTCCCGTTATCTGGGCTAGCTCCTTTGTGCATTGATCCTCCCACTCTTGTTTAAAAACAATCATTCCTGCCCCATCAAAAATCATTCTGCACGTCTGTTTGATGTCAAAGGGAAGCATGTCATCCCCCCCAAAAACGCCGTCAATAAGTGTGGTAACCATGGCAGAATTAATTCCCTTGTCTGCAATCGCTTTAATATTGCCTGTACCTCTTTTGGATTCACTGGAGAATAGGTCCTTCTTTGGTTTTCGCCTGTCCCCCCCAACACGGACTGGGAACACTAGCTTGGCTGAAGGGGTGTACTCAGCGCAGACTATCTTTATTATTCGCCAGTCTGTAAGCGGGGTTCGGTCTTTCTCTGATGACCCCTTCACCCATGCGGGAGCGCTGCAACTAGAGACCTTATATGCTGCTGCTCTCCCTCTGTTAAGGCTAGAATCTGAATTGGAGCTCCCCGATTCCCTCTCAGACTCGTCCCGGCTCGAGTCTGAGTCGGAGTCGCAAGCCGAAAGACCGAGTACTTCTGGGCTGCTCTGCCTTTTTCTCGGGCTCCGACCCCGCCCCCTCCTGCCGGGGGCGGACCGCTCCCTCCCCCTGGGTTCCCCCCGCCTCCTGCTGGGGGGGGGGTCCTTGCCTTATATGGGCTTAATTTGAATAGAGCGCTCTGATTGGTCTCACCCTCCGCCGCGGGGACCGCCTCCCCTCCCCGCTCGCCTGCGCATGCAATGTTAGGCGCGCTGACTCAATTTCCGCCCTTTTCCCCCTCTTCTCTTCCGCCCTGACCACGCGGTTGGTCGCCATTTTCGAGCCCATACGGCGGCGGAGAGATTGTATCGATCCGGGCGGTTTCTGACCGTCCCACCGCTTCCCGCGCCTCCTCCGCCAGCCCCCCCCAAAAACACTGTGCCCGTTGCTCTGCCTCCTGCGTTGGGTGGGCAATCGGTGGGGGGGGACGGGTAGAGGAGCCGCAGTTTTGCCGAGAGGCTCCGAGGGGGGGCTGGGATCTGGCGGGCTCCGCGGGGGTGTTGGGGGGTCTCGCGGGGGTTTTGGGCTGTGGTTCGGGGGGAGGTAGGACGCGCCTAGGCCCCGCACATCCCCGTCTTCAATCTGATCACTTTCCGGGGTGGTCTGTGTGGTAGCTCCCACCCCCAGCTGCGGAGTGGCTATTAAACAGCTTCTCGCAGCTTTCCAGGTTTCTTGCTCTTGTCGAGTTTTTTGCAGAGCCCGGATGACTCTGCCCCACAATTTTAGGGCTTTCCCCGAGCCTGAACACATGGTATCCTCGGCCAGGGTTTTCGTACAATTATCCCAACCCTCTGGGTGTAAAATATCTACAGGGCTTTCTATAGCCCCCAGCTTGATCAATCTTGGCAATGCGAGAGTCATATCTTTAAGCTTACATTCAATTCCCCATTGTGCATGCACCTCACTTACTACCTTTGCAATTGCTTCCATGATTCGAGGGGGTCCCCTCCGCTGCATAAGGCCAGCTGTGCAGCCGCCGTCCTCTCTCCAGGCGATCCCCATTCCCCGGGCGCTGGTTCAATCCCAGGTTTCCGGCACCAGTTGTTGCCTTCTGATGCAAGGCAAGGCGACCTGGTTCTGAGGAAACAGCACAGCGACCCAAACTCTCCAGGGTCACTCGGGCCAAGAACACACGCTAACAACAACATGGTGGACGGTTCAAAGGCCTTTACTGTCCCATCTCGTCGGGTTTTATACTCGGGAAAGTTTTTTCTCTGCGTCAGATGGTCTTACCTTACTGTAATTTGTTAGTAAGGAATCGAAAGTTACTAGTGTTAGGGGGGACTAAATTCTTGGGTGATCCCTTATCACTAGGCGTTAGGGGGAGAGGAATCCTGCTGCTTTCCATGACATCGCGAGATTTTCCGAGCGCCAGACCCTATCTACTACATTGGATTGGAGATTCAAAACCAGGAATTAATTTATTTTCATTAATCAATTGCAGGCAGCCAGCTTTGTGAATATTTTCCAGGAGTTGGTCGGGGGTACCGACCAAAGGGTCTCTCCTTTCCAAGGGGTTAAGCCCCCCTGCCCAATGAGCAGTGTGCTGAGTTAGGGACCATGGGATGCATCTGTCTGCTGTTATTAGGAACACGCCATGTCCTCAGCACCCACCGGCTTCCTGTTCTGATAAAAGAATCTGATCTCCCCCAGTGAGAGACACTTGACAAATGTGTTCTGTTTCAGATTTTTGGGGGAGAAGCCCGTACTGCTTTGCAAGTTTTGTAAATTCAGTAGCAGTGTACGGGATTTCTTTAGTGGTTTTGTGCAGGCTAAGATCTTCATTATTGATATAGTTGCATTCTGTTTTAATTAGAGGTTTCATGTTATTACAGCAGTGTTTCCTGCAATTTTTCATCAGGGCTAATTCTTTTTGAGGGCAATTTTGATTAATGTGAGGAGGTTCTTTCTCTTCTGTTTCTTTTGAGGAATCAGAGTTCTGTGAATTTTTAACATATTCCTCTCTCAGGGCAGCCCGTAATAAGTTATTTACGTTTCTTTCTTCATCCAATTGTTTTTGCAAAACTTCAACTAGGTTTTGAAGGGAGTCTATGATAGCATTTTCCTCACTTTTTCGCTTAAAATGGTTTCTATTGCTGCTGTGAGAAAGGCACCCAAGACTGAGCAGAGGACGGTTTTATTTGTGCCCAGTTTGAATTTTGATTCATGTTGCATAGAAGATATTCTATCAATAACACTTTCTAAGTTAAAGCAATTGCAGCTTGCCCATTCTTCTCCCCCCGGAGAAGGTGTGGCATTGTATTTAGCAAGCAGAGCATAAAATTCAGCTTTACCTTTTGCACTGAAGTCTTTAGTTATTTTGTGAGGGGACCAAAGCTACACCAGGGAGTTAAGTTACACAAATCACACAGCCTTTCCACTGTCCCCTGGCTTCCCTGGGTAGTTGAAGAGATAGAATCAGTCTGGGAGGCCCTGTGAGGTTGCTTCAAATTTGTCTCTTCCTTCCCAGACAGTACAGATATGCACTCACATGAACACACACACACAAATGTTTTCTTTGTGAGGGGACCAGAAACCTAGAACAGGGAAAAAGCCACTCAGCCTTTGCCGGGCCGCCCCTCACTCCCTGTGTAGGTGAAGGGACAATATCTGTCTAAAAGGCACAGCTTATTTCTTCAGGTCTGTCCCTTCCCTTTTTAGACAGTCCAGGTACACAAAATACAACAGTAAAAAGAGTAACAGTTTTAAATTCAGCTCAAATACAACAGTAACAGGTTCAGATTCAACTCAAATACAACAACAACAGTTTCAATATCAATATCAATATCAGTAACAGCATCAATATCAGGATCAGGAGAAGTATCAGTGTCGGTGTCAGTGCCTGTATCAGAGTCAGCAACAGTAGTGACAGTAACAGTTTCCCCTGTTTTGCACTGAGAGATCTTTTGTGCTAATTCCGGAGACAGAGCACTCAATTTAGCATGGGATTTGCCTGCAAATCCCTCTGCCTACTGGAATCCTGTCCATGACACCAATTTAATGTCAGGGTCCATCCTAGTGGACAGATGTCCTGATGGTTCATAGGAATGATCTCAGAGTGCAAAACACCAACACGGTACAAGGGGGTTTGCAGTGATAATCAAAACAAATGCAGTTTTATTGAAATAACCACAGCAAAAATGCGATAGAGGGATTAAGGGAGAGAAAAAGACAGAGAAAGAGAGAGAGAGAGAGAGAGGGGATATAGCTACGAACGCAGAGACGAAATCCTTTGGTGCAGTCCAGCCGAGGGTCCGCCTGCTACGCTGGGGAGATCTCGAAGGCTCTAGCTAACTCAGAGGTTTTTATTACTGAAAATTGTGAGGGGGGGGGGAAACAGCTACAATAGGGAACAGATGTAACAGGTAGTCCATGTTCTCAGCAGTAAATGAGCTTGATAGATGTAACAGGTAGTCTATATTCTTAGCAGTAAGCGAGAGCCATCGTATTTTTGGTCCAGTGGTCACAACCTGCAGGCAAACATCTCGCTTCGGTCAGCTTGCCTCCCCACACACCTCCCCCGGGCTGGGGGTTTCAGTTCCAGTCCTTGGAAGGAGCAGAGGGGCCTGTTAAGAGTTTCATGTCTCAGTCCTTGATGGAGAATCTTCTTACATCTCAGTCTGTCTGTCACGGTGGTTTTAAAACAGGCAAGGGGTCTTCTGTGGGAGACCACCTGAAACTCAGGAGAAGTCCTGCCAGGCCCAGAGGTGGGACAGCTTCCAGAGCTGCTATTGTTGCAAACGGGGCACGGTGCCCTCTTCTTAGCACACAGCAAACACACTTGTGTAAACAGTAGCTCAACACTGAGCTTTCAGGTCTGAGGGCCCGTGGCGTGTGACTTTTCTCCTTCAGAGCCAGATATAGATGGGGGAAGGGGGTCTTCTCTTCAGTGGTCTCCCAAGGATGATCGTGAGGCAGATGAGGGAAAATTAGGACAGAACAGCCCCTGTAATCCAGGAGGAAGCAGTTGGTGACCTGCTGAGCCACTCAGATGCTCACAGGTGTGTGGGATCAGATGGGATCCATCCTAGGGGTATGAGGGAGCTGGTGGATGAGCTCCCCAAGCTGCTCTCCAACATTCACCATCAGTGCTGGCTCAGCAGGGAGGGCCCAGAGGGCTGGAGGTGCCAGTGTGAGCCCATCCCCAAGAAGGGCTGGAAGGAGGAGCTGGGGAACTCCAGGCCTGTCAGCCTGACCTGGGTGCCCAGCAAGGTTATCAAACAGATCACCCTGAGTGCCATCACAGGGCACCCACAGGATGGCCGAGGGATCAGAGCCAGCCAGCGTGGATTCCAATGTCTGCATGGAATGGTCTGGATGAGGGGATTGTGTCCAACATCAGCAAATCTGCAGATGACACCAAACTGGGTGTGAGTTTGGATCTGATGGAGGATGGAGATAGGAGGGCTCTGCACAGGGCCCAGGACAGGCTGGATCCAACACGGTGAGGTTCAACAAGTCCAAGTGCCAGGTCCTGCACTTTGGCCACAACAACCCCTGCAGCACTACAGGCTGGGGACAGAGTGGCTGGACAGCAGCCAGGCAGAAAGGGACCTGCAGAGACTGACGGACAGCAGCCTGGGCATGAGCCAGCAGAGTGCCCAGGTCGGCAAGAAGGCCAATGGCTCCTGGCCTGGCTCAGGAATGGTGTGGCCAGCAGGAGCAGGGCAGGGATTCTTCCCCTCTGCTCAGCACTGCTTGGGCAGCACCTCGAGTGCTGTTTGCAGTTCTGGGGCCCCCAATTTAGGAAGGACATGGAGGGGCTGGAGCGTGTCCAGAGAAAGGAAACAAGGCTGGGGAGGGGTCTGGAGCACAAGTCCTGAGAGGAGTGGCTGAGGAATCTGGGGTTGTTTATCTTGGAGAAGAGGAGGCTCAGGGAGACAAGGTAGTTTCAGGGCACAGGTTGGACTTGATAATCTCCAAGGTCTTTTCCAACCTTGCTCATTCTTTGATTCTCTGGAACCACCCTTGGAGCAGTCTCATGATGAGCCCTGGGCCTCCTCTTCAGGAGCTCCAGCAGCCCAGGTCCCTCAGCTTCTCCTGCCAGCCCCAAAGCCCATCCTGTCAGTCCTGCAGAGCCTCTGCAGCTCCTCCTCATTGCCCAGAACAGGGAGCCCCAGAGCCAGACACAGCAGCCCAGATGTGCCCCCCTGGTCTGGGGTGCCTCTGGCAAGGGAGCAGCACCAGGCACTGCAGGAGCCTGCAGACAATTCCTGCAGCACTTGTAGGATGATCCTGCTGCCCAAGAGACATTCCCATGGTGCCAAGTCAGGAACTGCAATGGGGAGTGGGGCCAGAGAGGAAAGGGCATACAGGGATGGGCTGTATGCAGGGGAGAGAACAGGGCTGGGCAAGAGGGAGAAATCTGGAACAAGAAAGAGGGAGAAAGCAAAGGTGAAGCAGAATACTTGCTCAGGGCAGTTTGGGAGTGGCTGCCAGGCAGCCATGGCTCTGAGCAAAAGCATCTGCAGTGGCACAGGAAACTCCCAGCTGATGGGAACAAACTTTCTGGCTGACTGCAGAAGCCAGGACAAAGCTGAGTGGTTTCCCTGGTGTGCCCCAGCCCTTGCTGGCCCCAAGGGCTGATGGCATTTGTGCTCCCTCAGGTTCATGTCCCCACACCAACAGCATGGGGGTGCTTCCCCTGCTCTGTGCAATGCAAACAGGGGCTGCTGAGCCAGTGCTGCCGTGTCTGTGCCTGCAAGGATGGGGCACCTGTGTGAGCTGGGGGAATGGCCAGGGCTGCAGAGGGGGGATGTTGTTGGCAGCTCCATGAGGACGCTTTGGGACGCTGCCCTGGGCTGTGCAGCGCACTGGGGATGGTTCAGCCCCTGCTCTGCTGCTCCTTCCCGTCTGCCCCAGGGCCCTTGCAGAGCCCCAGCCATGCTGTTTGTCCCCAGCCTGCCCATGGCAAGCCTGGGCCTGCTCACAGGGCTTTTCAGTTCTGAGCATTGGCCTGGGTGTGTTCTTGAGAGAGCCTGGGCAAGGAGCCTGGAGCCCCCAGGCCCTGGGCTGAGGCATCAGCGCTGCCCAAGCAGTGCCCATGGCCTGTCCCTGCTGCAGCCCCGGCACTGCTACCCCCAGGACTGTGCCCGGCCCCAAGAGCACTCAGGCCGTGCAGCAACACCAGGGCCACCAGGGCAGTGGGGCAGGGCCACGGCAGCAGCACTGGCAACACCAAGTGCTGATGCTGCTGCTGGGCACAGCTGCTGGGCCAGCACTGATCTGCCCCAGCTTTGCACACAGACATTGCTGCTGCAGCTCCAGAGAAGGAACAAAAGGGCATCTCTGCAGAAGACTCTACTGGGAAATCCTTTATTTCCTTTAAAGTCACCCAGAGTTCAGCCCCTCATTGACACAGTCTGTGGCCACAGGAAATTTGGAGAGAAAAAAAAATAGGAAATGGCACAAACAATGACATTTTTTCTGGACTATATTTAAACATAAAACAAAGGAAAAGAACCTCCACACTTAAGCAAAAAAGAAGTAGCAAAGATGACTTTGATTACAAGTTATTTGCAGATATTTCCCAGCAGTTTAGTGTTTCTGAAAGCATGCAGTCATCAGTGTCCTCACTGCAGCCTTGAGCTCCCGGTTCCTCAGGCTGTAGATGAGGGGGTTCAGGGCTGGAGGCACCACCGAGTACAGAACTGACAGGGCCAGATCCAGGGATGGGGAGGAAATGTTGGGAGGCTTCAAATAGGCAAATGTGCCTGTGCTGATAAACACAGATAGCACACCCAGGTGAGGGAGGCAGGTGGAAAAGGCTTCGTGCCGTCCCTGCTCAGATGGGATCCTCAGCACAGCCCTGAAGATCTGCACATAGGAGAAAACAATGAACAAAAAACAGCCAAATACCAAACAGGCACTGACAGCAAGAAGTCCCACTTCCCTGAGTTGGGATTTGGAGCAGGAGAGCTTGAGGATCTGTGGGATTTCGCAGAAGAACTGGCCCAGGGCATTGCCATGGCACAGGGGCAGGGAAAATGTATTGGCTGTGTGCATGAGAGCAGTGAGAAAGGCACTGGCCCAGGCAGCTGCTGCCATGTGGGCACAAGCTCTGCTGCCCAGGAGGGTCCCGTAGTGCAGGGGTTTGCAGATGGACACGTAGCGGTCATAGCACATGATGGTCAGCAGATAAAACTCTGCTCCAATGAAGAACATTAAGAAAAAGAGCTATGCAGCACATCCAGTATAGGAGATGTCCCTGATGTCCCAGAGGGAATTGTGCATGGCTTTGGGGACAGTGGTGCAGATGGAGCCCAGGTCGCTGAGGGCCAGGTTGAGCAGGAAGAAGAACATGGGCGTGTGCAGGGCGTGGCCGCAGGCTACGGCGCTGATGATGAGGCCGTTGGCCAGGAGGGCAGCCAGGGAGATGCCCAGCAAGAGGCAGAAGTGCAGGAGCTGCAGCTGCTGCGTGTCTGCCAATGCCAGCAGGAGGAAGTGGCTGATGGAGCTGCTGTTGGACATTTGCTGGGGCTGCACATGGGGACCTCTCATGGAGAAAGGACAGTAAAGACTTAGGGGAGGTACCTGTAAACAAAATCAAGGCCATTTCCCATACATCCTCCTCGGTAACACACAGACATGGTCTTTAATGTTTAAGAGTTCTGAGGTTTTCTTTATAAGCTCCCCCCATGTCTCTGCTGGATGTTTTGGATATAAAAACATAAGCATGTCTGAGGCCCTCAGGGAGAACAGATTGAGTTCCCTGCGTCAAGATGATGAATGCAGACTGAGGAGAGGTGGTCTGTACTTCTGACCTGTTCACAGTTTCTTTGGGCTTTAAACTTTCTCAGGTGGAAGGTGACCACCTTCTTATGCTTCCCTTAAAATGCCACCACCTACTGCTGAGAGCAGATGCATCCACCACAGCCCAGCTCCACATTTGTAGCCAAGGACTCACTTTGCTCATTTTACCAACCCAGCAGCATTTTCTGTGTCACAACACCTCTGCCTTTCCCCATCAATCTTATAACTCAGAAATGCTCCAGGACAAGTTTGCACCCTGGATTGGAGCTCCCAGCTTGGACTGAAATCTCAGGGACACTTCCAAGTGTCCTTATGTTGGCATTGGATGAAGGGAGATGCAGCTCCTTCCCTGGCTGCACTGACAGCATTGCCCAGAGCAGGGCACTGGGGACAGCATCACCCTGAGCCAGCTGTGCCCCCTGCCAGACCCCCCCGTGCCCGGCAGCTGCTCCCAGCCCTGTGCTCGGCAGAGGGAACTGGGCCTGGGGCTGCAGAGCTGCCCCACGGCTCTGCTGCAGCTCTGCCTGCACAGGAGGGGCTGCACGCCTTGGAGCCCCAGCCCTGAGGGCAGAGGCTTGGCTGGGGCACAGGAAGGCGGGGGGTTTTTCAGAGGGAGAGGCTGCACTGGAGGGGATCCTGTGGGCATCTCTAAACTCTCCCTGCCACAGCATTCCTGGGTATTGTTTTCTCTCATTGCTTGATCTTCTTGCTGCTTCCTGGAGGTTTTCCTCCTGCAGATGTTTCCCTGTGCCTGTTCTCTCCATGCCAGCACTCACAGACCCCAAATCTCTATGCCCTCTCCTTGGCCTGAGAGAACCCTGCCTGTTTGCAGGGCACTGGCTGGGGCAGGTTCTGTTTACAGCTTGTAGAAAGGACAGGTCAGACTGAGTCTGATGGGTCCAGCAAAGGTGGCGCTGGTGCTGTCCATGGGCAGAGTGACTGAAAGCACATTAGGGATCTCCAGTGAATCTATTGATCGCTAAAACCAACAGTTTGGATATCTCAGGGACTTGAAGAATATAATGATTAGCAATTCATACTATCTTTAATATTTAACCCTCCCTTCCTGACATTCTCCAATATTAGGAAACTGAATACTTGAACTCTTAGTAAATTTCCTCACTTTTATTAAAAAGCTTGTCTTGGAAATATTCTATGACTGATTAGAACCCCTCAGCATGTCAGAGCTTCATGAGCATTTCTCCTCCTTTGCACCAGAAACACCCAGTTATACTCACAGAGTCTGTAGGCAGTGGGATGTTCCAGCTTTAGGAGATGGCTCCAGGAGCTGCAGCTGCATTGTCCTGCAGTCAGAGGTTCCTGTGCCAAGGGCTGGCAGTGATTCTGCCCCACGCACTTCACAGCACCTTCCCAGCCCTGACTGATTGAAGCTCTCTGTGCCTCTGTGCTGTGCCTGGGGTGGCTGCAGGCAGTGCCCCAGCCCTGCTGAGGTGGCAGAAGAGCTGCTCATCAAGAGAAATGTGCTTTTGAAGCTCTTCTTGGTTACCAGGAGCTGCCTCTGTGCCAGGAGTCCAGCCCAGCTCAGCAGCACAGACACAGCAGAAGGACATTAATGAGCCTCTGGGGCTTTGTGCTCAGGCTCTGAACATCAGTCCCTGAGAGGGAGCTGAAGAAACCTCTCCAGAACTCCAAGTCAGAATCCAACTCCAAAGTTTCTTGGACTTTTAATGGGTCCCACTGAGGAGCACAAATGAGAAAGTGTCCCCAGGCCCCAAGCAGAGCAGAGAACTGGAGGCAGTGATGACAGGTGGGGACAAAGAGAAGCCAAGTCTTGGTGCCCTGGGGCACAGTAGGATCTGTGCCAATAAGGGCTGTGAGGAGACACCTTGTCCTGAGGCCCTGAGGCCTCCTGGCACAGCCCCAGCCAGGCTGGTCACTGTCAGCCCCTTGTCCTGCCCTCAGCATCCCCCCCTAGCCCACATCCCAGTGGCCTCAAGGATCTGCTGGAAGGAGTCCCTGGGGAGCCTTGCTCAGCAATGGCCCTGGGGGCTCCTTAATGCTCCCTGCAGGGATTGCAGGTTTTTGAAAGGACTTTGGGTTTGGCTTTTGCTTTGGAGTCTCTGAGAGCTTTGTGCAATCATGGCCTCCAATTATCTGCAGTAATTATTCCCTGGAGAGGCTTTCTCAGTAACAACACTCAGTGGGGCTCATTAATACTACAGGGTACTTCAGTTATTTTAAGGTACTTGGTGTTTCCCTTTTGATACACACTGTGTGAGAGGTTTTACAATCATGGCCCCAATTATCTGCTTTAATGAGTCCCTGTAGAGCTTTGTACTGACACTCAGTGGGGCTCATTAATGCCTTGAGATACTCAAGATTTTTAAGGTACTTTATGGATTTAAGTATACTTTTAGGGACTTTTAAGGAATTTCCTTCCAAAATTGAGTGTCTGAGAGGTTTTTGTGCCTTCCGGACCTCCAGTTCTCTCCTCCAAGGAGTCCGTGAGGATCCTGTGTTGGGTATGTTCCCTCTTTCTGTTTTACAACAAAGACAAAACTGAAAGAATTTTGTAAAACTTTCTAAAAGCATCTGAACAAACATGAGACAATTAACAATACAACAACAACTAGGAAAATTAAATGTCCTCTTTTAGATAGACATCATCCAACCCTTTTATCCCTTGGATTGGAAGAGTTTATTGAACCAGTCTTTGTTTTCCACTTGAAGCTTCTTGAACTCTTCATTCAGTACTTGAATGCTCTTGTGGATTGACTCTCTGTGGCTGGAGAGGTTCATGCAACACATGCCCTCAGAGTCTACACAGCCATGCCCATGTGCCCAGAATAAAAATTCTATCGCTGTTCTGCAAGGGGGCATGTCTGATGGTCTCTATGTCTGAGAGCCGGCCACTCAGTGTGAGGGAGGTAGCATTGGTTTGCTTACTTAACAGGCACCCAAGATGGTCTGATTGTCCTAAAGCTTTAGCTGAAGCCACCCAAGCTAGTCCAAATGGAGGGTGCTACCATCCAATACCTGGAGTAAAGCTTGCAAAGCCATCTCTTTGATATCATCCAATACTTCTCTGGTGATACCTGCTGCATGATCATCTGGTAGGCTGTGTTGTCCTTCTCCAGCTAGATGGTTGATTGTCAATTCCGCCCTTGCCTCATTATTAGCATACTCATTGCTATTAGCATAATAAACACTTCCATTCCTCTTCCCACAGGGTGTATTCTGTAAATGACAAGAACATAATATATTTTAAATCATAGGTGCCAGAATTTTGAAGCACCCTCGGGGTTCACATCGGTGACCTGAGCCATACGTGCTGCCAGAAGCCTGGAAAGCTGCAGGAGCGCTCACGAAAGAGGTATGAAAAGGCAAGCAGCATATAAGTTATCTGCCGCGTATCTAGAATGGCAAGGGATAAAGGGGATAGATTTGTTATTAGCCTTCGGGTACGCTGAAGACACTTTCCTTAACCCACATGAACTCTCGGAATGGAGAAAATCTGGAGATATACTGTGGGAAGCAGTGTTAGAAGATGATAAGTCAGCAAAGAAACCGAGCAAGCCATGGCGGGTGATACACAATACACTTCAGCATGTCTCTGAGTGCACAGCAGCAGCTGCGGCTCGGGACGCCTGCGAGGCTGTGCTGCTCCGAACTCGGCATGGGCGCTCCGCCATGGGGAGCAGCCGCGGCGAGCGGCCGCCTGAAATGCTGCGCTGTAGTGGCGGCAGCGGCAGCAGCCACGGGAGGTTCGCCCCCTCCGACACAAGCGCCGCGGGACCGGAGCGCTTCTTCCAGCGGGAGCGCTCTCCCTCCGCCCCGCAGCCGGCAAAAGCTTCAGTGTGAGACCTAACAGCTTAATAAATGTGACTCTTGTCAACAAAAGAAAGATTTCTACTGCAAGTAAGAAGCCAGTGATAATAAACAAAGGACCCCAAGGACCATTACGGTCAAGACGTTTTTCACCTAAGTTAAAAGGACATTTTGTTTTTCCTAGCAGAGACTGTAAAAGAGACTTTAAATATCAGAAGCCATTAGAACATTAAACTCTGAAATTATATTTTGAAAAAATTTAAAAATGTTAAAAATGTGTTAAAGTGGTTGTAGAAGTAAGATGCAATGAGTGTATTTTTTGTTTTTTTTTAAGCTTTGTTTAGATGTGATAAAAGTAAAAGCAAGCCTGAATTTAAAAGAATTTCTCCACAGGTATACCTTGAACAAACTTCTTATGTTTAAGTGCATTCAAGTATAAAAATGCTGCAGCAAATACCTGAAGAAACTTGTTTTAGTTTAGTATTTTAGAATCAGGCCTGTAAGTAAGTTATAGTAAATGCGATATTTTATTTCTATAGTAAGTATTATCCATTGCTAAGTAGTTTAAGTTAAATTATCTATTAAGTGGCATCAAATGTTAAATACTGTTAAGGTTTAGTTTTGTTAAGTTTATCTCCTGTTAAGTTTAAATGTTATTAAGTTTAAGTAGATCTAGATTCTGTTTAAATTAAATTAGGTTTAAGTTATGTAGAATTTAAAGTCAGTTAAGTTTTGTTAAAGTTTTGTTAGATTTAAGTGATTTTACATGTAAGTTCTGTTGATTTAAAAATCTGTTAAGTTTAAGTAAAGATAAGTTTAAGTAATGTTAAGTTCTATTAAGTTTAAATGTTTTAAGTTTAAGTATTTTAAGTCTAGGTACTATTAAGTTTAAGTGATGTTAGATAGATTTATCCTTTTATGATAGGCGTTTATTTTTATGACTTGTGTGTAAAGTGTTGTTGTGAACATCAGAGAAACTCTAGTTAAAAAAGGACAATCAGAAGCATTTGTGAGTAGAGCCATTCCTGTTTGAAGTATATCTGCTGTTTGAGAATAGAAAGCAAACTGACCAGACAATTGACACGGGTGAATCCTGCGCACACATTACTCCTTTAGCTTATTTTTGTAAGTTGTATTAGCACACCTAAGTTTTGTTAGAGCCTTGTAGCACATAGAATTTTTTTTTGTATCTGTCGTATAGCATATCCTATAAATAGTGATAGCCTTTTTGGTTTGTCTTGCTAGCTTAGATCCCTTGTAGGAGAGAAACCTTGCTAGCTGAGAACATTGTTTAGTTGTTAGAATTGCCGATTTTTGTGTTGCAAAGAGTGTGACACAGTTAGCCCATAGAACTTCATTTCTTCTAAAAAAATAAAAACAGGGGAGATGTTGGGAATTTAGCTGCTAGAGAATGGAAAAGTACAAGACCGTGGCTAATTCCAAGTCCTGTACCTGTGAGATAGCGTGTCCTTGGGCCTAGCTGTAGTAAAATAACAAATAGTGAAAGAGACATGAGAAAAGAGAGATGTAACCCCTAAGGAATGAGGAAGAGTTCATGGTATAGTTTAACCCATAGATTGCTTGGCTTACAGAATATTCATAAGCTTATTATTTGCTGTATAAGTGTTTGATACTTTCTTCAATAAACTGGACCTGTGATGAACCATCTGGTGTCCTGGTCCCCTTCCTACGACAGATTTGGGGCTGAGTCCAGGACCATTAGGCACTGAGAGAAGGATGAAGAAGCTGCTCAAGAAGTCAGAAGCAAAATTCCAAGTGCCCTGGAGCATCACTGGGCCCCACTGAAGGCAGGGAGTGCCAAAGGCTCCCCAGGGACTGGTGAGAGCAGATCCTTGAGGCCAGGACTGCAGGGAGCCAAAGGCTCTGAGCAGGGAACTGCAATGCTGAGCAAGGCCTGGGCTGGCTGGGGGAAGCAGAAAGGCCAAGCCCTGAGCCCAGCCTGGGACAGCAGGGCCTGTCCCTCATGGGTGCCTCGGGGCTGTTTGTGGGCCAGGGGGATGTGAGGGACAGCAAGGACAAATGTCATAAACCTGTGTGACACTGCAGATC
This sequence comes from Melospiza melodia melodia, assembly GCF_035770615.1. Taxonomy (NCBI): domain Eukaryota; kingdom Metazoa; phylum Chordata; class Aves; order Passeriformes; family Passerellidae; genus Melospiza; species Melospiza melodia. Next base: position 9,181,494 of record NW_026948600.1, read on the forward strand.
CCCATGGAACCAAGGGGCCAGTGGGACACTGTGAGGACTCATGGAAGCAAGAGGCCACAGTGAGCCTGCAGGGCTGGAACACCCCAGAACACTGAAATGCTGGGGGCAACCAAAGGTTCCTTGACTTGAGTTTGGTGCACAGGAGAAACACCAACCAGATATTCTCAGCATGGACAGATGCAAAGAACATTCTTGGTAGGAAGGGACCCACGAGGACATTCAAGTCCAGCTCTTAAGTAAATGGCCCACACAGGGATTGAACCCACAGCCTCAGTGATACCAGCATTATGCTCTAATCAACTGAGCTAAGAGGTCAAAATGACACCAGATTTTACTGGCAAAATATGGACAGTCAAGGAAATTCGGCAAAGGGTTTAACCTAAAAATCTTTAACCCTTAAGATGCTTAGTTACCCAAAAATGTTCCAGGTAAGTAGGATTAGAAGGAGAAGAAATAGAGAACATCAGAAAGACAGAAGATCTATAGAAAGAAACTCACATAGGTACCAACTGCTTGGGCTCCAGCGTCACCAATGGAAGAACCCCTGGAGAAGGCAGGATCCAGACCATGGGCTGGTCTTGTGCTCTGGCTTTTAACACCCTGGACCTTCATGGGCCCGCCCCTAGGGTGGGACTGCCAGTTGCTTGTCCAATCAGAGTCAGGCTAGGCACCAGCTGTTACTGTGTGATTGATTGACAGCTCAGCCAATCAGAGTGGGGTTGGCACAGCATCTGCTGTGTACTGACAGCTCTGCCCGGCCAGGACAAGGGGCGGGGCTCTGTCCCACCATGAACGAAAGCCTGACCCGGCCCTGGCCACACACGGGTATTCCAAACATCCCAAGGTATCTCGGGACATCGATCTCATCCAGCCTATGACAGCGACCCAAGTGACAATATGGAACCTCATGGAGCCATGAGTCACTTGTGACAATGTGGGTCCAAGGGCACTACGGAACCTTATGGAATCAAGGAGATCATTGTGCAACTCAGGGGCCCTATAGGCGCAAGGGTCAGTAATCAAACACTGGGGTCCATAGAAACAAGGAGCTATTGTGACACAGCGGGGCCGCATGGAGCCAAGGGAACCCTGTGACTCTGTTGGGGCTCATGAAATCAAGAAGCCGTTGTGACACTGCAAGACTTAGTGGAATCAAGGAGACAGTGTTGTGACAGTGTGGGGAACCATTTTAAAAAAAGGGAACATGGAACGTGTTTGCCTGGTTTGGCCTCCTGGGGACTGTGTGACAGGTCCCACTGAATTTGACATGCCAAGGGCCACTTCCCATTTGACCGTGAAGCACTGGGGTGTCGCAGACATTTCTTCACAGAAATCCTTTCTTTCAGATTTCTGTGTCTTCTGGAGGCCAGAGGCCTCAGAAGACAAGGTAAACAATTATTATCAGATGCTGTGGAATGTAAAAGGAGTTTCCTGATTGGCTCATTTTCTATGTTTATAATTAAGGGCCAATCAAAAAGTGCAAGCCAGGGGACTGAGTCCTTGGCCACAGCTTTGTTGTGGATTCTTTCTGTCGATTCTTAGCCTAGCCTAGCTGCTCTGCAAACCTCACTCCTTATTCTATTAGTATAGTAATAATGTATTATATATAATATCTTAATAAATCAGCCTTCTGATTCAAGAAACAAGATTCACCATCTCTCTCTCACCAGCTGCGACCCACTCAGGCGCGGTAATACTGGGGCTCTGTGCTTTCCTTCCTGTGGAAAAGAACTCTCTTTCTTGTCTAGGCTCACATGGCCAAAATTAGGATTCTACCTCTAAAAGTCCCTATATTCAAGGGTTACTCTCCAAAAACATCTACCAATACAGTCAAGTCTTGCCAGCCTTGGCCTCTGGTGACTGCCTATCATCTGACCCTGCACCACTGGGGCTCACTTGTTTCCTTCCTATGGAGACCATTGTGACATTGCAGCGTGTTGTGGAGCCAAAGGGCATTGTTACACTGTAGGAACCTGTGGAACCAAGGGGATCATTGTGACACTGTGAGTGCCATGGATCCAAGGGGCCACTGTGACACTGTGGGGTCTTGAGGAGCCATGGAGACCATTGTGACACTCAGGAGCCTTGTGAAATGCAGGGCATCATAGTGACACTGCAGAGTACCATGGATGCAATGAACCATTGTGACACTGTGGGGCCTCATGGAACCAAGGACATCATTGTGGGTCTGTGGGTCTTGTGAGCTGCATGGTCCCAAGGGGCCAGTGTGAAGCAGCGGGGCTTTGTGTAACCAAAGGGCCGTTGTGATCCTGCAGGGCATCGTGGATCCATGGAGAGCATTGCAAGGCCCCATGGAATCATGGAGACCATTGTGACACTGTGGGGCCCCATGGAACCAAAGAGCCATTGCGATCCTGCAGGGGCTCATGGAAGGAAGGGGCCATTGTGACACTATAGGAACTTGTGGAACCAAGAGGATCATTGTTGCACTACTGAGCCCCAATAGAACCAAGGGGCCATGGTGATAAAGAGGGGCTTCATGGCACCCAAAGACCATTAGGATACTGTGGGGCCTTGAGGAACCATATACACCATTAAGATCCTTAAGGACTTGTGTAACCAAGGGGCCATTATGACACCTGAGGGCATCATGGAAGCAAGGAGCCATTGTGACACTGCAGGGCCCTCTGGAAGCAAGGGAACATGAAATAGGTATGACTGCCTTGATCTCCCAGGGGTCACCTGAGAGGTCTGGCTTACCTTGGAATGTGGAAGGCCACTCCCATCTGCCCCTGAAACACTGGGGCTCTGGGCTTTCCTTTTTATGGAAAAGAACTGTCCATTTTTTCCAGGCGTCCATGGTCAAAATTTGGATTCCACCTCCAAATTTCTGTGTATAGAAGGATTGCTGCCAGACAAAAGGTGCCAGGACAGACAGGTCTGGCTGGTCTTTAACTCCTTAGTGGCAGCATTCACCTATTTTCCAAATACTGGAAAGGGCTCTGGCTTTTCTTTGTATGGAAAAAATCATCCTTCTCCAGGCACAAATGTTCTAAATTAGGATTCCACATTCATAATTTTGAATATCCAAGGGTTGCTCCAAGCAAAACTGCCAGGACAGACAGGTCAGGCTTGCCTTGGCCTCTGGTGGTTGCCGTTCATCAGCTGCTGAGACATGGGGGCTCCATGGCTTTCTTCCTATGGAGATCAATGTGACATTTGGGAGCCTTGTGAAATGAAGGAGCCATTGGAACACTGCAAAGCACCATGGATCCAAGGGACCATTGTGACACTGTGGAGCCTTGTGGAATCAAGGACATCATTTTGGCTCTGTTGGGCTGCATGGTCCCAAGGGGCCAGTGTAAATCAGCAATGTGGGAGTTAGCCCGGCTGTAACTCAGAGTCAGCTATTGGAAAAAAGCTCCCAATATTACCAGTTAGATTGTGCCTGGGCCAGTCTGACCCTTGCTGCTGGGCCAAAGGCAGCAACTGCGGTGTATCACCCCAGAGATACCTTGGCTTGCTGGTGGTTGCAGCTGGGCACTGAACAAGTCCAGGCTTGTTAGGAACCCCGTTTACCTCAGGAGGACTGGCTTCAGGCGATGGTGAAGAGAAAAAGGAGAGGATTCTGCTGGAGGGTTTAATGTCCAGTGTCGGTTTCTCGGCTGTTTAGGTGGCCTGGAAAGGCCCAGAGTGGCCTTGGGCAGCCCGCGCTTCAAAGGACGAGGAGAGACTTCTGATCTTGTTTCGGTCTCGGTGTTTATTAATTGTTTATCTAAAAGATTTTCTTTCAGCCCGACAGAGGTCTGCACAGCAAGTCAGCCATGGGCACACTCCGCAACCCCTGGGGCGGTCACTTATCTTTATACCCGAAGTTACGTGTACAATATTTATAATTTTTCCCCAATACCTTCTACTCTTATTAACCGGTGCACTTCTAGTAAAGACCAATCCCAAAGTGCCACCATCACCACAGAAGATGGAGGCCAAGAAGAAGAAGAAGAAGGACAGGACACGCCCCAATTCCTCCATCTTACTTCTTTAGACCCCCCTGTACAGAAATCCTAAACCCTGTGTTCTACACTCTAATTAACTTATCCCTTCACCATTCACCCAGTAAAAACCTCCCAGTCCTCATACAGGTGTCATCTCCTGTGTAGGATCAAAGTCCAGCCACCAGACACTTCTGGCAACATTCCAGGACTCCCGAGCCCCCCAAGAGTGGTCTCGGTCACTCTGCACCTTCATCCTGAGGTGCTGAGATCCCACAGTCCAGAGGTTTATTCCATGGTTACAGAGGTCCGAACATGAGCAACTGCTCCAACAGAATGCTGACCGCATGGTCTCATTCACCTTTTAAGCTCAGGGACAGGGGGAGGGGAGGTACAGGTGAGCCACCAACCAGGTGAGAGGGGCAGGGTCTCAGGGGAAGATGACACCCAGAAAGGCCAATGACCTCTGGGCATAGGGGCATCCTTTGAACTTGACCAACCACACGACGCCTTGCTGGAATGTTAAGTCTGATTGACAGGACTCACTCAGCATGGGGGGAAGGGGGAAGGGAGAGAGGTATAAGCACACTTGGGGAAATGACCTGGAAGGCCAAAATGGGACATTACAGCACACCACAACAGTCAGCCAGATTTTACCCCAAAAGAACTGGGCGTGAGTTTCAAGTCGTAGGAATCATTCTTTTAACTTAGAGTGAGCTTGAGAAATCCCCCATAAGCCTTTAGTGTTGTTATGCTAAGTTGTCCAAGTTCTACTCCCCTATTGGTTTATTGGTTACTTATTTCTTCCATATGATTATTGTTCTAGTTTTCGTGCCCCAAGTTGTTGCTGCTTCCCCTTTGTCTCAGGTTTTAGGATCCTGCCCCTTGTACTGTGCTGGATTTCTCCATGTTTAGTATTTTTCACCCTGTTATTAAAGTTCCTTTTAAACAACTCCATTGATCCTGCTCCTTTTCATTTTTGCCACACTCACCCTGAACTCAGGGAACCAGAGACATTTGTCACAGCCACCCTCATTGGGACATTTGGTGCCCAAACAGGGACCATGACATTCAGGGATCCCTGTGTCAGTCCCGTCAGCTCGGGTTAGCTGATGGATAGGCCAGTGCTCCTGGGGATTTTGGATTGTGCTTGGCCTGGCGGATTCATCGTTGCTTCGAGGGACCTTGCCCAGGATCGGCAGGGACAACGATGGTTTCACCTGCATAGGATTGCAGGTGGGTTTGGGGAAATGCAAGATATTTATTGCCCATTTTGCCACTGTGTTTTTACAGTATGCACCCATGTCCCATAATTAATTTGAGGTGTTGCGGTGGCTCTTCTCCATAAGGAAAAGAAAGAAAAATGGCCAGCCATATGTCCACAGTAGAAAGGAGTGTATATGGATGCTTTAATTCTCACTGGTCATGATGAAATATTTTCAAAGAACGAATAAAAATCAATCATGAGGTGGATCATTAAAAAATTTCCAGACACTTCTGGTGTTGAAATACATACCACTGAATTTTGAGACTAAGTGGAAGTTAAATTGTACAACCTTTTGATCAAAAGGGACTCCATAGCATCCCACATACTCCCCATCATCCACACCACCCTTGAGACCCTTCACCAGCCAGCAGTGTGTTGAAAACTCAATCCATTGGTCACTCCTAACTCGGGACCTCGCCCCAAACCTGCCTTTATCAGACTTTCCACGATGGTCCAAGATGGCGATGGCCATGCTGTCTTGGAGTATCATGCCCTGGAGAGTTAAGATGGAAGGAGCCTGAACGTGGCTCGAGAGCCCAATCATCCTCCCTCCATCTTGGCTCTTCCATTTCCTGCTACCACAACCTTCTCTTTTGCCTGAACGAACCTCCAGACTCCACCCCCACCACTGTGGGTCACACCCCCACTGTCAATCATTCCACCTCCACCCTGGGACATGCCTCCAGAATGGCAGCCTAGTTGTTTGCCATCCTAAATCAAGGCCCTTCCTCCCCAACACCTGACAAAATGGCATTGCCCTTTGCCTCACCCTCCGGCAACAATACGACCGCATGGTCAAAGATACTAAGGCCAACTGTCACACTATTTCTAATCCAAATGTTTCTCCTCCAAGTTATTCTTCCTCCTTAGAAAATAGTTTGGGTTCCCCAGAGCCACCTCACCCCTTTAACCCCAGAAGATCCCTGGGAAATGATCTGGAAATAAGCAGTTAGGAAAGGAGACTGGCAAACAGTCTCAAAACCCCTCATTGCCCGCGTATGTTATGAAAGAAGGGGGCAGAATCCCAGGTATCAGCCATTGGTTTTAGGGGAAATCAAGGATCTGTGTAGGGCAGCTAAAGACCATAGGAGGGACTTCCCTTGTTTTAATGGCCTAATGAGGGCCATGTTTACAGTACATGTCTTAACTCCCTATGATTTAAAATATATTGTGACCATGTTGTTGTCACCTACAGAATACACCCTGTGAAAAGGGGGATGGAAGTGTTTACTAAATCGATTAATAGGCGACTATGCTAATAATGAGGCAAGGGCGGAATCAACCATCTAGCTGGAGAAGGACAACACAGCCTACCAGATGACCAAACAGCAGGTGTCCTGAGAGAAGTATTGTATGATATCAAAGAGATGGCTTTGCAAGCTTTAATCCAGGTATTGGATGGTAGCATCCTCAATTTGGACTACCTTGGGTGGCTGCAGCTAAAGCTTTAGGACAATCAGACCATCTTGGGTGCCTGTTAAGTAAGCAAACCAATGCTACCTCCCTCACACTGAGTGGCCGGCTCTCAGACATAGAGACCATCAAACATGCCACCTTACAGAACAGCAATAGAGTTTTTATTCTGGGCACATGGGCATGGCTGTGTAGACTCTGAGGGCATGTGTTGCATGAACCTCTCCATCCACAGTGATTCAATCCACAAGAACATTCAGGTACTTGAAGGATTCAAGAAGCTTCAAGTGGAAAAAAAAGACTGGTTCAATAAACTCTTCCAGTCCAAGGGACAAAAGGGTTGGATGATGTCTAGCTAAAACAGGATTATTAATTCTCTTAGTGGTTGTTGTTGTATTGTTAATTGTCTCATGTTTGTTTGGATGATTTCAGAAAGCCTTACAAAATTCTTTCAGTTCCATCTTTGTTGTAAAACAGAAAGGGGAAAGATACCCAACACAGGATCCTCATGAACTCCTTGGAGGAGAGAATTGGAGGCCAGGATGGCACAAAAACCTCTCAGAGACGCAGTGAGGAAAGGAAAATCCTTAAAAGTACCTAAAAGTACCACTTTTGCATAAACTTAAATGCATAAAGTACCTTAAAAACCTTGAGTATCTCAAAGCATTAATGAGCCCTGCTAAGTTTCAGTACAAAGCTCTCAAGGGACTCGTTAAATTAGATAATTGGGGCCATGATTGCACAAAGCTCTCACAGAGTCTGTATCAAAAGGGAAACACCAAGTACCTTCAAATAACTGAAGTACCTTGAAGCATAAATGAGACCACTGAGTGTTGTTACTGAGAAAGCCTCTCCAGGGATTAATTACAGCAGATAATTGGAGGCCATGATTGCACAAACCTCTCAGACACTCCAAGGCAAAAGCCAAACCCAAAGTCCTTTGAAAAACCTGCAGAGAGGCTCCTGGCACAGAGGCAGCTCCTGGCAAGGGCAGCGCTGCAGAGAGACAGCTCTGCCCAGGAGCAGCTCCTGTGCACAGCGCAGCAGGGCTGGGGCACTGCCTGCAGCCACCCCAGGCACAGCACAGGGGCACAGAGGGGTTAAACTCAGCCTGGGCTGGGAGCAAAGAGCAGAGCTCACTCAGGGCTCACTAGAGCAGAAATCAGCCCAGGTTTGAAACAGTCATTCCCTGGCTTTGGGAAGAGAAGCTGCCGTTCCTGCAGGGATCTCCTGGAGCTGGCCCATCCCACAGCTTTGAGGACCTTTCAGGAGGACTCTCAGAGCTGCTCCAGGGCAGGGCTGTGGCCCCAGGGCAGGGCTGGCTTTCACTGCTGCCCCAGCCCAGGCACAGCCCAAGGCAGCTCCTGGTGCCAGGCTCTGCTGCAGGGCTGAGCAGCCGGGGCTGCAGCCAGGGATGCCCAGGGCTGTCCTGCAGAGCAGGGTCCTGCAGCCCAGGGTGCTGTGCTGGGGCAGGGACTCTGCTGCCTGCCAGGGAACGCTCTCAGCCGGGCCGGGGAGCTGCTCCCAGTGCTGGGGAGAAGCTGTGGGGGGAAGGAGCCACCCTGAGCAGGGCAGGGGCTGCTGCTGAGAGGGGCTGGGTGGGGCAGGGCTGCTCCCAGCTCCAGACCTGCCTGGGCACAGCTCTGGAGGACACTTCCCAAAGAGGGTAAGCCAGGGATTGCTGTAAAGGTCAGGAGCTTTCCTGAGAGTGTTTTCAATTTCCTACTTGGAGAAAGAGGGGAATGTTGGGGTGGTGACAAGAAGTTTTTTGTACTTTTTACATTTTTATATATTTGTAGCTCTCTAAATTAGTATCATATAGTTACAATACTATAATCCTTACTTAACTCTATTAAACTCTTAACTGTATTAAACCACTATTATATTCTTATATAGCTTTAATCCTGAATTAAATCTAGTATGTTTCCTTACCTTTCTCTTAATAACCTGACTGTCTAAATATATTCCTAAAATGCTGTATAGTCCTATTCTTTTATATAGTCCTGAAATATTATATAGTCTTCTAGGAACTGGATATATAGGAGCATTTTGGGTTTTGAGAATGAGCAGAATATGAGCAGTCATTATAAAAAGTGAAGGCAAAGAAGCCTTTGGACCTACTCCAATTGGTTGACCCAGGGATGTGTAACTAGGGAAACTAAATCTCCTTTTGGATGCTCCTGTTAAATATCCTAATTATCAACCTTAATAAATTGTTGAAATCAGGAGGTGGGTGTGCCCTTTCCCACTGGGACACCTGGAAGCTTCCAATAAGTGTCTGGCTTTTACTTTACTTTACTGTTCTAACACTGCTGCAAGTTGTTGTTTTTTTTTTCTCTTTCAATTATAGACAACAGGGGGATGAGAGAAGCAGAACAGGAATTGTAATCCCAGAATCACAGAACATTCTGAGTTGAAAGGGACACAGAGGATCATCAAAGGAATGTTTGAACATTTACACAGACTCCAGAACTGTGACTTAAGCTGGTCAGTATCTCTGCTGGGAGCCTCTCAAAGGCCCTCAGCCACTCCTCAGCCCTGGACAGCAGCAGCATCACCTCTGCAGGGCCCAGCAGGGCTCTCCTGAGCTGCCCTTGCCCAGCTGCACACAGAGCCTGCCCCAGCCAGGGCCCTGCACACAGGCAGGCTTCTGTAGGGCCCTGGCCAGGGCACACAGGCTGGGATGGGCTCTGTGAGCGCTGGCAGGGACAAGGCTCCTCTCAGGAGGGAATGTCCAGGCCCAGGGAGATGCTCAGGGAGGGAGAGGGGGCTGAAGAGAGCAGTGCTGGGGGCAGGATGAGGGCACTGTTGGTGTGGGGGAGGTGCCGGGCACAGCTGGGTACAGGAACACTGTCCTGAGTGCCCGGCTGTCTCTGCCCTGCCCTCTCAGGCACAGCACCACAACATCTCTTGGTTCTGCCCTGCCCTGATATTGTCACTGTTATCTGCTGCTCTCAGGGAGACTCTGGCATTTGCAGCAGCTGAGTCAGGCACTGCCCTTGGCATTCCTGCCAGGCGGGGCTGTCCATGGGAATGGGGTGTCCAAGCTTCCCGGGCACCAGTGGGGCTGTGGGCAAAGCAGGCCATGGGAAAGGGGAATGAGCTGAGCCCCCTCCCTGAGATCCCATCATGGGCACAGCCAGGGATCTCCTTGCTGTGCCCTTCCAAGCTCTGAGCTGCCCTCCTGGGTGCAAATCTGTGCCAGAGCCTCTGGGAGTTCCCTGAATGTCCCACGGGGAAGGGCAGAGCTGCCAGAGCTGAGGAAATGCTGCTGAGTTTGCCCAGGGAGCCGTGAGTGTCCTTGGCACAAGGGGGTGCTGAGACCTTGCCCAGAGACCTTTAGAGAGGGTGAGACATTCAGGGATCCCTCTGCTCTGGGCAGGGTCTGGTTTGTCCCAGGGTGACCCAGTGAGTGTGATTGTGCTCTGATTGCAGCCAAAGGTGCAAAGCCAGGGCAGCTGGGAACAAGCCCATCCAGCCCCTCATCTTCCCTCAGCCACAGGGAATCCTTTGCCTCTCCCATCTCTCAGTGGCAAACTCTGAGTGCAGCAGGAATGCTGGGGATTTCTGACCTCAGAGAGCCAGAAATGATGTGTGGGTAGGAAAACAATTCCTAAAAAAACCTTCTGCTATTCATGTCTTATAGGACTGTGAATGCAGATGCTACCAAGCCTGTCTGCATTAGAAGCGATTCCCCTGTCAAATCTTGAACATCCAGCCTTGTCCCTCTGCCACATGGCCACAAATCCAGGGCAGCAGGGCAGGGATGGCTCCTTGAGAGCCCCCAAGCACAGGCCTGGCTGCTCCTGGCACACTCAGCCAGCACAACTGGAGCTCAGGCAGGGATATGGCTGAAGGTTTTCCCAGAGCAGGAACAAGGCTACAGGAACAGTCTGCGGGGAATAGCCCAGGCTTGGCTCAAAGCAGCCCATCCTGACTTGTCACTGTCCTTTCTCCATGAACAGGACCCCATGTGAAACCACAGAAAATGTCCAACAGCAGCTCCATCAGGCACTTCCTCCTGCTGGCACTGGCAGACATGCGGCAGCTGCAGCTCCTGCACTTCTGCCTCTTGCTGAGCATCTCCCTGGCTGCCCTCCTGGGCAACGGCCTCATCATCAGCACCGTAGCCTGCGGCCACCACTGACACACGCCCATGTTCTTCTTCCTGCTCAACCTGGCCCTCAGCGACCTGGGCTCCATCTGCACCACTGTCCCCAAAGCCATGCACAATTCCCTCTGGGACACCAGGGACATCTCCTACACTGCATGTGCTGCTCAGCTCTTTTTCTTTCTGTTCTTCATCTCAGCAGAATTTTGCCTCCTGACCATCATGTGCTATGACCGCTACGTGTCCATCTGCAAACCCCTGCACTACGGGACCCTCCTGAGCAGCAGAGCTTGTGCCCACATGGCAGCAGCTGCCTGGGCCAGTGCCTTTCTCTATTCACTGCTGCACACAGCCAATACATTTTCTCTGCCCCTGTGCCATGGCAGTGTCCTGGACCAGTTCTTCTGTGAAATTCCCCAGATCTTCAAGCTTTCCTGCTACAAATCCTATCTCAGGGAATTTGGGCTCATTGCAGTTAGTGTCTGTTTTGGTTTTGGCTGTTTTGTGTTCATTGTTTTCTCCTATGTGCAGATCTTCAGGGTCGTGCTGAGGATCCCCTCAGAGCAGGGACGGCACAAAACCTTTTCCACCTGCCTCCCTCACCCAGCCGTCATCTCCCTGTTCCTCAGCACTGCAGCATTTGCACATCTGAAGCCCCCCTCCATGTCTTCCCCATCCCTGGATCTGGCTCTGTCAATTCTGTACTCGGTGGTGCCTCCAGCCCTGAATCCCCTCATCTACAGCCTGAGGAACCAGGAGCTCAAGGCTGCAGTGAGGAGACTGATCACTGGATGCTTTCAGGAACATTAAACTACTGGCCAATTTCTGCCAATCACTTGTACTAAAAGACGTCTTTCATACTTCTTGTTGCTTTGGTTGTGGTTTGTTTTTTTTTTTTGCTTTGTATTAGTTTTTCATATTGTCCACAAAGAAATGTCATTGTTTGTGCAATTTCTCATTTTGTTTCTCTCCACCTTCCATGTGGCCAGAGACTGTGTCAATGAGGGGCAGCACTCTTGGTGGCTTTAAAGGACCCAAAGGATCTCCCAGCAAAGTTTTCTGCAGTGATGCCCTTTTGTTGCCTTCTCAGGAGCTGCAGCAGCAATGTCTGTGTGCAGAGCTGGGGTCAGATCAGTGCTAGCACAGCATCTCTGGTCCGGCTGGCCACACCATTCTTGATCCAGGCCAGGAGCCATTGGCCTTCTTGGCCACCTGGTCACACTGATGGCTCATGTCCAGCCTGCTGTCCATCAGTCCCTGCAGGCCCTTTCTGCCTGGCTGCTCTCCAGCCACTCTGTCCCCAGCCTGTAGTGCTGCAGGGCTTGTTGTAACCAAAGTGCAGGACCCGGCACTTGGTCTTTTTAAACCTGACCTTGTTGTATTTGGGCCCTGGATCCAGCCTGCCCAGGGCCCTGTGCAGAGCCCTCCTATGTTCCCACAGAATCAACACTCAGATCCAGCTTGGTGTCATCTGCAAAGACGTCCTTTGTTTCGTGGAGCCCCTCAGTGTCACAATGGCCTCCTTGTTACACCACGCCCTGCACTGTCACACTGTTCTCCTTGGTTCCATGAGACCATGCAGAGCAACAATGGTGTCCTTGGTTCCATGGGGCCCCAAAATGTGACAGTTGACCCCTTGGTTCTGTGGGGCTTCACAGTGTCACAATGTTCTCAATGCCCTAATACTGCCTTGTCACCCAGACCATGCCACTGAGTGCCACTGGAGAGGGACAGTGACTCTGCCACGTTCCCCCCTGGCCAGACCATTCCAATGCCCACTCACCCTTTCTGTGAAGAACTTCTTCCTATTGTCCAGCCTGAACCTCCCCTGATGCAGCTTAAGGCTGTGTCTTCCTGTCCTGCCCTCCAGCAGATCCACACTCACACCCAGCTTGGTGCCATCTGCAATTTGTGAATGGTGGACTCGATCCCCTCACCCAGATCATCAGTGAAGGTATTAAACAGGACTGGGCCCAGCACAGATCTCTGGGGGACACCACCAGTGCCTGGACACAAGCTGGGTGCAGCACCATCCCCACCACTCTCTGGGCCAAGCCTCCAGCCAGCTCTTTATCCTGGGAAGGGTGAACATGTACAAGCCATGGGCTGCAGTTTTTCCAGGGAATTCTGTGGCTCATGGCTTTAAAGGCTTTGAAGTCCAGGCACACAACATCCACAGCCTTTCCGGCATGCACAGGCAGGTCATCTGGTCATAAAAGGAGACCAGGTTGGTCAGGCAGGACCTGCCACCCCTAAATCCACGCTGGCTGGCTCTCATCCCTCGGCCATCCTGTGGGCGCCCTGTGACGGCAATCAGGGTGATCTCTTCCATAACCTTGCCAGGCACCCAGGTCAGGCTGACAGGCCTGGAGTTCCCCAGCTGCTCCTTCCAGCCCTTCTTGGGGATGGGCTCACATTGGCACCTCCAGTTCTCTGGGACCTCCCTGCTGAGCCAGCACTGATGGTAAATGGTGGAGAGCAGCCTGGGGAGCTCATCCACAGCTCCCTCATCCCACTAGGAGGGATCCCATCCAATCCTATACACCTGTGAGAATCTGAGAGGCTCAGCAGGTCACCAACTGCTGCCTCCTGGATTCCAGGGGGCTGTTCTGCTCCCTGTGGCCATCTAGACGCTCAGGAGAGCACTTGTCCTGAGGACAGCCTTTCCTAATATTGAAAATTGAGACAAACAAGGTGTTAAGTAGCTCAGCCTTGTCTTTATCTTTAGTTACTGTATTTCCTACTGCATCCAATAAATAGTAGAGGTTGTGTTTGTCTGGTGTTTTACTATAATTTTATTTATAGAAGCATTTCCTCTTATTTTTCACAGAAGTGGCCAGGTTAAGCTCTAGTTGAGCTTTCACCTCCTTCCTTTTCTTTTTGCATAACTTAACAACATTCTTAAACACTTTCTGAGTTGCCTGTTCTTCTTTCCAAAAGTGATGCACCCTCTTTTTACCCCTGAGTTCCCACAAAGGCTCCATGGGCAGCCAGGACAGTCATTTTCCTCACTAGATCATGTTTTGCCACACTGGCAGAGGCTCCTCCATCCCCTTAAGATTACTTTCATGAAGTGTGTCCATCCTCCCTGGACCCTTTTGTTTTTAAGGGCTGTTTCCCTTTAAAGAATCAGTACCTGATTTGGTACTCCCCAAATCAGCATTCTAAATAGGCCAAAGTCTGCCCTTCCTAATTCCAGTGCAGAAGTTTTGTTGCTGCCCCTCCTTCTTTCACAGAACATTGAAAACTTGATTATTTCATGGTCACTGTGCCCCAGGCAGCCTCCGAGCCCCACATCTCCCACCAGCCCTTCTCTGTTTGTGAACAGCAGCAGACAGAGCTTTCCTTGGCAGTGGGAATGTTAAATTCTGTAAAACAGAAAAGTCCTTAACCCTAGTGTAGCATTTAGAAACACCATTATTTATTCAGCTGGATGCACGGGGAACAGCTCCTCTCAAAGCCGTGCATGCTGAGTACAGTAAAGTTTCTGTTTATATTCTGTATTTTGCACACATATTCATTGATGGCCCTGGACTAAACATGCATATGATAATAATTTCCCCAAAATCATTAACATATTTCTCCTCCCCTTTACCCATGTGCTCTTCTGTCCTGGGGGTCTCTCTGGTGGTCCCTGGTGGTCGTGGACCCCAATGTTCCAGTGGGCCTGGCTGAGCTGGCAGGACACTGAGGCTGCTGAACTTCCAGTTCACTTCTCACACAATGGGCATTGTGTGGTTTCCATAGGGCTGGGGTTGTGGAGAACCAGCATTGTGTGTGCTCACCTGGTGAAGACAATTGATCATCTGATAACATGAGGTCACAGAGTGGGCTATGACATCACAGAGTGGGTTAGGTGAGGTCATCGAGCAGCCATGGCATCATAGTCTGCCTTTGTGACATCAGAAATCCAGCTGTGACATCACAGGGCAGAGGTCTGACATCACAGTGCAGACTATTTCATCACAGACTCTGGTGTGACATCAGAGACCAGCTTTGTGACACTGGAGAATGGGCTGTGACATCCCAGAGGGGCTGTGTGACATCCCAGAGGGACTGTGTGACATCCCAGCAGGGCTGTGTGACATCCCAGCAGGGCTGTGTCAGGTCACTGGGTTGGTCACTCCACCCCAGCTCCCCCTCACAGTTTCTCCCAACAAGTCCAATGCTGTTCATGCCCAGCAGGGTCCCTGTCCCCCGGGATCCCCCCGGCCCACCTGGAGCCACAGGCTCCACCAAAGGATGTTCCACAGGATCCACCCCAGAGCCTGACATGGGGACAAGGGGCCAGGGCTGTCTGACCAGGACATCAAGGACAAGGATTATCCAGATCACTGTGACCTGGGTTGGGTTCCCCAGGGCAGGAAAGATGTCTGGCAGCTGGAGCAGGGTCTGGGAAGGGCCTCCAAGGTGGGGCTGGAGCCCTTGGGCTGTGAGCAGAGGCTGAGGGAGCTGGGCTGGTCCAGCCTGGAGCAGGGAAGGCTGAGGGGCTCCTCATCCCGGCCTGGCAGTGCCAGCCAGGAGGGGATGCAGAACACACAGCCAGGCTCTTCACAGGGGGCTGGGGGGAGACAAAAGCCGATGGGTGGAAGGGGAAAGAGGGGAGATCAGCCAGGGCATGAGCAGATGAAATGAGTCAGGCTGCTTTCAGCATTTCCTCAACACCAAGAGCAGCCTGACCTCCCTTCTCCATCCACCACTGATAGATTTGCAAATCAGGAATTGTTTGAGCTGTTCTGTCCTCAGTCCAGGACAAGAATCCTGATACAAGAACGTAATTGTGTTTATATCTATCACAGAACCACACTAGTCAAAAATTAATTTTAGTATGCAAATCAGTTGTGAACAGTGGACTCATTAGACATACTGGGACATTGCACATAGCTCAGGGAAGAGGTTGTAATTGTGTAATTGTTATTTTAATGGTGTAATTTTTGTTAAGTTATATCCTGTTCAGCTGTGGTCTGTTGGCTAGGTCCAGTGTGGGCTGGAGGGAGCTCAGATTTGAACAAGGCTGCTCTGAGTGCCAGCCTTGGATGGGGAAAATGGTGGGGTGGGGGTAGGGACAGAGTCTGATTGATTGTCAGCCATGAAAGGTCCTGATTTTCATACCCAGTCAAACTGCATGAGGAGGTACTTGGATTCAATGTCAATTGGAGATTGCACATTTCAATGAATTACTAGTAAAAAAAAATTAAAGGACCTAAAAAAATATTTTCTTGCTGTTTTTTTAAATTCAGGGAATTCACATTGAATTGGCTTCTGAAATCTGACTAATTAACCACACATTTGATTTGAACGCTTAAATCAAATTATTCCCAGAAGCTTAGCTTGTTTAGCTGTTCTGAATGTTAATGAGCCCTGGGACACTGGATTCCTGCACTGAAGAGCTGAAGGCTGAACAAGCCTCTGCAGCAGGAAAATTCAGCAGCAGCCTCCAAGGTGCTGAGGATGTCAGCAGCCCCCACTGAGGCCATCCCTGCCCAGAGACTGTGGGGGAATGGGCAGACAAGGAGAGCGTCCCTGGGGCTGGGGCAGCACAACTCAGAGGAACCAGCAGCTCCAGCTGGGAAATGGAGTGTGGAATGGGGCTGGGAATACCCCGCCTGGGCTGTGCCAAGCAGGACACACAAGCCCTGACTTCCATCCAGTAGAAAACTCTGTCAAGGAGATATTTAAAAGGAATTACAATTGTTTCTGTATTCTGAATTGGACTTCCTGGAGAAATACCAACAAGAGATCCTCAGGAGCTCAAAACAACAAAACAGTCTTTACTGGTAACTTTGGAAAATCAGAGAATTTTTGGCAAAAGCTTTAATATGACATTCAATCAACAAAGAACACTTCTTAAAGCACTGACTTGGCCCATTCAACTTCACAAACGCTAAGCTATTTGAATTTTACATTACTCAAATTTGCAAAAGGACCAAAATAGAAGAAAAGCACAGAAAGAGAGAGAGGCAAAAAGGATACAGAGGAGCATACACAGACGTACCAACTCCTGGATTCCAGTAGCGTTCAGATGGAAATTCCAAGAGGAGGTAGGGTCAAGATGTGTGCTTGCCTTGTGGTCAGCCTTCAATACCCCTTGGTCTTCCTGGGCCCTTCCCCCAGGTGGGACTGTGGGTCATTTGGTCCCTCAGGAGCTGGGCTGGGGCTGCAGAGGTGGCTGTGGAGCATTGCCTGTGCTGTGCCAGGGACTGGCAGACACTGCTGAGCTGGGATAGAGGCTATGGGGGGATTGGGGTCACAGGGCAGGGCAGGGCTGGGGTTCCAGGGCTGGGCAAGGCTGGACCTGCCCCTTCCTCCCCTATTGGAATAAGATCCCAATATTACCAGGTAGATTGTGCCTGGGCTCGTCTGACCCCTGCTCCTGGGCCAAAGGCGGCAACTGTGGTGTTTCACCTCAGAGACACTTTTGGCTGGCTGGAGGGTGCAGCTGAGCGCCAAAACAAGTCCAGGCTTGTGGAAACTCAGTTTGCCTCAGGTAGGAAGGCTTCAGGCTAAGGTGAGGAGGAAAAGGAGACAGATTCTGCCGGAGGGTTAATATCAAGAGTTTATTCCATGGTCACAGACGTCTGAATCTTAGGTAACAGCTCCAACAGAATCCCGACCGCATGGCCTGAGTGACTTTTTAAGCTCCGGGGGGAGGGGGAGGGAAGGGACAGGTGAGCCACCAACCAGGTGGGAGGGGCAGGGTCTCAGGCAACGATGACACCCAGACAGACCAATGACCTCTGGGCACAGGGGCATCTTTTGAACCTCACCAACCACACAATGGCCTTGCTGGAATGTTAAGACTGATTGACAGCCCAGCAGGGGGCGAGGGGGAAGGGGAAGAGAGATATCGCCACACCTGGGAAGGGGCTGGGAAGTTTAAAACAGGAAATTGCAACACACTGCAACACTCCCCACACATGAAATGTCTTGAGCCAAGAAACTCCTCCACTCTGTCACAATAGGGAATACTGGAGGTGAAATCCCAATTCTGGCCATGGGCACCTAGATAAGAAGGACGGTTCTTTTCCATAGGAATGAAAGCCCCAGTTCTCAGTAAATTTCTGGTTTGATTGTTTGGATTCTGTTTGGTTTTGTTGTTGCTTTGTTTCCTTGTTGTGCCTGAAGTGTCCAGTCAGGAGCAGAGTGACTCTTACCAAGGAACTTTGTGCTGCTGTCCCTTAATATTCAGTCTGGTTTTTGCTGCTCCCTTGCTGGGGATTTTTTCAGCAATCAAGGCCTCGTTCATAACAGGGTGAAGGAGCCCTGGCCCAGGCTCTGGCCCTGAGGGACACGGGGATGCTGCCGGGGGGTCCCTGTCCCCCTGTGCCACCCCCAGGGCCCTGGCCCCCCGTCCCCATGTCAGGCTCTGGGGTCGATCTCGTGGAACATCCTCTGGGGGAGGCTGCGGGGCTGGGAGCGGAGGGACCCAGGGGGACAGGGGACCCCGCTGTGCACGCGCAGGTTGGACTGCTCTGGGGGGAGCTGTGAGGAGGGCCGGGGCAGAGTGACCTCCCCAGGGACATCACACTGCCCCCGTGATGTCACACAGCCCCAGTGATGTCACAGTGCCCCTGTGATGTCACACATCCCCTGTGATGTCACACTGCCCCTGTGATGTCACACAGATCCCTGTGATGTCACACATCCCCTGTGATGTCACACTGCCCCTGTGATGTTCCAGAGCCAACTCTGAGACGCCACGCTATGATGTGATACAGCTGCTCTGTGATGTCACAGAAGTCTCTGTGATGTAAGAAAGTCACTTTATGATTTCACAATCTCTACTGTGATGTCACAGCCTGCTCTATGATGTTACACAGCCAACCAAGTGTTGTCACAGCCCACTCCCTGATGTCATAGAGCCACCTTCTATGATGGCAGGATCTGCTCTATGGCATCACACCCTACTCTATGATGTCACTGCCAGCTCTGTGATGTAAAAACCCCTCTCAGTGATGTCACAAAACCCTCTCTGTGATGTCATACTGACACTCTGTAAGGTCACAGCACATACTTTGACCTCACTGCCAGCTCTATGACATCATGCAGCCATGCCATGATCTCACAGCCTGTTCTGTGATGTCACTAAGTCCCCTCTATGATGCTGTAGCTGCTCAGTGACCTCACACAACAAACTCTGTGATGTCACAGCCCAATCTGTGACCTTACACAGCCCACTCTGTGCTGTCACACAGCCCCTTGCTGACATCCCAGCTGCTCTGAGCCTCTGTGACACAGCCACAGAGGTGCTGCTGTGACATAGCCCCCTCAGGGCCATTCCACAGCCCCTGCCAGTGCTGAGCCCCTGTGAGCTCTGTCTGTGCCCTGCTGGTGTCCCTGAGGGGCCCTGGCAGTGCCCCAGCCCTGCTGGGCTGTGCTCTGGAGCTGCTCCTGGCCAGAGTTGTCTCTCTGCAGCGCTGCCCTTTCCAGGAGCTGCCTCTGGGCCAGGAGCCCGGCCCAGCTCAGCAGCACAGACACAGCACAGGGACTTTAATTAGCCTCTGGGGCTTTGGTGCTCTTTGCATCAGACTCAGTCCCTCAAAGTGTGCTCCAAAAACCTTCTCAGGGACTCAAAAAGAGGGTGAAACACTGAAGTTTCTCATACTTTAAATAGATCCATCTGAGAGACAGGACTGAGAAAATGTCCCCAGGTTCCAGGTAGAGAAGAACACTGGTGGCAGTGATGACAGCAGGGGACAAGCAAGGGAAAGGTGTCTCTGCTGCTGAGCAAACCTTCGCCTCTGTCCCTGCAGGCTGTCGGTATCCCCGGCTGCCCCACCTGGCTGGGCCCTTCCTTTGCTGACAGCTTTGCCTCCTGCCTGCCTCTGCCTGCCCACACAAAGCCTGGGGCTGCTCCAGGCTCCTGCTGGGGACATGCTGCACCACAGCCCTGCCCTGACAGGGAAATTCCTTTCTGCTGGTGTTCAGTCTGGACCTCCCAAGCTGCACTTGGTGCTATTAGGTCTTCTTCAGTCTTATTCCTACTATGAAGAAAAGCTCCAGCCTCTCTGAAACCACCCATCCATCCCTCCCAAGCTATTCCCTTTCAGTCCTCAGTCTCTACACCACTGACCACAGAGGCCGCAGACTCTCCCTGCTGGTTTTGTGATGAGGCCTCCAAACCCCATTCTGGGAGATTTTTGAGTCCTCTCCAAGGTCTGTGAAAAGGTAAAAATAGCATTCGAAGTTATTTTCTCCTAAATCCTACCGTGACAGAAAATGGGTCAGTATCTTTAAACTGAATGGGGACAAAATAACATTTGTTAGAAGGAGGAAATATTTTACAATTAAGAAAGTGGCAGGAAACTGCAGCTGTTTTTCCAGAGAAGTGGATTCCCCATCCCTGGAATTGTCCAAGAGCAGGAGCTTTGTGCAACCTCTCCCATTGAAACCCTCTCATCCCCAGTGACAGAATTCCTGCATTGTGGGTTCTCTGATGTGCTGGGTGCCCTCACAAGGCTTCTGGCCAGAATGTCTGCTGAGGGCAGCCAGGCTGCTGCAGGGGCAGTGACCTCACAGCCATCACCATGGCAGCCCTGTCCCCTGGGCCTGGCTCTGCCCTTTCCTCTGCCCCTGCCTTGGCTCTGCTGGCATGAAGAGTTTTGTCATTAATATCTTGTCCCCAAGGTGCTGGGGCCAATGGCTTCCCAGTCAGGCTCCTGGTGCAGAAGTGGCTTTTCAGAGCCCAGCCAGGAATGAGCCCTGAGGCAGCAGCTCTGCAGTGGTGGCCACCAGGCCGGGCTGCCAAGGGAGGCTTCTGGCCATGGCCTGCAAGCAGCTGCTGCTGCCAAGGTGCCTTTGGTGCCTCAGGCTCTCCCTGGCACAGCTCCCAGCACGGCACTCTGCCCTTGTGCCCGAGCCCTTCCCTGTGCTGGGGCTGGCCTGGGGCTTTTCCTGCAGCGGGACCTGCCCTGCTGATGGCACAGGAAAGGCAGTTCCTGCTGGAGCAGGAGGCTCTGCCTGCAATGGGCTCCAACAACTCCAGCAAGGTCCTGTTTGCAAAGCCCACAGTAAGCAATGAAGGAGGGGAGTCACACTGCTTTGGGGGTGAATAATGCTGAAACCAGCCTGACTCCTCCATCCCAAAGTTCAACATCCTCAGAGGGAGCTGAAGCTGTGGCAGAGCTGGAAAAATCCCCAGAGAAAGGAACAACCAAGTGACACCACTGAGAGCTTCTGCAGAGCTGCTGAGCTGGCCCAGCCTGGGCACATCTGACTGACAGGGCAGCACCTCAGATGAGAAAAGCCCCATCCCAAATTTTAATGGCAGCATCTCCTGACATTTCCCTTCTTGAGGGGAGTGGGGATTCCTCCCAGTGGTGGGGACACCCTGAAGGTCACTGCTCCAGGCTGAGCCAAAGGGAATTTCCCATGATCATTGGTCTGGGGGAGTGACACCAATCTCGGCTTAATTAAAAGTTTTGCTTAATACAGTTGCTTTGAAATAATTTCCTAGTGCTCTGTATAATATATTTTACGTCTCTTACATCCTGGCATAAATATTTCTGATTAAGGCAATTTTGTCTAATCATTACCATAATAGAGAATACATATTTATATAAATATATCTGCCCATGACAGGAACCCTGTTAATGTCTGGGACATCCTGGGTCTTTGGCAGCCTGGGGACACCTGGGATGTCACCGTGGATCCCCCGTGAGTGCCTGTGACAGATCGGTGCCTTTGCAGCACAAGGTCCCCTGGGATGTCACCATGGAATGGCTTAGACTGCCTCTGACCACAGGGCTCTTCACCATCCCCAGAAAGCCCTGGGAGGTCTCCATGGAGCCCCTGTCTGTGCCTGTGACATTCCAGCTCTGGAACAGCCTGGAGACTCTTGGAAAGTCCCCAAGGAACCCCTCTGAGGGCCTGTGAAAAATCTGATCCTAAGCAACAATCACTAGCCCCCTGTTGCTATGGTCAGTTTCCATGGCAACTATCAGCAGCCCTCTGTTGCTATGGTCATTTTCCATGGCAACCATCACCAGCCCCTGTAGAAGTCCATCCGAAAATCCTTCATTTTTTGCCTCACAATTGTCATGAGAAAAGACTACCGAAGAGTTAAAAGTGCTGAGCCGGTTGGGAAAGAAAGTCTCCTGCTTATCTAGTGTGTTCACAAGTGATGTTTGCAGAACACGCCATACTGTACTCGAAGGGGGCATGCTGCCCTTTTCTGGACAATTGAACTGGACTTTCTTCCAAACTACTGAGCTGGCTGGACTGAGCTCTGGGGTGGCTCCCCCCCGCTCCATGAGAAGACCCCTCTTGTCTGTCTTCAACCACCGTGACAGACCAACAGAGATGCGAATCTCCTCATCAAGGAACCAAGAACCCCTCTGGCACCCTATTGACACCCCCATGGCACCCCCATGGCACCCCCCTGGCAACCTCCTTCCAGAGACTGGGACTGTACTCCCTCCCAACTCAGGGAGGGGGAAAACTTAACGTACATGTGAGCATTCAGCCATGAAAACAATGGACTTCTCCCCTCCATGGAAACCTAATTTCAGTTACCTTCCCCCAACCAAGAACAGTATATATATTGGGGTTCGGCCCGACTGTCCTTTGAGATCTCCCCAAGACGTGTACCAGCGAGTTTCGGCGGCGGGACCCCGAAGACATCACGTCTTGGTAGCTATACTCCATTCCCTGACCTTCTTTCCTCCCTTTTTTTTTCCTTGTCTTACCCTTCTCTTCCCCGGATCCCTTAACCAAATGCATATTTAGCTGTGGTTATAATCAATAAATTGCACCTTGTTGATTTGTTACTGCAAAACCCCTGTGCCTCTTGTTGGATATTTTTGAACCCAAAAATCATTCATCACCCGTTTATTTCGGGCGGACCTTCACATAATTGGCGTCACGGACAAGGATTCCAGCAGCCAGTGAGATTTTGCAGGTTTTGTGTAGTTTGTAACCTCTCACAAACTACACACGCCAAAGCCAAATCTCATGCTCGATTGAGCACACAGGCTCCGGAATTGACACAAAAGATTTTTCGGTGCAAAAGCAGGGGAAATTGTTACTGTCATTTCTGTTACTGATTTTACCGGCACGGACACTGACACTGATACTTCTCCTGATCCTGATATTGATGCTGTTACTGATATTGATACTGATACTGATACTGTTGTTGTTGTTGTTGTATTTGAATTGAATCTGAACCTGTTACTGTTGTTTTTGAGGTGAATTTGAACCTGTTACTGTTTTTTACTGCTGTATTTTTTGTACCTGGACTGTCTAAAAGGGAAGGGGCAGACTTGAAGTAATTAAGCAGTGCCTTTTAGACGGATATTGTCCCTTCACCTACACAGGGAGCGAGGGGTGGCCCAGCGAAGGCTGAGTGGCTTTTTCCCTGTTCTAGGTTCTGGTCCCCTCACAAAGAAAACATTTCTGTGTGTATGTGAGTGCGTATCTGTACTGTCTGGGAAGGAAGAGACAAATTTGAAGCAACCTCACAGGGCCTCCCAGACTGATTCTGTCTCTTCAACTACTCAGGGAAGCAAGGGGACAGTGGAAAGGCTGTGTGATTTGTGTAACTTAAGTTAACTCCCTGGTAGCTTTGGTCCCCTCACAAAATGACTAAAAACTTCAGTGCAAAAGGTAAAGCTGAATTTTATGCTCTGCTTGCTAAATACAATGCCACACCTTCTCCGGAGGGAGAAGGATGGGCAAACTGCAATTGGTTTAACTTAGAAAATGTTATTGATAGAATATCTTCTTTGCAACATGAAACAAAATTTAAACTGGGCAAAAATAAAACCATCCTCTGCTCAGTCTTGGGTGCCTGTCTCACAGCAGCCATAGAAACTCGCTTTAAGCGAAAAAGTGAGGAAAATGCTATCATAGACTCCCTCCAAAACTTAGTTGAAGTTTTGCAAAAACAATTGGATGAAGAAAGAAATGTAAATAACTTGTTACGGACTGCCCTGAGAGAGGAACATGTTAAAAATTCACAGAACTCTGATTCCTCAAAAGAAACAGAGGAGAAAGAAACTCCTCACACTAGTCAAAATTGTTCTCAAACAGAATTAACCCTGATGAAAAATTGTGGGAAACACTGCTGTAACAACATAAAACCTCTAATTAAAACAGAATACAACTATATCAATAATGAAGATTTTAGCCCGCACAAAACCACTAAAGAAATCCCGTACACTGCTACTGAATTAACAAAACTTGCAATGCAGTACGGGCTTCTCCCCCAAAAATCTGAAACAGAACACATTTGTCAAGTGTCTCTCACTGGGGGAGATCAGATTCTTTTGTCAGAACAAGAAGCCGGCAGGTGCTGGAGACATGGGGTGTTCCTAACAACAGCAGACAGACGCATCCCATGGTCCCCAAATCAGCACACAGCTCATTGGGCTGAGGGGCTTAACCCCTTGGAAAGGAGAGACCCTTTGGTTGGTACCCTTGACCAACTCCTGGAAAACATTCACAAATCCGGCTGCCTGCAATTGATTCATGAAAAGAAATTAATTCCTGGTTTTGAATCTCCAATCCAATCACCTGTAAAGCCTGAAATTATGACCTCTTTAACTCAAAGGCTTCCGGGAACACTTAAACCTACAGCAATTCTCCTTCAGAAAACCATAATAGCTCTGTCTCCTATAGAAAGACCAGATAAACTTCTTAGTAACCAGAATGACCCTTTTGTTCCCCTTTATGACTTGCTGAGAAAAAGAATAAAATGGGATTGGACTTCTTCTCAGAAGGAAACATTGCAATTGCTGATTCTTGAAGTGACAGCTCACCAAGCACTGGACCCTATCTATCCTACAGACCCCTTTCAGGTGGAGTGGGGATTTGCCTCCTCACAACTTTCAGTACACATTTGGCAGCAGGGTCCCGAGGGTCTGACAAAGCCTGTTGGGTTTTATTCCTATGGTTTCAAAGATGCTGAGAATAGGTACACTACCTGGGAAGGGGTGTTTGTGGTTGGCTTGGCTCCCAGGGAGGTGAAGGAGAACTGGGCAATCCAAGAAACTGGGAGCTTGGGTAGCAGCCAAAATAAACCTGCCTCTGTGACTAAAGCAACCCCTCCTCTCTCCCCCACTTCTGCTAACAGAGAGGAACAGGACAATGCCCAGGTTGGGGAACTGTTAACTGTTTGGAGTATTTTCCAAAGTGAGGGACAGAATTACTTTCTTGTCTGTATTAACACCAAGTCCTATGCTATGTTTATATTTGGGTTGCTCCAGGCTGATGCTTTTAAAAGAGGTACAGGAGATAATACTGTTAAAGCAATGCAGGGATGGTTTGGGATTTTCCTAAACCCACAGGAAATTCAATCTGGTAATGTTTCTCACTTTACTGTCAAAAGTGTGCAGGATAGGGCAGAAGGTGAAAAGATTAAATGGACTTCTCACACCTCTTACTATAGATGGGGGGTAAATGAGTGTTCCAAAATCACTGCTTTTTGCCCAACAGCTCCAAGCACAATTCCTTCACTACAGGGAGCAGATGATTTCAAGAACCCAGGGCATTACCCTGGACAACCTGTTTTTGGTGGACCCCCTGCTGCTGTAGGGGAAGTACCACTGCTGTTCAAAACCTCTCTGGCAATTCCATTGTTCTAACCTTTTCTGCCTCTTCGTGGCAGAGTCTGTTGTGTTTACTTTTTCAGAAGAACTCCGAGGGACATGAAGACCTGACAAACCATGATAACACTAGTGATGAACAACAGAAATAATGTTTTTCCTTCCCCTTATGGTAACACCAGGTGATGATATTATACATAACATGTAAATTAATTGAACTTGAATAAATTGGCTGTCACAATTAGAGATTTGACCAAATTACAGCAACTACTGCAGTCATTCTTATTGGCTTTTGCGAACACACCAGAGACTGCTATCAAGCATATTACCAAATTGGGAAAGAGTGAATGTGGATGATCACAAATTGGTAATTGATGCACTTAGTGCTACACAGAACAATGTTTCCTTAGCCCTCAACTGTATCCAGGCACAATTGTGGATGCAATCTGTCTCTGCTGCAATTATAAGAGAGGGCGAGGAAGGCACCTTCCCCACAGAAATTCGGAAAATAATCTGGGACAGTGCCACTGAATTTGAAAGAGAATTCCAATCCTGGTGGAACCTGGTGAACTTTACCTATGATCCCATTTCAAACACAGCCACTGCTTTTGTCCTAACCATACGCAATGCCTCTGTAGATTTGGTCTTCCCTGTTATTGCATTAGGATTAAACCATGATGGAGCTGTTCTCTATCCTACTGAACATAGGGGATGGGCCCGTCAGGTTGATGACAAATGGCAAACTGTTAACCTGGAAACTTGTGTTGTCCGAGAACAACAAGAGTTCATCTGTGAAAGCAATGCAATCATAGATCAAATATTTGTTTAGACGTAGAGCAAAATATCTGTCATTTCAAAATTCGTCCACATGAGGATACCCAGACAGCTCTTATATACATAGGCAATGGCTGTGCATGCTTTAGAACCACCTGTGATTCTGTCTTTGTAGAAGATGTTGTAGTAGATGCAAAGAATCATTCAAATTTTTGTGCTTGTAACTTTACTAAGATAGTAGGATGCGATTTCTCTTATGAAGCTCCAGTTACTTCTCACCACCTACTGCAATCCAACTACATGCTGATCCAGAAGCTGATGCCCACTCCTATCGGAATGATCCTCACCCTCGTGAGACAACTATTGCTCCATCAAGACCTGATTGACATCCTCGAGAAAATCAAGGAGAGCGGACAGAAGAACCTGGTGACTGTTCATCACAACGTGAGACAAATACACCGGGTTATGGAGAGGGTAAAGCAAGATGCTGAGCATAGGTGGTGGGATACTCTCTTTGGGTGGTCACCTACTGCCACAGGTGTTCTGAACAGTGTGTGCCATCCAATTGTTGTTCTTTTGATCCTAGTTACGCTTGGCTTTATCTTGTCAGCAGCCCTATTCATTTTGAATTGGAGAATGATGAAAAAGCTTAAGAGACTGTCAGCTGTAGTCAATGCACACCGCTTAGCTGATGTACTCAATACAATAGATGTCCCCAAAACACTTGATACGAAACGGTTATGAATCAAGCATATGTGCCTTAGAACAACTTCTTAAATATCAAGTATGATTTGCAGAAAGTTACTTTAATTTTTAGAAAATAATTTTAAAAGACGATGATAATATTATGATTTGTTTGTTGTTTTGATTATTTGTGATTTGTTTTAATCATTTTGAAATTGTTAAACAAATGATATTGCTTTCAGTGATGAATATTTTTTGAAATTGTTAAAATTAATCATAATTTTTTGAAATCGTTATAAAAAATAACCACGTGTGAAGTTGTTATGATGATCAATAATAATTATGTTTATGTTTGTTGGTTCCCCTTTTCCCTTTTTCTTTTCCTTCTCTTCCCCTTTTATCCCCTCTCTCCTGTCATCCCTACTTTTCCGGGGTTATGCTACCAACGTGCAACGAGTTTCGAAGACACTCTAGAGCTCTGCTGATGAAGATTCCTCAAGACAATCGTGAGTCACGGGGTCGTGTAGAAGTCCATCCGAAAATCCTTCATTTTTTGCCTCACAATTGTCATGAGAAAAGACTACCGAAGAGTTAAAAGTGCTGAGCCGGTTGGGAAAGAAAGTCTCCTGCTTATCTAGTGTGTTCACAAGTGATGCTTGCAGAACACGCCATGCTGTACTCGAAGGGGGCATGCTGCCCTTTTCTGGACAATTGAACTGGACTTTCTTCCAAACTCCTGAGCTGGCTGGACTGAGCTCTGGGGTGGCTTCCCCCCGCTCCATGAGAAGACCCCTCTTGCCTGTCTTCAACCACCGTGACAGACCAACAGAGATGCGAATCCCCTCATCAAGGAACCAAGAACCCCTCTGGCACCCTATTGACACCCCCATGGCACCCCCATGGCACCCCCCTGGCAACCTCCTTCCAGAGACTGGGACTGTACTCCCTCCCAACTCAGGGAGGGGGAAAACTTAACGTACATGTGAGCATTCAGCCATGAAAACAATGGACTTCTCCCCTCCATGGAAACCTAATTTCAGTTACCTTCCCCCAACCAAGAACAGTATATATATTGGGGTTTCGGCCCGACTGTCCTTTGAGATCTCCCCAAGACGTGTACCAGCGAGTTTCGGCGGCGGGACCCCGAAGACATCACGTCTTGGTAGCTATACCCCATTCCCTGACCTTCTTTCCTCCCTTTTTTTTTCCTTGTCTTACCCTTCTCTTCCCCGGGTCCCTTAACCAAATGCATATTTAGCTGTGGTTATAATCAATAAATTGCACCTTGTTGATTTGTTACTGCAAAACCCCTGTGCCTCTTGTTGGTTATTTTTGCACCCAAAAATCATTCGTCACCCGTTTATTTCGGGTGGACCTTCACAGCCCCCTGTTGCTATGGTCGGTCCCTTGGAAGCTCCATGGAGACCCCATGCCGGGGTGGTTGCCATGGACACCAGCTCAGGCCTGCAGCCACAGCCCGTTGCCATGGCAACCATTGGCAGCCCCATCCCCAGGCTCATGGGATCCCAGAACCACAGAATTGGCTGAGCTGGGAGGGACCCATCAGGATCCTCCAGTCCAACTGCTGGCCCTGCACAGGACACCCCAACAATGCCAGCCTGGGCCTGGCAGCGCTGTCCAAACACTGCTGGAGCTCAGAGACCCCTGGAGCTGGGACCCTTCCCTGGGGAGCCTGGGCAGGGCCCCAGCAGCCTCTGGCCAAAAACCTTTTCCTGACATCCAACCGGAGCCTGCCCCGTCTCAGCTGCAGCCGTTCCCTCCACTCCTGTCCCTGGGTCCCAGAGGGAAGAGGTTCCCACAGCCCCAGCCAGGGACCCGCTCCCAAGGCTGTTGCCACGGCCACCAGGGCTGGGACCAGCTGGGATGCTCGGTTTCCAGGGGCCGGGGTTCAGGAATGGGATTCCCCAATTTTCTGCTCTTGCTAAAACCGCGCTGCCCTCGCTGCCCTCCCATGGAAAGCACAAAGGCAAAGGTCCGGGCTAGGATAAGAACAATTTATTAGGAACACAAACAAGATAAGGGACAAACAGAACTGAAACAATATTGATAACAGAAGGGATAAATTAAACAGTTTACTGGGAAAACCAAAACACAACTAACTGGGTCTTCCTAGCCACAATTTCCCCTGTTTGGAAATGACACCCTTCTTCTCAGGGAGAGAGAGAGAGAGTGTCCCTTTTCTGCATCTGGAAATTCTCTGAGGTGGGAGTGAATGTAATGACACAGCCATGGCAAGACCCTCATGTTTTTCAATGCCACATCATGACACTGGTAGGGGCAGGGAAAGGGACAGGTGTCTTCCCAGCATGGATCATGGGGAACATGGATCACCAGGGTTCTTCCCAATGTGGGTTCTCCCATGGGGGATGAAGCTGGAGTGGTGGATGAAGCTGTTCCTGCATTTGTGGCATTTGCAGGGATCCCTTACTGGTGGCTCCGTTGGTGTCTGGTCAAGTGAGAGCTACTGGTGAAGCTCTTCCCACACTGGGGACACTCGTAGGGCCTCTCCCCTGTGTGGATGCGCCGGTGCTTGATGAGGTCGAAGTTGTGCTTGAAGCCCTTCCCGCACTCAGGGCAGAGGAAGGGCCTCTCATCTGTGTGAATCCGCTGGTGCTGGAGGAGATTGGAGCTGCTCGGAAACCTCTTCTGACACTGGGGACACTCGTAGGGCTTCTCCCCAGTGTGGATGCGTTGGTGGGTCACAAGGTTGGATCTGTAGCTGAAGCCCTTCCCACACTCCCCACACTTGTGGGGCCATTCCCCGGTGTGGATCATCTGGTGGCTGATCAGGTGGGAGCTCCACCTAAAGCTCTTCCCACACTGCAAGCACTTGTGGGGCTTCTCCCCATCATGAAGCTGCTCATGGACCACCAGCTCTGAACTCTGGCTGTAGCTCTGCCCACCTTCCTGGCTCAGGGTGGCTCTTTCTTCTTCAGAGCACCCTGGGCTGGGTTTGGAGCCCCTCCTCATGGGGGATGTCTGAGGTTTTTCTTCCCTGTTGGATTCCTGTGCGCTAGAATCACTCAAAACGGCCTCTTTCACGAGGTTCTGCCTTGCAGATTTTTCCTCCCTGGTCTCCATCCTCAGTTCCTTCCCTGGGGAAGGAAGGACAAGGACAGGATGGGATTTGCCTCCATGCCAGAGGGAAGGGGAAGGAGATTCCCCCAGTGCATCCCCGACAGGATGGCGTTGGCAGCAGGGTTGTCCTGCAGCCAGGGGCTGTGCTGGGCTGGGAGACAGAGCAGGAGAGAGAAGGATATAGGAACTGACTTCCTCCTCACCTATCTGGGTGTCCTGGGGATCCTTCCTCTTCCTCACAGCCTCCTTCTCCATCCAATCAAAGTTTGGGAATGGGAAATCCTGTTCTGGGAAGAAAACAAAGGGTGCGCACATTGTCTTTTGTACTAGTTTGAAGGCAAACCTGGGGAGGGTCTAAACCAGAATTACAATTTAAAAGAAAATGAAGATCAAGGCAATGATACAGAAACACTGCCTTAAACTGACAGAGTCAGGACATAACCTGACACCCTGTTGTTCAGGGTGGTGGCAGCAGTCACAGTAAATGGTGGTGCAGTCCTGTTGGAGAAATGAACACGATTCTGTCAAAGCAGTGATACTGTAGAAGGGTCTGGTCTTCCTATGGAGGTCCAGTGGTGGTTAGGGAGTTCTTGTCCTCTGGGAATTCAGTAGGCAAGCTGCTCCTGGTGTAGCAAAGTGTCAGCTTATATCCAGGTAGGAATGCTTGGATCCTCCCCCTGGGCGGAGCATCCCACAATGGGAGGATGGAATTTTATCAGTCCTGCAGTGACACTCAATGGCCCATTCACAGGAGATATCTCCCCTGGAGGGCGTTATCAGGGGTGAGTCATGGAAGAGATAAAGAACACTGCCCCACCTGTTTATAACAGTTGCTGAAGGTGGGGATTGAAAACATGCATTTGGTTACATCTTGCATGGCAACCTGAAACAGTGGGGTAATCCCTGCTCAGGGGGTGAACACCACCCCCCTTACCCAAACTGGCTCAGCTGTAAAACCCCCACCCTGGGAAGGCCACACACACAGGGGACAATGTCACACTTAACCCTGCCCCAGGGGTTGGGCTCTTTTTCCTGACATTCCCTTCCTGTCCCCCCTGATGCCAAATTTTGCCCCAAAAGGCGAGAATAACTGCTTAAGAGACTCAGCTTAAGTCAAATAAGCAGGAGGTATTTTATTGCGACGCGTCGGAGAAATCACAAAATGGATTTCTGAGTTTCCCGTAACAAAGGCAAGCCTTTTATACAGTTTTTAGATATAGGATTACATCAGATCATATACATAATCATATCTTTGCATGAATATTCATATGGGGCGTGGTGTAGGCGGAGCGTGGGCAGGGACCCCTCTTTCGAGGATCATCTTGGTGGTCGTTCCGGTTGCCTTCATCATGGGCTGGGGTCTCCTGATGAGTCTTCCTCCTTAAACTTTTGAACTCCTTTCCTAATTTGGCCATTTCCCGGTGTACTTGGCTTGGTCCCCATGGCTTGGCAAGGCTCCTAGGGTCAGTTTGACATTGTTGGCTCTGAACATGCTTAGCCCATCAGTTCCCCTATCCCTATCTCTCTTTCTTGTCATTGTGTTCCATGCTTTAGCCGATTTATTGCTCTATGTGTTTCCTAAATGCTATGCTTTCTTCAAATGCCTCACATTCTATGTTTTAACTCATTATTTCTTGAACGCTATCTGTTTTGGGGCTTCACCCCTTTTCTATCCCATTTGCTTTTCAAGAAAATTCATTTTGGGTTTGGTCTCATTATCACCTTAATTGGGGCAGAGGAATCTCTCTAACACTTTTCTTAACCAGACTCACCAGACTGTGAAATTATTTTGGCACAGTGAGTTTAGGCACTGTTCTCTGACCCCAAGTTCCTTTGACAACAGCATGGTGCCCTCCTCTGAGGAAGTTGTGGTTCTCTCTGGAGGAACTCTTTGAAACTGGGCTGCAGCTTCCTCTGAGTGACTTATGGGAGAACCAATGAGGTAAATCGCCTTTGTGGGCCCGGAGTGTAAAGAAAATATTTTGTTGTCCTTCTATTACAGCGACCTGATGAAGGTCTTCAGGGTGAGAGAAGTGGACGAGAATCTTGGTTCATGATCAGAAGGCTGGATTTATTGATATATGATATATAATACATTATAACTATACTAAAAGGAATAAAGAGAAAAGTTGCAGAGGCTTGCTAAGCTAAGAATAGAAAGAAGAGAATGAATAACAAAGTTCTGTGTCCAGCAGAAAGCAAGGACCAACTCTCCCGTGAGTGGTCAGCAAATCCAAACACTCACAGAAGGCCAATCACAGATGCTCCTGTTACATTTCACATCAGCAGATAATTATTGTTTGCATTTTTCTTCTGGGGCCCCAGCTTCCCAGAAAGGACAAATCCTAAAAGAGAGGATTTTATGAAAAAAATGTCTGCGACATCCTTCCTTGAAATGTTTTTTAAAATCACAGGAGGAAAGGGAGCAAATGATACCAGCGAGACTGACAAGGTTCATTCACCCCATGGTGAGGAACACAAGGCTGCTAAAAGTCCTACAAGAAGCTCAGCTCAAGTAGCTAAATTCCCAAATAACTCCTGAATTCCCAGGCTTGAGTGCTTTGCGAAATGTGAGAATCATTTTTCTCTTCATCCCTGTCACCTTTGTGACAGCTACAAAGAGTTTCCTTTCCTTTTTATGATATCTGTATTGGGCTGAATTTACACTTTTATCAGAATGTGCTAGAAGCTGAGCTGGAGCTGTGCAGGAACCAGTGGAACTTGGAATTGCCACAAAATTGCTTGTACTGTCAGTTTATTAATGTTTGGGATTTGTTTGCGTTTTCATCACATCTGACTTGTGGGAAAATCAAATATTCATCAAAGTGATTTATGCACAGTCAAGTTTGATTTCTGCCAAATTATTTTGTCCAGTGCCCAAGGGATGTTTGAGGGGTCTCTGTGCCTCTCACCCTGGAGGATGCTTGGCAGGGGTTTGGGGGGGTTGTCCCTGTCCCTGTCACCCCAGGCCATTCCCCAGGGGGTCTCCATCATTGTCACCCCAGAGAATGCCTGGAGGGTCTCCCTCCCTCTCACCCCTGTGCCAGGGGGTACTCAGGGCAGTCTCTGTCCCTCTCAGCCCAGGGGATGCTCGGGGGTCTCTGTCCCCTCACCCTGGGGGATGCTCGGGGGGTCTCCATCCCTCTGGCCTCAGGCAATGCCTGTGCAGGGCTGGGGACCAGGGGCTCTGTGTCCCTCTCACCGCTGAGGGTGCTCGGGCCTGGGGGGGCTCTCCGACCTTCTCACACCTGGGGAGGCCGGGGGGGTCTCTGTCCCTCTCAGCCCTGCTGTGACCCCACCCAAACATCATCGGGCTCAGAGGGACAGAGACACCCCAAACCCCCAGAAGGGCTGAACCTGGGATTTGGTTTGGGGCTGAGGGTTTAGGAAGGGGCTGGAATTGGGGCTGGGCTTGGAGTTGGGGCTGAGATTTGGATTAGAGCTGGGCTTGGGGTTAAGGCTGGACATGGGATTGGCTTTAGGGCTGGGGTTGGGATTGGGTCTGGGGCTAGACAAGTCTGGCACTGGGATGTGATTAAATACAGAACTGTGAGTGTGTCTAAACATGGAGTGAGATTGAGACCAGGATCAGGGCCAGGTTTGGGACTGAGCTCACCCAGGGCAGGACAGGGGGGATGTCACTGCAGGATGTCCCTGGCGTTGTCCCAGCCCTCCTCAGGCACCTCCAAACATGGGGAGCAGCTGGGTGCTCCAAGATCCAGGTGCTCCCACACTGCCCCTCAGTACCAGGCGAGCATTCCCTGAGGGCAGCCCTGACTGTGACCACTGGGGCTCTGGGATCAGCCCTCACATCCCTGTGGGAGCAGCAGCAGACAGGATGAGAGATTCCCTCCCCCGTTTTTCCTGTGGAAGGGTGAAGCCCAGCTGCCCTTTTCTTCTGGTGCCTCCTCCTCTCCTCAGCTGAGGATGTCAAACTCCCCAGGAGCAGGAAAATCCCCATTCCCTCTTTCCTTGTGGCTGCAGCCTGGAACATCCACCCAGAATGAAGGACTTTCTGACAGCCCTGCTGAATGACACTGGCAAGAGGTTTGTGAGAAGGGGAAGAAATTGTATTTTGATAGTAAATAAAAGGTGCAAAATTATTGCTTTCTGTTATATTCCTTTTCAGTCAGTTCTGGTCTGTTTTCAGAGTGCCACCTTCTCAGCTGACTGTGTTCGTGCCCTCTTTTCTCTCCTGCCTCTCTTTGCCTGCTCTGTTTCTCTCTCAGTGTCTCCCTTGACCCAGGGATGCTCACACCAAAGACCGTGCCCGGATTTAATTCCCAATTCAAAAGCTACAACAACCATGGGGGAAGTTATGAAGGCTCGCAGTAAAATGCCACTGTAAGATCTTGTTCCACTTGGCTTTTGGCTCCTTCTTGGCAGCTTTGCCCTCAAGGGCAGGAACATCTTTTCATAGCTGAGAACTGGAATTCCAGACCCTGGCAGTGTGTGCCGTGGATCCCAGAGGGGCATTCCCGAGGCTCCCAGGGTGCTGCTCCTGCCGTGCCTCCCAAGGGGAGAAGATTCAGCAGCTCTGTGGGCTCCCAGAGCACACAGCAAAGTTGGCTTTGATGGACATTTTCCAGGGACTGGGGTGGGAAGGGACCCTGTCCATGGATTACGACCCCGCGAGGGAGAGACGCCTCTGCCGCACTGAAGGAGGGAATGAGAGCGTGGGAAAGCAACCGACGATTACTGAGCGTGGACTGAACGGAACAAGAAATGGGGAGGAGAAAGGGAGAGAAAGAAATCAGGAAGAGGTCTCAAAGAGAGAAAGAAAAAGGAAAGAGGTCTCAGAGAACAGAAAGAAACACGAAAAGGCTCCCGCCCGGACTCCGCAGCTCCCAGGAACACCCGCAGGGCGTAGCGCCTTTTACAATTCCAGCCAATCAGAGGACGCGGTAAACAATTTCCAGCCAACCAGAGCTTTTCTCGCCGATGACTCACCGGTTGCCAGGCGGGCCCGCAGAGCCCCGCGGCCCCCGAGCGGAATTTGGGGCTCGGGCCGGGGGACGGATCCGCCCCGGGGGGGTCCCCGAGCCCCTGCCCAGCCCTGGGGCCGGTCGGGGGCTCCCCCAGCCAGCAGCCGGTGCTGCGGGGCCGCGGGGCAGAGCGGTGGGAAAGGGGGGTCCGGGCTGGGAGCGGAGGAAATGCGGGAGGAAGAGGAGGGAGAGGAGGAGCAGGAGCAGGAGCGGGAGAATCGCGGCGCTCGCAGCGCCCGCACGCCGAGCCTGCAGCGCCCCCTGCCCCGGGAGCATCGCCCCCAGCCCCGAGCCGCAGGGGAGGGCGGAGGCCGAGCTCGCCCCGGCTCCAGCCAGGGGTCTCCGGGAGGATTTTTTGGAGAGTGTTCGGAGCCGGCAGATCCCGGACTCGAGCCCCGGGTATCTCCGGGCTCCCCAAGAGGAGCTTTTTCGGGGGCAGAGGAGCCGCGATCGCCCCTCGGAGGGTCCCGGGGGTCCACGTGGGGATGGCCCGGTACCGACGGGGCGGGACATTGGTTTTGGGGATCCCCGTGAGAGCCGGGGCTGTGGAACGGGGGACCCCCGGGGCGGGGAGAGGGGAAGGGGCGATACCGGAGCTGGGGGACCCCCGGCAGCCCGGAGATGAGGCGGGGACGGGACCCCCTGACCCTGACAGGGGTGTCCTGGGGTGACTTCATGATGCTCGTACCCCATCGGTCTGTTTAGCCCAGAAATGAGTTCTGCACCTTTAAGGCTGATTCTGAGAGCGAAGGGGAGGAGGAAGAAGCTGCAGTTTGTTTTCAGAAACTGCACTCACTCCTCTACATTCCAGCTGCTGGATGGACAGACTGCAGGACAGAGCTGTCCTTTGCTTTTAGTTAGTTTTTAGCTCGCTGAGGCAGAGAAGTTCCCTGGACTGTGGTTTTTCTTTTTCTTTGGAGCTGTTTAAATCTGCTCTGCACTGAACAGCCAGAACACCACGGGCAGCTTGCACCTGTGGCCCACCTGGCTGAGCCTGGGCCACAGCATTTCCAGTGCTGGAAGGACTGATAAGAGACTGATAAGAGATTGAGTGTGCGGAGCTACAACCCAAGGAGGAACTTTCAGAGTTTGTCATATATTTTGGAGCAACAAGAGGTTTTTTTGCTTAATATTGTTCAATTTTTGTGCTGGTAAATGCTTTTCCTGTAAAGTAACTTTTTTTTCCACTTTCCTCTAAGGAAATATTTTCCCAAACTGGCTGAGGGTGGGGCTGCTGAATCAGCATTCTAGAGGAAACTCCTTTTGGACGGTTTCAACCAAATTTGCCCTAATCCAGGACAAGGTGGTAGAAAGAAGGGGGAACCCCAAGTGGCTGGATTGAGGGGAGGCTGGAGAGGGGGACCTTGGGACCCCAGAACCTCCCAGAATCCAAAAGCAGGACCCTGGAGAGGGGGGATCCCCAGGACCCATGGGATCCCCACAAGCCCTGAGATGGGGGACCAACCATAACCCAAGAGGGATGAGACTGGAAATGGGAAACTTCTGGTGTCTTTTTTTAATTTACTCTTTATTTTGGGACATCAGGTGACTTATAGAAATGGACACGGGTGGGAGGAATCCCCAACCAAAGGCATTCACACCTTGTTTTTCCCCAAACCAGGATTTTCCCCAAACCTTCCCACCGTAACATCCCCTCTGTCGCACTCTGGGTGAGCTCAAACCCAAACCCTGATCCTGGTCTCAATCTCACTCCACGTTTAGACACACTCACAGTTCTGTATTTAATCTCATCCCAGTTTCAGACTCATCTATCCCAAGACCCAACCCCAACCCCAGCCCTAAAGCCAATCCCATGTCTAGCCTTAACCCCAAGCCCAGCTCTAATCCAAACCTCAGCCCCAACTCCAATCCCAGCCCCAATTCCAGCCCCTTCCTAAACCCTCAGCCCCAAACCAAATCCCAGGTTCAGCCCTTCTGGGGGTTTGGGGGTGTCTCTGTCCCTCTGAGCCCGATGATGTTTGGGTGGGGTCACAGCAGGGCTGAGAGGGACAGAGACCCCCCCGGCCTCCCCAGGTGTGAGAAGGTCGGAGAGCCCCCCCAGGCCCGAGCACCCTCAGCGGTGAGAGGGACACAGAGTCCCTGGTCCCCAGCCCTGCACAGGCATTGCCTGAGGCCAGAGGGATGGAGACCCCCGAGCATCCCCCAGGGTGAGGGGACAGAGACCCCCGAGCATCCCCTGGGCTGAGAGTGACAGAGACTGCCCTGAGTACCCCCTGGCACAGGGGTGAGAGGGAGGGAGACCCTCCAGGCATTCTCTGGGGTGACAATGATGGAGACCCCCTGGGGAATGGCCTGGGGTGACAGGGACAGGGAAACCCCCCCCAAGCATCTCCCAGGGCAAGAGGAACTGAGGCTTCACTAGCATCCCCTGGGCACCAGACAAACTACTGTTGTTTCTTGTCAGAAATCAATATTGACCGTAGATAAAATGCCTTGAATTTATTCTTCCCACAAGTCACTTGTGATGGAAAGGCAAATAAATCCCAAAATTTTATAAACTTATAATAGAAGCTATTTTGTGGCAAATCAAAATTCCTTTGGTCCTGCACAGCTCCAGCTCAGCTGCTGGCACATTCTAAAAAAAGAAAAGTGGAAAATAGGCCCAATATGGATTATGAAAATGAAGGGGAAGCTATGCGTAGCTGTCACAAAGGTGACAGGTACAAAGAGAAAAATTATTCTAACATTTGGCAAAGTCCCCCAGCCTGTGAAACAGACCTCCCCTGGAGGGGGCCAAGTGTGTCATTGTCCCCTGTGTGTGTGGCCTTTTCAGGGTGGGGGTTTTACAGCTGAGCCAGTTTGGGTAAGGGGGGTGGTGTTCACCCCCTGAGCAGGGATTACCCCACTGTTTCAGGCTGCCATGCAAGATGTAACCAAATGCATGTTTTCAATCCCCATGTTCATCAACTGCTATAAACAGGTGGGGCAGTGTTCTTTATCTCTTCCATGACTCACCCCTGATAACGCCCTCCAGGGGAGATATCTCCTGTGAATGGGCCATTGAGTGTCACTGCAGGACTGATAAAATTCCATCCTCCCATTGTGGGATGCTCCGCCCAGGGGGAGGATCCAAGCATTCCTACCTGGATATAAGCTGACACTTTGCTACACCAGGAGCAGCTTGCCTACTGAATTCCCAGAGGACAAGAACTCCCTAACCACCACTGGACCTCCATAGGAAGACCAGACCCTTCTACAGGATCACTGCTTCGACAGAATCACCTTCATCACTCCAACAGGACTGCAGCCACCATTTACTGTGACTGCTGCCACCACCCTGAACAACAGGGTGTCAGGTTATATCCTGACTCGATCAGTTTAAGGCAGTGTTTCTGTATCATTGCCTAGATCCCTATTTTGTTACTGAATTGGAATTCTGGCTTAGACTCTTCCTCAGGTTTGCCTTTAAACCAGTACAAAGCTCATTGTGCTCAACCCTTGTTTTCCTCCCTTGTTTTAGGAATATCCCGTTCCTAAAACTTGGCCAGATGGCAGAAGACACCTCAAGGAAGATGAGGATGCCCCAGGACACCCAGGCAGGTGAGGAGGAAGTCAGTGCCCCTTTCCCCCTCTCTCCTACTCCATCTCCCGGCCCAGAAAATCCCCTCGCTGCAGGACGTCCCTGCTGCCAATGCCATCCTGCTGGGAATGCACTGGGGGGATCTCCTTCCCCTTCCCTCTGGCACGGAGGGAAATCCCATCCTGTGCTTGTCCTTACTCTACCAGAGAAGGAGCTGAGGATCAAGATCAGGGACGACAAATCCCCACAGCAGAACCACATGGAAGAGACCGGTTTGAGTGGCTCCATGGGAAAAGAATCCAATGGGGAGGAAAAGCCCTGGAGATCCCCCATGAGGAGGAGGGGCTCCAAACCCAACCCAGGGTTCTCTGAGGAGGAAAGACCCACCCTGAGCCAGGAAGGTGGACAGAGCTTCAGCCAGAACTCAGAGCTGGTAGTCCATGGGCAGTTTCATGATGGGCAGAAGCCCCACAAGTGTTTGGAGTGTGGGAACAGCTTCAGGCAGAGCAGCACCCTGATCAGCCACCAGAGGATCCACGCTGGGGAATGGCCCTATGAGTGTGGGGAATGTGGGAAGGGCTTCAGCTCCAGCTCTGCCCTTGTCATACACCAGCGCATCCACACTGGGGAGAAGCCCTACGAGTGTCCCCAGTGTCAGAAGAGGTTTCAGAGCAGCTCCAGTCTCCTCCGGCATAAGCGGATTCACACGGATGAGAGGCCCTTGCGCTGCCCTGAGTGCAGGAAGGGCTTCAAGCACAACTCCAACCTCATCAGGCACCGGCACATCCACACTGGGGAGAGGGAGAGGCCCTACGAGTGTCCCCAGTGTGGGAAAAGCTTCACCCAGATCTCTGTCTTAACCAGACACCAATGGAGGCACCTGTAAGGGAAGCTCTGCCAATGTCCCAATGCAGGAGGACTTTTGTGCAGTGCCCCAACTTCATCCATAGCTGGAGGATCCATGTTGGGAAGAGCCCTGGTGATCCATTTTTCCTTCTGATCCATGCTAGGAAGACACCTGTCCCTTTTCCTGCCTCTGCCAATGACATGATGTGGGATGGAAGAACATGAGGGTCTGGCAATGACAGTCTCATTACATTCACTCCCACCTCAGGTCATTGCCAGGGACAGGAAAGGGACACTCTGTCTCTCTCTCTCTCTGTCCCTGAGGAGAAGGGTGTCCTTTCCAGGCAGGAGGAAATATGCGGCCAGGAAGACCCAGTAAGTTGTGTTTTAGTTTTCCCTGTAAACAGTTTTATTTATACACTCTGTTATCAAAATTGTTTCTGTTCCATTTGTTCCTTATCTCATTGTTGTTCTCAATAAATTGTTCTTATCCCAGCCCGGGATCTTTGCCTTTTGCGCTTTCCATGGGAGGCAGCGAGGGCAGCGCGGTTTTAGCAGGGCCAGGAAATTGGGGAATCCCATTCCTGAACCCCGGCCCATGGAAACTGAGCATCCCAGCTGGTCCCAGCCCTGGTGGCCATGACAACAGCCTTGGGAGCGGGTCCCTGGCTGGGGCTGTGGGAACCTCTTCCCTCTGGTGCCCAGGGACAGGAGTGGAGGGAACGGCTGCACCTGAGTCGGAGCAGGCTCAGGTTGGATGTCAGGAAAAGGTTTTTGCCCAGAGGCTGCTGGGGCCCTGCCCAGGCTCCCCAGGGAAGGGTCCCAGCTCCAGGGCTCTCTGAGCTGCAGCAGCGTTTGGACAGCGCTGCCAGGCCCAGGCTGGCATTGTTGGGGTGTCCTGTGCAGGGCAAGCAGTTGGACTGGAGGATCCTGATGGGTCCCTCCCAGCTCAGCCAATTCTGTGGTTCTGGGATCCCATGAGCCTGGGGATGAGGCTGCCAATGGTTGCCATGGCAACAGGCTCTGGCTGCAGGCCTGAGCTGGTGTCCATGGCAACCACCCCTGGCATGGGGTCTCCATGGAGCTGCCAAGGGACTGACCATAGCAACAGGGGGCTGGGGATGGTTGCCACGGAAACTGATCATAGCAACAGGGGGCTGAGGATGGTTGCCATGGAAACTGATCATAGCAACAGGGGGCTGGGGATGGTTGCCATGGAAACTGACCATAACAACAGGGTCCTGGTGATGGTTGCCTGCTAAGGATCACATTTGTCACAGGCACTCAGAGGGGTTCCGTGGGGACTTTCCAAGAGTCTCCAGGCTCTTCCAGAGCTGGAATGTCACAGGCACAGACAGGGGCTCCATGGAGACCTCCCTGGGCTTTCTTGGGATGGTAAAGAGCCTTGTGGTCAGAGGCAGTCACAGCCATTCCATGGTGACATCCCAGGGGACCTTGTGATGCAAAGGCATCGATCTGTCACAGGCGCTCACGGGGGCTCCACGGTGACATCCCAGGAGTCTCCAGGCTGCCAAAGAGCTGGGGTGTCCCAGAAACTCACAGGGGTTCCTGTCATGGGCACAGTGGGAGCTTCAGGCAAAACCTTTATTTCTTTTTTGGAGAAACTCCTGCTGAGACATGAGATGGAGAAATCACATACTGCAGGCACCATGGATCCTCAAACCCCTGCAGGGCCCCTAGACTTCTAAAATTCCTTCTAAGAGAGGAGACTGGGAGCAGTTGCATCCAATCCCATCTCCAGACTTTGTCAAAGGTGTTAAAGATTAGACACGTGGAATTGAACTTTAATGCAATTTTCCCCCCAGGGTTAAAGATTGAATACCAGATAAATTTATATAAATACAGCTCTGATTTTTTCTGATCATTATTAGACAGAATGGTTCATTCCCACCACAAAGTAAATTAAAAAAGGGAGTTTTTGTTACAGTCTGAGGTGGTCTGCACACAACCTTCCCCCAGAGTTTCTTGTGCCAATGGGTAGGAACCATGAGAGCACCAGCACATAGACACAGACAGACACACACACAGACACACATACACACAGACACACACACACAGAGAAATGCTGAAAGTGTCCAGGGGCCAAAGACAAAAACAAAGGAGAGTCCAGGGTACAAATACAGGGAAAGAGGGTGCAGAGTAGAGCACCGGGGATCCAATGCTCTGAGGGTTCAGGGGCGGTACACATGGAAGGGACCAATAGTAAATGCCAGTGTGGATGGGTAGGGTTACACAGCAGTGGGAAAACAGGGAAGGGAGAACTCACCAGAACATGAACATATAAGAGTTAAAGGGGTAGAGAAGGCCAAGGGAGAGTACAGAACTGGGACAAATTAACATAGTGCTGCAGAGCACCATGGGGAAGCCTCTTTCCTCGCCCTGAGTTGTGAGGAATGCCCAGAGCCTACAGTGTGTCTCTCCAGGGCATTTCTGCTGGCTTTTCCCTGGTAGGCTCACAGGTTTGCACAGTTGTGCAGTGTCACAATGATCTCCTTGGTTCTGCATTCCTGCTGTGGCTGCTGTGTAACAATGGACCTGTGATACCATGAGGCTCCATAGTGTCACCATAGTCCCTTTGGTTGCACAAGGCCCTGCTGGGACATGATGGACCCTTGGTTCCATGAGGGGCCTGGGCTCCCACAGCCCCTCACAGGGCCTTAAGGCATCTCCGAGTTCCCCATTGCCCCTCATGGCCTCTCAAGGCCCTTCATGACACCTCATGACTGATGGCCCCTCACAGCCCCTCACAGCCCCTCTCAGCCTCAGGCTTGGGGCTCCACCCAAGGCAGGAGAACAGGTTGGGCCCTACTTGTTCTGCTTTCATTTCAGTCCCTTCACAGCCACAAGTGCAGAAAGGCTGAAATGGAGCCTTTCCCCGGCGTTTCCCTCAGGGTTAACTGCGGGCTGAAGCTCTGTGCTGGCCCCGGCCCCAGTGCCACCATCCCTGCAGCCGCCAGGCCTTTGCTGTTCCCCCGTGTCCGGTCCCTGTCCCCGAGTCCCGCCCGGCTCTGGCAGCAGCAGCAATGGCAGCGCAGGGGGCGCCGGCCCGGCCCAGCCGGGGCTCCCGGCCAGGAGCAGCAGCAGCGCCGGCCCCTTCCCGCCTGCTCCTGCCTCGGCTCCCGAGGGCTTTTCCCAGCTCAATTCTGGAGCAGAGCAACCAGCACCCACACACAGCCCTGACTGCTCAGGGCCTGCCTGTGTTGCCCCGAGTAAGCCCTCAAAGGAAGAAAGGATCGGGTTCCAGCGCTGTTTTCAACACTCTTTTACTCACCCTGAGGTGACAGGAGGAGGCTGCTGGTGCCTTTGCCTTGGGAATTGCAGATCATGGCTGCTCTTGGCGCTCTTCTGCTTGCCACCTGAACTTTATCCATAAAAATGCAAGTGCCTCTTTCAGTTGGTTCTACCCACGGTGCTTTCATGACAGTGAAGTCAGTATTTTTGTCACAGGCATAAAGATCATCAGATACTGGAATGCCCACCAGCCCCTGAACACTAAGATGAGGGGAATTAAAGCCACACAGGCCACATTTGCAGAACTCAAACACAGCCCTGTTGCTGGCGTTGTTGAAATAGAATAAACTGACAGAGGCTGTCACAGAATTTGCCTCCATAATGTGGAATTAAATTTAAAAATCCATCAGGAGAAACAGAAATCAGAACTTCTCAACTCGCTTCATTTCTCCTTCCCAGCAGCAGGAAGCGGAGATGCCCAGAGGTGTTTTGCACTGCTGCTGCCGCCAGTTTGAGCCCAGGCTCTGCCCAGTCCCAGCGGGAACCTGAGCCCAGCCCAGGGAGCTCAGCGCACATGGGGCCAGGCCCAGAGCCCCGGGCACGGCCGCCCATTGCGGGGCAGTGGCGCAGACGGAATGTCCTGCGGCCCAAACCTCCTGCTCCTGCCACACAGCGCCAGCCTTCTCCCCCTCCTCCTCCTCTCCCAGCATGGCACAATTTCCAGCTCGGAGGAGGCTGCCCCAGAGAGGGCTCCGGCTCCTGTTCAAGCCTGAATGTCCCTGCAGAGGAACAGGGCATCTTTCAGGCACTTCCACAAGCTCAGGCTTCTCACTTCATGGCGAATCTGGGATGCAAATGGCCTTGCTAAGAAAACCAAAAGCCAAAATGTATTAATAATTATTAGAAAAAAATCCCCTTTCTTCCAGGCAAAATTCACCAAGTCATTCTCTGCATTTCTCCTTTTCAGATTGTTTCAGTTGGCTGTTCTGACAGGTCCATCTTGTTCTGGTGCTTATCATGAACTGATTGTGCTCTTGATTTATGCACCAAGGCACCAGATGTGGAATCATCCACACTGAATTCAGAAACAAACTCCCTCTGTCAGAGCATTTTCACATCCCAGATAATTTTCAAGATGTCCAGTGACAGGTTGGAATGATCATCACAACACTCTCCACTTGTGGCTGCAGGCTCTGCAGATTCTTTCTCTGCATTCAGCCAGGCTTGTATTCCCTAACAATTCTTTGTACCAGCTCCTGTTTTCTTAGCCTGGAACAGGAACAATGA
Source organism: Melospiza melodia melodia (assembly GCF_035770615.1). NCBI lineage: Eukaryota > Metazoa > Chordata > Aves > Passeriformes > Passerellidae > Melospiza > Melospiza melodia. Next base: position 9,225,249 of record NW_026948600.1, read on the forward strand.
AAACCTTACCCATAGCACAACTCCCCAGTCCACCAGGAAAAGAAAGGACAAGTTGTCAAGTTCTCCAAACCTTTGTCCTGCTTTGCTGCAATAGTCCTGCTGCAGGCACAGTGTGGAAAGCCAAGAGAAGCCGCAGTTGGTGGCACATCTTGTGACAGGAGCTTGACCTCATTCTCCAGGAAATGTTTTTGAAAAGGGCAGACAGGACTATGGAGAAGATTCCTGGAAAACTGAAACAGCTTTCCAGAAGTGAAATGAAAATAGAAAGAAATCATCTGAAATGTTTTCCTCAGTTTATTTCTGTTTTCCCCTTTTCCATCTTGCACTACTTCTCCATGCCATGAGTTCTAAATGCATCTCACCTCTAAGATCAATGACTTAGCGAGTTTTAGACACTCTAAAATACCATGAGCTGCAGGAGGTTTGCCTTCCCCTGTTTTTGTTGGAAAGCAATGCTGGAGCCACAAGTGCAGCGCTTGGGTCGGGCACGAATTCCAATTCAATAACAAAATAAGGATCAAGGCAATGATACAGAAACACTGCCTTAAACTGACAGAGTCAGGATATAACCTGACACCCTGCTGGGCAGGGTGGTGGAAGCAGTCTTATTAAATGGTGGCTGCAGTCCTGTTGGAGTGATCAACGTGATTCTGTCGAAGGAGTGATCCTGTAGAAGGGTCTGGTCCTCCTCTGAAGGTCCAATGGTGGCTATAGAGCTCTTGTCCTCTGGGAATCCAGTAGGCGAGCTGCTTCTGATGTTGAAAGCCTCAGCCTATATCCATGTAGGAATGCTTGGATCCTCCCCCTGGGCGGAGCATCCCACAATGGTATGATGGAATTTTATCAGTCCTGCAGTGGCACTCAATGGCCCATTAGCAGAACGTATCTCACCTGGAGAGCATTATCAGGGATGAGTCATGGAAGCCATAAAGAACACTGCCCCACCTGTTTATAACAGTTGATGAAGATGGTGATTGAAAACATGCATTTGGTTACATCTTGCATTGCAACCTGAAACAGTGGGGTAATCCCTGCTTGGGTGGGTGAACACCACCACCCTTACCCAAACTGGCTCAGCTGTAAAACCCCCACCCTGGGAAGGCCACACACACAGGGGACAATGTCACACTTTGCCCCCTCCAGGGGAGGTCTTGGTCCCTGTCACGCTTTTTCACAGGCTGGGCGACTTTGCCAAATGTTAGAATAATTTTTCTCTTTGTCCCTGTCACCTTTGCGACAGCTACACAGAGCTTCCCCTTCCTTTTCATATTCTGTATTGGGCCTAATTTCCACTTTTCTTTTATTGGAACCTGCCAGCAGCTGAGCTGGAGCTGTGCAGGACCAATAGAATTTAGATTTGCCACAAAACAGCTTCTATTGTCAGTTTATAAAATTTTGGGATTTGTTTGCGTTTTCATTACGTGACTTGTGGGAAAAGCAAATATTCATTGAAGTATTTTATGCAGAGTTAAGTTTGATTTCTGCAAAGTTTATTTTGTCCGGTGCCCAGGGGACGCTCTGTGCCTCTCACCCTGGGGGATGCTTGGAAGGGGCTGGGGAGGGTCCCTGTCCCTGTCACCCCAGGCCATTCCCCAGGCGTTTGTCCTTTTCACCCCAGGCCATTCCCCAGAGGGTCTCCATCATTCTCACCCCAGGGAATGCCTGGGGGGTCTCCCTCCCTCTCACCTTGTACCAGGTGTGCTCGGGGCAGTCTCTGTCCCTCTCAGCCCAGGGGATGCTCGGGGCAGTCTCTGTCCCCTCCCTCTGGGGGATGCTCGGGGGGTCTTCATCCCTCTGGCCTCAGGCAATGCCTGTGCAGGGCTGGGGACCAGGGGCTCTGTGTCCCTCTCACCGCTGAGGGTGCTCGGGGCTGGGGGGCTCTCCGACGTTCTCACGCCTGAGTGAAGGTGCAAATGACACCGTGAGAACGCAACCTGTCGATCTGCTCGAACTCGGATTGTACTGAACAAGAAATGGAAAGGAGCGAGGGAGAGAAAGAAATCAGAAATATTCTCAGAGCGAAAGGAAGAGGAAAAAGCCCCAACCCGGACTCCGCAGATCTCGGGGACACCCGCAGGGCGCAGCGCCTTTCAAAATTCCAGCCAATCAGAAGAGGCGCTAACCAATTTCCAGCCAACCAGAGCTTTTCTCGCCGATGACTCACCGGTTGCCAGGCGGGCCCGCAGAGCCCGGCGGCCCCGGAGCGGAATTTGGGGCTCGGGTCGGGGGACGGATCCGCCCCGGGGGGGTCCCCGAGCCCCTGCCCAGCCCTGGGGCCGATCGGGGGCTCCCCCAGCCAGCAGCCGGTGCTGCGGGGCCGCGGGGCAGAGCGGTGGGAAAGGGGGGTCCGGGCTGGCAGCGGAGGAACTGCGGGAGGAAGAGGAGGGAGAGGAGGAGCAGGAGCAGGAGCGGGAGAATCGCGGCGCTCGCAGCGCCCGCACGCCGAGCCTGCAGCACCCCCTGCCCCGGGAGCATCGCCCCCAGCCCCGAGCCGCAGGTGAGGGCGGAGGCCGAGCTCGCCCCGGCTCCAGCCAGGGGTCTCAGGGAGGATTTTTTGGAGAGTGTTCGGAGCCGGCAGATCCCGGACTCGAGCCCCGGATACCTCCGGGCTCCCTAAGAGGAGCTTTTTCGGGGGCAGAGAAGCCGCGATCGCCCCTCGGGAGGGTTCCAGGGGTCCACGTGGGGATGGCCCGGTACCGACGGGGCGGGACATTGGTTTTGGGGATCCCCGTGAGAGCCGGGGCTGTGGAACGGGGGACCCCCGGGGCGGGGCGAGGCGATACCGGAGCTGGGGGACCCCCGGCAGCCCGGAGATGAGGCGGGGACGGGACCCCCTGACCCTGAGAGGGGTGTCCTGGGGTGACTTCATGATGCTCGTACCCCATCAGTCTGTTTAGCCCAGAAATGAGTTCTGCACCTTTAAGTTTGATTCTGAGAGCGCAGGGGAGAAGGGAGAAGCAGTAGTTTGTTTTCATACACTGCACTCACTCCTCCACATTCCTGCTCCTGGACTGTTGTGATGCCTTAAGGAGCTGGAACAGTGGCCAGATGGAGCTGATAGGAATAAAGTGGATTTTTACTGAAATGCTTTCAAAGGCCACACCCTGGCAGTACCGGAGGCACAGCTGTGGCTCTTCCTGGATGGCTCCAAGATGGGAGCAAAAGAGGGCTTGGTCATGAGATCTCACATTTTTATGAGTTTTAGTCTATTTGCATATAGGAGTTAACTGCCCAATTAATAGCTTCAAATTATGAAGTTTAATCCTCCTTGCTTGCTTGCCCGCCCTCCTCTTTTCATGTTGTTTATGCTTTGGGCCTGAAGTTTGAAGAGATTGTCCTTGAGTCTCCAGCTAGAAGATGATTGTTTTGTCTTCAACACTCTGTGAAAAGATCCCAGTAACACTTAATATAAAGCTAAAAGCTGCACACCAAAACAGAACAGAAAAACTTAAAACCTAAGGTATCAGTTGTCTGCTGACAGACAGCAGGACAGAGCTCTCCTTTGCTTTTCGTTAGTTTTAGCTCTCTGAGGCAGAGAAGTTCCCTGGAGTATGGTTTTTCTTTTTCTTTGGAGCTGTTTAAACCTGCTCTGGACTGAACACCCAGAACACCGCTGGCAGCTCCCACCTGTGGCCCACCAGGCTGAGCCTGGGCCGCAGCATTTCCAGCAGTGGAAGGACTGACATGAGACTGATTAGAGACTGAGTGAGCAGAGCTACAGCCCACAGAAGGACTTTCTGAGATTGTCATCTCTTTTGTAGCGGCAAGAGGTTTTATTGTTTAATGTTGTTCATTTTTTGTGCTGATGAATGCTTTGCCTGTTAAATAAAGAGGTTTTTTCCCCTTTTCTCCGAGGAAGTCTTTTCCTGATCTGGTTGGGGGAGTGGCTGCTTGAATTTGCTTTTTAGAGAAAACCCCTTTGGAGGTTTTCTCCCAAATTTGCCCTAATCCAGGACAGGGTTGCGGGAAGAGAGAGGACCCCCAAGTGACTGGACTGAGGGGAGGCTGGAGTGGGGGACCCTGAAATCCCCCAGCATCCCTAAGCAGGACCCTGGAGAGAGGGATCCCCAGGACCCATGGGATCCCCAGCAGCCCTGAGACAGGGGACCACCAGAACCCCAGAAATGGGATGTTCCTGGTGGCTTTTTTTAATTCACTCTTGATTTTTGGAAATTTTTATGGGCACCAGATAACTTCTGGAGATGGATTTGGTTGGGAGGAATTCCCAATCCAAGGATTCACACCTTGTTTTACCCCAAACCAGGATTTCCCATTCCCAAACCTTCACCTGATGGAGGAGAAGGCTGCGAGGAAGAGGAAGATGCCCCAGGATACCCAGGCAGGTGAGGAGGAAGTCAGTGCCCCTTTCCCCCTTTCTCCTGCTCCATCTCCCAGCCCAGCATGGCCCCCAGCTGCAGGACAACCCTGCTGCCAACGCCGTCCTGCCAGGGATGCACTGGGGGGATCTCCTTCCCCTTCCCTCTGGCACGGAGGCAAATCCCATCCTCTCCTTGTCCTTCCTTCCCCAGAGAAGGAGCTGAGGATGGAGACCAGGGAGGACAAATCCCTGCACCAGAACCTCGAGGAAGAGGCTGTTTTTAGTGGTGCCAGAGTGCAGAATTACAATGGGGAGGAAAAGTTCCAGAGATCCCACAAGAGGAGGGGCTGCAAACCCAGCCCAGGCTGCTCTGAGAAGGAAAGAACCGCATTGAGCCAGGAAGGTGGACAGAGCTTCAGCCAGAGCTTGGAGCTGGTGGCTCATGAGCAACTTCATGATGGGGAGAAGCCCTACAAGTGCTTGGAGTGTGGGAAGAGCTTCAGGCGGAGCTCCCACCTGATCCGCCACCAGATAATCCACACAGGGGAATGGCCCTACAAGTGTGGGGAGTGTGGGAAGGGCTTCAGCTGCAGCTCCGCCCTCATCACCCACCAACGCATCCACACTGGGGAGAGGCCCTACGAGTGTCCCCAGTGTGGGAAGAAGTTTCAGAGCAGCTCCAATCTCCTCCTGCACCAGCGGATTCACACAGAGGAGAGGCCCTTCCGCTGCCCTGAGTGTGGGAAGGGCTTCAAGCACAACTTTACCCTCATCAGGCACCGGCACATCCACACTGGGGAAAGCCCCTACGAGTGTCCCCAGTGTGGGAAGAGCTTCTCAGACCGCTCGTTCTTTACCCAACACCAACGGAGTCACCGGTAAGGGCAGCCCTGTGAGTGCCCCAACTGCAGGAGGAGCTTCATGCACTGCTCCAGCTTCATCCCCCATGGGAGGACCCACGTTGGTCAGAAACCTTGCACTCTACATTCTCTGTGATGCATGCTGGGAAGACACGGGGCTGGTTATTCTTTTGTTTTGGCCCTAATTTTCTTTGCATTCATCTTCATCCCTTTAAAACAGAGAAAATTGGGGTAAAAATCAATAAATTCATCAAAGGCATCTAAAGGCTCACTTTTTACTTGTGTTTCAGGGGAATCTGGGATTCAGGGAGATAATTGGGAGAATTTGGGGGTTTTGGGGGTATTTGGTGTACTTGCTTCCCTTTCTTGGCACTGAAAGAGACAAGAGGGTTCAATCTGTCACCTAAATGCCACTGAAAACTACTCAATCCCACCCCAAAATTCCTCGATTCCACAACTCTTTGGTGTGGAATGGTGTTGGAAGGGGATTGAGCAAAGTGGGCTTCAAATCAGGAGGGTTGAGATGGGCATTAGGTGGGGCAGGATGGGTGGGACGGGGTTTGGGAGGTGGGAAATGGGGGAAATATGCCTTGGGAAGGGGGTGTTGATGTTCAGGAGTGGTGGGATGTGTCAGGGTTGGGATTGGGGAGGTGGGTTGGGGTCTGCAATGAGACAGCCAAAGTTTGAGGATGATGAAGGGAGGGGGAGCCCATTACTGAGTGAGTTTTTTATTAATCCACATTCCTGAAGAGATTTTTAGGTATCTCATGTTTCTGAGGCAGTTTTGGGGCACTCCTCAGCTTTCAGGGGCTTTCCTGAGAGCAGCTCCATGGAGCCCCATTGCCAGGGGTGGTTGCCTTGGGCATGATCTCAGAGCTGTATCCAGAGTCCGTTGCCTCAGTGCTGGAGAGCAGAGAAATGATGAACGGCCCCAGACATCTCCAGTGTGTGTTTGGGGCAGGGAGAGTTCTGCATAGGTGGGGTGGTCACTGCCCCACCCCAGCCACTGCAGCCTCTGGTGCAGCCCCAAAGTGGCTGCCAAGCCCCTGCCACCCCAAAAACCCCACCTGGGAGAGGGACAAGAGCAGGTCAGGCTGTGACACGGGTGTGACACTGACACGTCCCATGGCCCTGGAGCTCACAGCAGCTGAGATCCAAGACTGACTGTGGATCTCTCTATCCCTCTCTCTCTTCTCCTCACTTCCTCTTCTCAAAATCTGGATAACTTGAAGTTGGACAGGTTAGAGTTTGAGAAGTCAGTGCTTTGTCAAGTGATTTTCTGTAATTCAATGCTGTTTAAGATTTCCCAAGTACCTCATTCTCTGAAGTTTGCAACTAAAAGTTTGTTCTCCGCCCTCCTGAGAAGTTTGTTTTTTTCTCCCCTTGGCCATGTGTCCTGCAGGCTGTGCTCCCTGTGCATGCTGCTCCTCTGCCCTGGCCGGCTGCACTCGCCCATCTCGCTGTGCCCCAGCATTTCTCACCCAGCGTTTCTGTGCCCTCCCTGGGCTCCCTGCACCCAGCGCTGCCGGCTCCTGGCACACAGAGCCAGGGCAGGAGCCCACCCTGCCAAGGGGCTCTGGGGCAGGGCGGGGGCTGCGATGGCTTCTGAGCTCAGCAGCTGCTCCTGGCATGGTTCCATGGAGACTGAGCACAGCAACGCTGCTGAGCATTGTCCCTGCTGAGGGTCACACACTGCCGGGGCACATTCCCTGCCTGCAGGATTGCTGAGCATTGTCCCTGCTGAGGGTCACACACTGCCAGGGCACATTCCCTGCCTGCAGGATTGCTGAGCATTGTCCCTGCTGAGGGTCACACACTGCCAGGGCACATTGCCTGCCTGCAGGATTGCTGAGCATTGTCCCTGCTGAGGGTCACACACTGCCGGGGCACATTCCCTGCCTGCAGGATTTGGACCTGACCCAAGCACTGCACAGATGGCTCCAGCACTGCTTTCCAACAAAAACAGGGGAAGGTAAACTGTGTGCAGCTCATGGTGTTTTAGAGTGTCTAAAACTCACTAAGTTAGCGATCTCAGAGGTGAGACCCATTTGGAATTAACTGGATGGGAAAGTAGTGCAAGATGGAAAAGGGAGCACAGAAATAAATTGAGGAAAATATTTTGGATTGTTTCTTTCAATTTTCACTTCAAGCTGTTTCAGTTTTCCAGGAATCTTCTCTGCAATCCTGTCTGCTCATTTCAAGAACCTTTCCTGGAGAATGAAGTCGAGCTCCTGTTGCAAGATGTGCCACCACCTGCAGCTTCTCTTGGCTTTCCACACTGTGCCTGCAGCAGAACTCTTGCAGCAAAGCAGGACAAAGGTTTTGAGGACTTGAAAACTTGTCCTTTCTTTTCCTGGTGGAATGGGAAGTTTTGCCATGGGTAAGGTTTTCATTGTTACTGTTCTAGGCTAAGAAAACAGGAGGTGGTACCAGGAATTGTTAGGGAATACAAGCCTGGCTGAATGCAGGGAAAGAATCTCCAAAGCCTGCAGCTACAAGTGGAGAATTGTGTGATAATCATTCCAACCTGTCAGTGGAGATCTTGAAAATTATCTGGAATGTGAAAATGGTCTGACAGAGGGAGTTTGTTTATGAGTTCAGTGTAGATGATTCCACATCTGGTGCTTGGTGCATAAATCAAGAATACAATCAGTTCATGATAAGCACCAGAACAAACCGGACTTCTCAGAGCAGCCAACTGAAAGAATCTGAAAAGGAGAAATGCAGGGAATGACTTTGTGAACCTTGCCTGGAAGAAAGGTGATCTTTCTCTAATATCTACTAATCCATTCCCTTGGCTTTCGTCTTTCTTAGCAAGGCCATTTGCATCCCAGGTTCACCATGAAGTGCAAAGCCTGAGCTTGTGGAAGTGCCTGAAAGATGCCCTGTTCCTCTGCAGGGACACTCAGGCTGGAACAGCAGCCGGAGCCCTGTCTGGGGAAGCCTCCTCTGAGCTGGAATTTGTGCCGTGCTGGGAGAGGAGGAGGAGGAGGAGAAGGCTGGCGCTGTGTGGCAGGAGCAGGAGGTTTGGGCCACAGGACATTCCCTCTGCGCCGCTGCCCCACAATGGGCGGCCGTGCCCGGGGCTCTGGGCCTGGTTCTGTGTGTGCTGAGCTCCCGGAGCTGGGCTCAGGTTCCCGCTGGGACTGGGCAGCAGGCTGGGCTCCAGCTGGGATCAGCAGCAGTGCAAAACACCTCTGTGCATCTCCATTTGCTGCTGCTGCTGCTCAGAAGAAGCAATGGAGGGAGTCAAGAAGTTTTGGTTTCTCTTTCTCCTGGTGGATTTTTTCATTTGATTTGACACTCCAGAGGCAATTTCTGTGATGGCCTCTGGTCAGTTGATTCTACTTTAGCAGCAGCAGCAGCAGCAACAGAGCTGTGTTTGAGCACTGCAAATGTGGCCTGTGTGGCTGCTTTAATTCTCCTTGACTTAGTGCTCAGGGACTTGAGAGCATTTCAAGATCTGCTAACCATGATGCCTGTGACCAAAAGCCTGAGTTCACCTATTGCCGGCCAGGGGCTATGTACAAATCACCAACGGGATGGGACTGCTGAGGAACGTGTCTCGAGCTATTTATTTTCCAGCATCAGTCTCTTTACACGGTTATGAGAAATGGATGATGCCAGCAGCTCGTGTCCTCAACAGCAGACAACTCAATGTTACAACTTACTTTAAAAATTTTTTACCAATCCCACAAATCAAAAGCATATTGAGAGTAGTTCCATCCAACCACTACAAGCACAGGTACCTTTGGTTAAAACAATGCTTGCTTATTTCAAACACAATACCTGCTTGTATGCCTTAAAACACAATGCACAGAGCTCAAAATTAGAACTTTCTAATATCTCACTAGATAGAGTTTTCTGTAGCTTACGGAGTTATTCTACCAAGGGTTAATACAAAAACCATTGTTTTAGTTGTCCTTGCTTTCTACTTCTAATATAACTTTTCTGCTAACAAATCTTATGGCTACTGCTTAACTGTAATCACAGTTCTGCTGTCTTTTAGATCCGCCTTTTGCAGCTTTCCAAAAAACCTCTGATCTAAAGGATTCCTAAATTCACTGTCACAAAAGCACTCTGGGTAGCACTGTTCAAAAAAGGCAATTGCAGTTTTATAGATAAATTTCAAGTGGCAAGCAGAAGAGTGGCAAGAGCAGCCAGGATCTCCAATTCCCAAAGCAAAGGCAGCAGCAGCAGCCTCCTGCAGTCACCTCAGGGTGAGTAAAACAGTGCTGAAAACAGCGCTGGAACCTGATCCTTTCTTCCTCTGAGGGCTGGCTCAGGGCAGCACAGGTGGGCCCTGAGCAGTCAGGGCTGTGTGTGGGTGCTGGCTGCTCTGCTCCAGCATTGAGCTGGAAAAAGCCCTTGGGAGCCGAGGCAGGAGCAGGCAGGAAGGGGCCGGCGCTGCTGCTGCTCCTGGCCAGGAGCCCCGGCTGGGCCGGGCCAGCGCCCCCTGCGCTGCGGCTGCTGCTGCTGCCAGAGCCGGGCGGGACTCGGGGACAGGGAGCAGACACGGGGGACAGCAAAGGCCTGGCGGCTGCAGGGATGGTGGCGCTGGGGCCGGGGCCAGCACAGAGCTTCAGCCCGCAGTTAACCCCGAGGGAAACGCTGGGGAAAGGCTCCATTTCAGCCTTTCTGCACTCGTAGCTGTGAAGGGACTGAAATGAAAGGAGAACAAGCAGGGCCTGACCCCTCCTCCTTTGGGAGAAGCCCCGGGCCTGCGGCTGTGAGGGGCCATGAGGGGCCATGAGGGGCTGTGGGAGGCCAGGCCCCTCATGGAACCATGGGTCCATTGTGACACTGTGGAACCAAGGAGATCATTGTTGACAGTACGGAACCTTATTGGAACCAAGGGTCCATCATGTCCCAGCAGGGCCTTGTGCAACCAAAGGGACTATGGTGACACTATGGAGCCTCATGGTACCACAGGTCCATTGTTACACAGCAGCCACAGCAGGGCTGCAGAACCAAGGAGATCATTGTGACACTACACAACATCATGGAATCAAGGCGTCCATGTTACACTACTGAACCTCATGGAACCAAGGGTCCCTTGTGACACAGTGGATCCAAGGAAACTGTTGTTGGCAGTACGAAATCTCATTGTGACATTGTGGGGCCTCATTGAACCATGGAGACGATTAGGACACTTCAGGACCCACTGGAACCAAGGGGCCATTGGGACACTGCAGGGCCTTGTATAACCAAGGGACCACTGTAGCACAGCAGGGCCTCATGGAATCAAGGGGATCACAGTGACCCTGTGAGGCTCCATAAGGGGCCGTGGGGCTCTATAAGGGTCTGTGTGGCTCCACAAGACTACGGGGCCATCCTTGTGAAACCAAGGATACCATTGTTACACTACAGGGCATCATGGAACCAAGGAGGCCATTGTGAACCAGCAAGGGAACCCCATGAGACTGTTGTGACAGTTCAAGGGCCGTTGTGGATCTGCAGGGCCTCATGGAACCAGTGAGACCATTGTGACATGGCATGTGCTCATGGGAGCAAGGGGACATTGTGACACTGTGGGGCCGTGTAGAACTGAGGGGCCCTTGTGACCCTGTGTGGCACCACAGAACCAAGGAGAGACTCTGTGTCTTCTCAGCTCCGTGGAACTGAGAACTCGTGTGACAGTGAGGAGCCCAATGGAACCAAGGGGCCATTGCGAACTTCAGGGCTTCATGAAACCAAGGCACCATTGTGATACTGAGGAACCAAAAGAGACCATTGTGAAAGTGTGCGGCTTCATGGAACCAATGAGACCATTCTGACACTCCAAGTCCCAATGGAACCAAGGGGCCATTGTGACACCACAGGGCCTTACAGAGCCAAGGCAACCACTGTGACACTGCAGGGACACATGGAAGTAAGGGGCCAGTGTGACACTGCGATCCCCATGGAAGCAAGGGACCAGTGTGACACATCCATGCCTTGTGGAAACAAGGAGTCATTGTGACCCTGAGGAACCCAATAGAACCAAGGGGTCATTTGGAGACACTGTGACCTCATGGAACCAATGGGCCATTGTGGCATTGCACAGTCCCATGGAAACAAGGAAGCCATTTTGACACTGCAAGGCCTCATGGAAGCAAGGGCCATTGTGCCACTGTGGAGCCAAAGAGACCATTGTTACATCACTGGACCTCATGGAAACAAAGATCTCTTGTGATCCTACAGGGCCTCATGGAACCAAGGGGGCATTGTGATGGTGCAGGTCCCCAAGGATCCAAGAACATTGAACAGGTCTGGCTGGCTGGGCCTCCTGTGGGCTGCCTGACAGATTCAGATGACCTTGGCATGTTGAGGGTCGCTTCTTATCAGCCCCTGAAACCCTGGAGTTCCATGCTTTCCTTCCTGTTGGAAAGAACTGTCCTTCTCCTCCAGGGGTTCATGGCTGAAATTGGGATTCCTCCTCCAGATTTGATTATATCCAAGGATTATTCCCATATGAAACTTGCCAGGATATACAGCTCTGGCTGGCCTTGGCCTCTTGGGGGGCACCTCTCATCTGCCTTCAAAACACTGGGGGGCTGTGCTTTTCTTCCCATGAAAAAAGCTGTCTTTCAAGTCCAGGCATCCATTGCCAAAATTGAGAATCAGCCTCTGAAATACTTTATATCCAAGGATAGATCCCAGACAAAAGCTTCCAGGACTGTCCAGGTTCCCTTGGCTTCCTGAGGGCCAGCTCTCATCTGCATTTAAAACTCTGGGGCTCCGTATTTTCCTTCCTATGGAACTGTCCTCTCATCCAGATGCCCATAGACAAAAGTGGGTTTTGGCCTCCCAAATTCTGTCTCTCCAAGGATTCTTCCCTGACAACAGGTCTGGCTCGCTTTGGCTTCCTTGGGGCCACTTGTAATCAGCCTTTGAAACGCTGGGGCTCAGCCCTTTCCTTCCTATGGAGAACTGTCATTCCATTCCAGCAACCCATGGCTGAAATGGAATTCCACCCCCAAAACTCCCCATATATCCAAAGGTTGCTTTCAGACAAAAGCTGTAAGGACAGACAGGTCTGGCTGGCCTTGGCCTCTGGTGACTGCTTCTCATTGGCCTTCAAACCCTGGGGTTCTGTGGTTTCCTTCCTATAGAAAAGAACTGTCCCTCTTGTCCAGGTGCTCCTGGCATCAGGCAATTGACCACTGTATAGGGACAGAGGAGCTCTGTGCTCAGTGGGATGGAGACTGAGGACAGCAGAGGAGAGCCCAGGGAGGGATTGAAAGGTGGTATCAGAGATAGTGAATCCTTTTGACATAATAGTGAACATCTGGAGAAAGGAAGAATTATTGCCAAGTTGGGGAGGCCCAGACTGGACACCAAACAAAGGAATATCCCTGCCAGGGCAGGGCTGTGGTGCAGCAGGTCCCCCAGAAGGAGCCTGAAGCAGCCACAGGCCTTTTGTGGGCAGGCAGAGGCAGGCAGGAGGCAGAGCTGTCAGCAAAGGAAGGGCCCAGCCAGGTGGGGCAGCCGGGGGATGCCGACAGCCTGCAGGGACAGAGGCGCAGGGCAGGGACACCGTGGGACAGCCTGGGCTGCTCAGGGCACAGGCATGGGCAGCATCTAAGACAGCCCTGCCAGAGCCAGCTTGGGCAGCACTTTGGCCGTGGCTGCTGGCCCTGGGCCTGAGGCCATGAGGGGACAAGTAACCCTTGCAGGACTGGGGCTTCAATGCCTCCTTGTCCCTGCTCAGCAGCCTGGCAGGGGCCACCTCATGCTCCTGCCCTTGGCATTGCACATCCCCACATGCCAGTGCCCATCCCAGGAAGAGCCCTGAGCAATGAAGGAGAGAAAGGATCTGCCTGTCACAGTGTGACAGGAACACATCCACCAGCAGGAAAAGAGGCTGGCACTGACAAATGTCCTGGGCCCCCTCCCTGCTCTGTTCATGCCACCAAGGGCACAGAGCAGCCTCCTCTCTGGGCCACTTGCCTGTTTGCAATGCCTTGCACAGGTGCTGGCCCTGCCCCACAAGGCCTCGCCTGAGTCCTGTCCCTGCATGCTCAGCCAGGCCGAGATGGACACTGATGGTTTCTGGGCCAGACTCTCTGAGCCCAGCCCAGCTCCCTGCAAGCTCTGTCAGCTGCCCTGAGCTCTGGGCAGCACCAAGGGCCTCTCCCCAGCCCAGCCCAGCTGGCTCTGGCCCCACAGCTCTGCTCAGGCCAGGCTGCTCTGGGCACTGGCCCCATGGCCTCAGCCCCTGGCAAGGGCACAGCAGCAGCTGCAGCTGCCACAGGACTCAGGCCCAGCCATGGGGGAAGGTGTTCAAGTTCTCTATCCGTTGCTGGCCCCAGGGGCTGATGGCATTTGTGCTCCCTCAGGTTCATGTCCCCACACCAACAGCATGGGGGTGCTCCCCCTGCTCTGTGCAATGCAAACAGGGGCTCCTGAGCCAGTGCTGCCATGTCTGTGCCTGCAGGGTTAGGGCACCTGTGTGAGCTGGGGAGAGGCCAGGGCTGCAGAGGGGGGATGTTGTTGGCAGCTCCATGAGGACACTCTGGCATGCTGCCCTGGGCTGTGCAGTGCACTGGGGATGGATCAGCCCCTGCTCTGCTGCTCCTTCCCATCTCCTCCAGGGCCCTTGCAGAGCCCCAGCCATGCTGCTTGCCCCAAGCCTGCCCATGACCAGCTTGGGGCTGCTCACGGTGATTTTCTGTGCTGAGCATTGGCCTGGGTGTGTTCTTGAGAGAGCCTTCGCAAGGAGCCTGGAGCCCCCAGGCCCTGGGCTGAGGTGTCAGCACTGCCCCTGCAGTGCCCATGGCCTGTCCCTGCTGCAGCCCCGGCACTGCCACCCCCAGGGCTGTGCCTGGCCCCGAGAGCACTCAGGCCCTGCAGCAACACCAGGGCCACCAGGGCAGCAGGGCAGGGCCACGACAGCAGCACTGGCAACACCAAGTGCTGCTGCTGTTGGGCCAGCACTGATCTGCCCCCAGCTCTGCACACAGACATTGCTGCTTTAGCTCCAGAGAAGGCAACAAAAGGGCATCTCTGCAGAAAACTTTGCTGCAACATCCTTTAGTTCCTTCAAAGCCACCAAAAGCAGAGCCCCTCATTGACACACACAGTTTGTGGCCACAGGGAAGGTGGAGAGGAATACAATGAGAAATGACACAAACAAGGGATTGTCATTGTGCAAAATATTATTAAATTAAAACAGAGAGAAAAATAAACCACAACCAAACAAGCAAGAATTATCAAAGATGACTTTTATTACAAATGATTTGCATAAATTGGCCAACAGATTAATGTTCTTGAAACCATCTAGTCATCAGTCTCCACACTGCAGCCTTGAGCTCCTGGTTCCTCAGGCTGTAGATGAGGGGGTTCAGGACTGGAGGCACCACTGAGTACAGAACAGATAGTGCCAGACCCAGAGATGGGAAGGACATAGAGGAAGGCATTATGTAGGTAAGTATACCAGTGCTGACAAAAATGACAACAACAGCCAGGTGAGGGAGGCAGGTGGAAAAGGCTTTGTGCCGCCCCTGCTCAGATGGGATCCTCAGCACAGCCCTGAAGATCTGCACATAGGAGAAAACAATGAACACAAAACAACCAAATGTTACACAGATGGAAAACACAAGAAGCCAAAGTTCCCTGAGTGTGTTGGAGTGTGAGCAGGACAGCTTGAGGATCTGTGGGATTTCACAGAAGAACTGGCCCAGGGCATTGCCGTGGCACAGGGGCAAAGAAAATGTATTGGCTGTGTGCATGAGAGCATTCAAAAAGGCACTGGCCCAGGCAGCTGCTGCCATGTGGGCACAAACTCTGCTGCCCAGGAGGGTCCCGTAGTGCAGGGGTTTGCGGATGGAGACATAGCGGTCATAGCACATGATGGTAAGGAGATAAAACTCTGCTGAGACGAAGAACAAAAAGAAAAAGAGCTGTGCAGCACATCCTGTGTAGGAGATGGTCGTGGTGTCCCAGAGGGAATTGTGCATGGCTTTGGGGACAGTGGTGCAGATGGAGCCCAGGTCGCTGAGGGCCAGGTTGAGCAGGAAGAAGAACATGGGCGTGTGCAGGTGGTGGCTACAGGCTACGGCGCTGATGATGAGGCCGTTGCCCAGGAGGGCAGCCAGGGAGATGCCCAGGAAGATGCAGAAGTGCAGGAGCTGCAGCTGCCGTGTGTCTGCCAATGCCAGCAGGAGGAAGTGGCTGATGGAGCTGCTGTTGCACATTTGCTGTGATGCCTTGGCATAAGAGTCTGTAAAAAATATTATCATGGAATAGTTGGGCTTGGAGAGGACTTTAAATATCCCAGCATAGCCTGGGGGCACTTTCTCCTTTCTGCCTGCCCAGGGCTCTGCTGGCTGGGGCTGTCCCTGCCAGCAGCTGCTTCCCTGTACCCAGAGCTGGGCCCTGCCAGTGCTGTCAGAGCCCAGCCCAGCCCTGGGGGCTCAAATCTGGCCTGCAGACCCCTCCCAGCTCTGGCACTGCCCAGGGGCAGCTCTGGCTCTGCAGGCTCTGATGGCGACGTCAGAGCAAACCTGAGGAGGCTGGAAAAGTGACACTGATTTTGCCTCTAAAAGGTCCTTTAGTGATTTCCGTCACTGCCTGGTTTCCTATGATCAGAGAAAAAAAAAATTCTGAACTGATCAATGAATATCTGTGTGTGATTTCCCATCCAAACAACACAGTGCAGTAGATTATAAATCAGGATTTTCCCTTTTATGCAGTCCCTGCCTTGCTGTGCTACATGTATAATCTACTTGGAAATGTTCTCCAGTTAAATGCCATGCTGTGAGCAGTCCTGAACAATGCAGCATCCTCCCCACACGAGGAGAACACTTCCAAGCCTTACCAGCTGTCTCCTCCCACCCAGACCTTGTTCCCCAGTGCTGGGAGCAGCTGCCAGGGCTGGCTGAGAGCTGTCCCTGGCAGGCAGCAGAGTCCCTGCCCCAGCACAGCGCCCTGGGCTGTAGGACCCTGCTCTGCAGGACAGCCCTGGGCACCCCTGGCTGCTCTGCACAAGAGACAATCAGAGAATGTACTCACAGGGTCTGTAGGCATTGGGATGTTCCAGCTGCAGGAGATCACTCCAGGAGGTGCAGCTGCATTGTCCTGCAGCCAGAGGTTCCTGTGCCAAGGGCTGGCAGTGATTCTGCCCCAGGCACTTCTCAGCACCTTCCAAGCCCTGACTGATTGAAGCTCTCTGTGCCTCTGTGCTATGCCCAGGGTGGCTGCAGGCAGTGCCCCAGCCCTGCTGGGCTGGCAGAAGAGCTGCTCATCGAGAGAAATGTGCTTTTGAAGCTCTTCTTGGTTACCAGGAGCTGCCTCTGTGCCAGGAGCCCAGCCCAGCCCAGCAGCACAGACACAGCACAAGGACTTTAATGAGCCTCTGGGGCTTTGTGCTCAGGCCCTGAACATCAGTCCCTGAGAAGGAGCTGAAGAAACCTCTCCAGAGCTCCAGTCAGAACCCAACTCCAAAGTTTCTTGGACTTTTAATGGGTCCCCACCGAGGTTCACGACTGAGAAAGTGTCCCCAGGCCCCAGGCAGATCACATAACTGGAGGCAGTGATGACAGGTAGGGACAAAGAGAAGCTAAGTCTTGGTGTCTTGGGGCCTTGGTTCTGTGCCACCAAGGGCTGGGAGGAGACACCTTGTCCTGAGGCACTGGGGCCTCCTGGCACAGCCCCAGCCAGGCTGAGCACTGTCCTGCCCTCAGCATCCCCCCCTAGCCCACATCCCTGTGGCCTCAAGGATCTGCTGTAAGGACTCCCTATGGAGCCTTCCTCGGGAAATGCCCTGGGGGCTCCTTCATGCTCCCTGCAGGGACTGCAGGTTTTTCAAAGGACTTTGAGTTTGGCTTTTGCCTTACAGTCTCTGAGAGGTCTGTGCTGTCATGGCCTTCAATTTTCTGCTGTAATTAGTCTCTGGAGAGGCTTTGTCAGTAACAACACTCAGTGGGGCTCATTAATGCTTCAGGGTACTTCAGTTATTTGAAGGTACTTTTTTCCCTTTTGGTACAAACTCTGTGAGAGGTTTGTGCAATCATGGCCCCAATTATCTGCT
Organism: Melospiza melodia melodia; assembly: GCF_035770615.1. NCBI lineage: Eukaryota > Metazoa > Chordata > Aves > Passeriformes > Passerellidae > Melospiza > Melospiza melodia. The sequence continues at coordinate 9,242,440 of NW_026948600.1, forward strand.
TTAATGAATCCCTTGAGAGCTTTGCACTGACACTCGGTAGGGCTCATTAATACTTTGAGAAACTTAGGGTTTTAAGGTACTTTATGGATTTAAGAATACTTTTAGGTACCTTTAAGGTTTTTCCTTCCCACACTGAGTCTCTGAGAGGTTTTTGTGCCATCTCGGCCTCCCATTCTCTCCTCCAAGCAGTCCATGAGGAGCCTGTGCTGGGTATCTTCCCCCTTTATGTTTTACAACAAAGATGGAACTGAAAGAATTTTGTAAGACTTTCTAAAATCATCCATACAAACATGGGACAGTTAACAATACAACAACAACCACTAAGAGAATTAATCATCCTGTTTTAGCTTGACATCATCCAACCCTTTAGTCCCTTGGATTGGAAGAGCTTATTGACCCAGTCTTTGTTTTCCACTTCAAGCTTCTGGAACCCTTCCTGCAGTACCTGAATTCTTTTGTGGATTGACTCGCTGTGGCTGGAGAGGTTCATGCAACACATCCCTCAGAGTCTACACAGCCATGCCCATGTGCCCAGAGTAAAAACTCTATCGCTGTTCTGCAAGGTGGCATGTCTGATGGTCTCTATGTCTGAGAGCAGGCCACTCAGTGTGAGGGAGGTAGCATTGGTTTGCTTACTTAACAGGCATTCAAGATTGTCTAATTGTCCTAAAGCTTTAGCTGCAGCCACCCAAGCTAGTCCAAATTGGGGGTGCTACCATCCAACACCTGGATTAAAGCTTGCAAAGCCATCTCTTTGATATCATCCAATACTTCTCTGGGGATACCTGCTGCTTGATCATCTAGTAAGCTGTGCTGTCCTTCTCCAGCTAGATGGTTGATTGTCAATTCTGCCCTTGCCTCGTTATTAGCATAGTCTGCTATTATTGATTTAGTAAACACTTCCATCCCCCTTCCCACAGGGTGTATTCTGTAGGTGACAACAACATGGTCATAATATTTTAAATCATAGGGAGTTAAGATTTGTGCTGTAAACATGGCCCTCATTAGGCCATTAAAAGAAGGAAAGTCCCTCCTATGGTCTTTAGCTGCCCTATATAGCTCCTTGATTTCCCCATAAACCAATGGCTGATACCTGGGATTCTGCCCCCTTCTTTCATAACATACGGGGCAATGAGGAATTTCGAGACTATTTGCCTGTCTTCTTCTTTTCCGAGGGATCTTCTGGGGTTGAGGGGTGAGGTGGCTCTGTGGAATCCAATCTGTCTTCTGGGAAGGAAGAATAACTTGGAGCAGAAACATTTGGGTTAGAAATAGTGTGACGGTTGGGCTTAGTATCTTTGACCATGGGGGTTATATTGTTGCCAGAGGGTGAGGCAAAGGGCACTGCCATTTTGTCAGGTGTTGGGGAGGAAGGGCCTTGATTTAGGATGGTGGACTTCCAGGGTGGAGTTCTGGAGGCATGGCCCAGGGTGAAGATGGAACGGTTGACAGTGGGGCATGACCTGCATTTGTGGGCGTGGAGTCTGGAGGTTCGTTCAGGGCAGAAGAAAAGGTTGTGGGAGCAGGAAGTGGAGGAGCCAAGATGGAGGGAGGATGGTTGGGCTTCCAAGCCACATTCGGGCTCCTTCCATCTTAACTCTCCCGGGCATGATGCTCCAAGACAGCATGGCCATTGCCATCTTGGACCAATGTGGAAGATCTGAGAAAGACAGGTTTGAGGGGAGGTCCTGAGTTAGGAGTGACCAACGGATTGAGTTTTCAACACACTGCTTGCTGGTGAAGGGTCTCAAAGATGGTGTGGAAGATGGGGAGCATGAGGGGTGCAATGGCGTCCCTTTTGATCAAAAGGTTGTACAACTTAACTCCCACTGACTCCCAAAATTCAGTGGCATGAATTTTGCCAGCAGAGGTGGGGGGAAAATATGTAATGATCCATCTCATTATTGATTTTATTTGAAAATCTTTGAAAATATTATGTCATGATCAGTGAGAATTAAAGCATCCATATATGCTTCTTTCTACTTTGGACATCTGGCTGCCCATTTTTCTCTTTCTCTGCCCTATGGGTAAGAGCCACCAGAACACACCAAATCAATTATGGGACGTGGGTGCATATTGTAAAAACACAGTGGCAAAATGGGCAATAAATATCTTGCATTTCCCCAAACCCACCTGCAATCCTATGCAGGTAAAACTGTTGCTGTTGCTGCAGATCCTGGCCAAGGTTCCTTGAAGCAATGATGAATCTGCCGGGCAGCACAATCCAGACTTCCGGGAAGCATTGGCCTATTCATCAGCTAACCCCAGCTGACATGACTGACACAGGGAGCCCTGAACATCAGGGTTACTTTTCGGGCACCAAATGTCACAGTGAAGGTGGCTGCAATAAACCTCTCTGGTTCCCTGGCTTCAGGGTGAGGGTGGCAAAAATGAAAAGGAGTGGGTTTGATAGAGTTGCCCAAAAAGAACTTTAATAACAGGGTGAAAAACAATAAACATGGAGAAGTCAAGCACAGTACGAGGGGCAGGATCTCAAGACCTGAGACAAAGGGGAAGCAACAACATAGACACTTGGGGCTAGAAAACTAGAACAATAACCATATGGAAGAAACAAGTAGCCAATAAACCAATAGGGGAATAGAACTTGGACAACTTAGCATAACAACACTAAAGGCTTATGGGGGAACTCTCAAGCTCATCCTAAATTAAACAAATGATTCTTAGATAGAACCTCACTCCCAGTTCTTCCGGGGTAAAATCTGACTCACTCTGAGTTACAGCTGGGCTAACTCCCACATAGCTGATTTGCACTGGCCTCTTGGGACCATGCAGCCCAGCAGAGCCACAATGATGTCCTTGGTTCCATGAAGCTCTACAGTATCACAATGGTCCCTTGGATCCATGGTGCTCTTCGATGTCACAATGGCCCCTTCGTTTCACAAGGCTCCCAAATGTCACATTGGTCTCCATAGGAAGGAAACCATGGAGCCCCATGTTTCAGGAGCTGATGAACGGCAGCCAGGAGAGGTCAAGGCAAGCCTGACCTTTCTGTCCTGGCAGATTTGTTCTGAGCAACCCGTGGATATTCACAATTACGAATGTGGAATCCTAATTTCATACATTTGTGCCTGGAGAAGGATGATTTTTTTCCATACAAGGAAAAGCATAGAGCCCTTTCCAGTGTTTTCAAAACAGGTGATTGCTGGCACTCAGGAGTTAAAGACCAGCCAGACCTGTCTGTCCTGGCAGCTTTTGTCTGGCAGCAATCTTTGGATACACACAAATTTGGAGGTGGAATCCAAATTTTGGCCAAGGATACCAGGAAAAGATGGACAGTTCTTTTCCATAAAAAGGAAAGCCCCGAGCCCGAGTGTTTTAGGGGTGGATGAGAGTGGCCTTCCATATTCCAAGGTCAGCCAGACCTGTCAGGTGGGAGACCAAGGCAGCCAGACCTATTTTGTGTTCCCTTGTTTCCACAGGGCCCAGCAGTATCACAATGGCTCCTTCCTTCCATGAGGCAAAGTGCCACAATGGTTCTCTGGCCTCCATGATGCCCTCAGGTGTCATAATTGCTCCTTGGTTACACAAGTACTTAATGGTTACAAAAGGATCTTAATAGTCTCCATGGTTCCACAAGGCCCCACACTATCCTAATGGTCCTTGGGTTCCATGAAGCCCCTCTGTGTCAACATGGTCCCTGGATTCCCTTGAGGCCCAGTAGTGCAACAATAATTCCCTTGTTTCCACAACTTCCCATAGTGTCACAATGACTCCTTCCTTCCATGAGGCCCTGCGGGGTTACAATGGCCCTTTGGCTCCATGAGGCCCTGAAATGCAGCAATGGCCTCTTGGTTCCATAAAGCCCTGCTGCTTCACACTGGTCTTTTGGTACCATGCCACCCAACAGAGCCACAATGATATCCTTGGTTCCACGAGGCTCCACAGTGTCACAATGGTCCCTTGGTTCCATGAGACCCCACAGTGTCACAATGATCCCTTGGATCCATGGTGTTCTACAGTGTCACTACGATGCCCTGCATTTCACAAGGCTCCAAAGTGTCCAAATGGTCTCCATGGTTCCTCAAACTCCACAGTGTCACAGAAGCCCCTTGGATCCATGGTACCCTGCAGGGTCACAATGTTCCCCTTGGTTCCACAAGTTCCTACAGTGTAACAGGTTCCACAAGGGCCTGCAGTGTCACCATGGCCCGTTGGTTCCACAATCCTCTGCAGTGTCACAATGGTGTCCAAAGGAAGGAAACAACTGAGCCCCAGTGGTGCAGGGGCAGATTAGAGGCATTCATCAGAGGCCGAGTCTAGCCAGACTTGACTGTTCAAGCAGATTTGTTCTGGGAGTAACCCTTGGATATACGGAATTTTAGATGCAGAATCCCACTTTTGGCCATGGGTGCCTAGACAAGAAAGACAATTCTTTCCCACAGAAATAAAAGCACAGAGCCCCAGTGGGTCATGGTCAGATGGGAAGTGGCCCTTGATATGTCAAATTCAGGGTTACCTGTCAGACAGCACCCAGGAGGCCAAACCAGGCAGACCTGTTCCATGTTCCATTGACTTCATGGGTCCTAACACTGTCACAATGGTCTCCTTGATTCCATGAGGTCTGGCAATGTCACAATGGTTTCTTGGTTTCAGGAGCCCCAAGAGAGCCACAAGGGTCCATTGGCCCCATGCAGCCCTGCTGTGAAACAATGGCTCCTTTTATTTATGAGTCCCACAGTTTCATCATGGACCCTTCCTTCCATAGGGCCCCTGACTTGCACAACAGTACCCTTGATTCTTTGAGGTTCTGTAGTGTCACTGTGGTGTCCTTGGACCTGCATTGTCACAAGTGACCTATGGTTCCATGAGGTTCCATTGTGTCACTGTGGTTGCTGTCAGAGGCTGGATGAGATCGATGTCCTGAGACACCTTGGGATTCTCAGAATTCCCGTGTGGGGCCAGGGCAGGGTCAGGCCTTGGTTTGTGGCGGGATAGAGCCCCACCCCCCGCCCTGGCCTGACAGACCTGTCAATCACAGAGCAAATGCTGTGCTCTCCCCACTCTGATTGGCTGAGCTGTCAATCAATCACACACTCGTATCTGGTGCTACCCTGTCTCTGATTGGACAAGCAACTGGCAGTCCCACCCCAGGGGTGGGCCCATGAGGGCCCAGGGGGTTAAAAGCCAGAGCACGAGGCCAGCCCATGGTCTGGATCCTGTCTTTTCCTGGGGTTTCTCTGTTAGAGATGCTGGAACCCCAGTAGCTGGTACCTATGTGCGTGTCTTTCTGTTGTTCTCTATTTCTTCTCCTTCTAATCCTACTTACCTGGAAAATTTTTTGGTAACTTCACATGTTAAGGGCTAAAGGTTTTTAGGTTAAATGTGTCGGAATCCAGGGCACAAGGAATATTTCTCTGTCTGCTCTGAGGCATTCTGACCCCCAGAGAAACACTGCCTTTCACCTTTGCCTGTGGAAAGGACTTCCAAGACTTTGGATTAGATTAGAATTTACAAAAGTGTAAAATAAATAATAGATAACAGTATAGTATGTCACTTGGGTGAGAAATTCCGGTTTTGGGATTTTTAGTATGGTGTAGATAGGAAGCAAGATGGAGGAAATGGGGTGTAGTCCCTGTCTTCTTCTTCATCTACTCCATTTTCTACAGTGTTGGTGGAAGAGAGGGATTCGTCAAGGAAAGCACAGTGCAGAGATTATGTGGACAGTCAAGGGATGAGTTATTGGTAGATAACTCGAAATAACATATGTTTTAAGAGTTACTTGTATGAAACAACTTTAAAAGACCTTGAAACCGTACATTTTGGGGCAATTTTGGGGTTCTTTTCCAGCGTGCTGAGGCTGATGTGGACAGCAATGCAAAACTTTACATAAGCTAACAATAAAGAGGAAGATGAAGACTGAAAAAGTCCTGTGCATCTGCTTTTACCTGGCACAGAATTGCTGCTGGAGGGTTTCCCCTGCCCAGAAAGGGCCAACATAAAACAAACATCAATAACAAGTACCCTAAAAATATTTGTAATAAGTTATCTTTTTTCCGTAAAGTTGTTTACTGAATGGTGTTGTCTTAATTGGCCAATCATGTGAAATGTGTTTATTGAAGGGCCAATGAGGTACACCTGTAGCAAACCAAGGTATAAAAGAAGAGGATTGAAAAATTGGGTGGCTTTTAGCCCTTGGCCTTCTGATCTGAGTCTGTGTCATCTCTGATTCAACAGTCACATTTGGGGATCTGTGGGGGCTATTGGGGATCCTTTCTGCACCTCGTGACCCAACAGGAGCTTCTCAAGTAAACATTGCCTGAAGCTCCCACTGTGCCCATGACAGGAACACCTGTGAGTGTCTTGGACATCCCAGTTCTTTGGCAGCCTGGGGACTCCTGGGATGTCACCATGGAGCCTCCATGAGTGCCTGTGACAGATCAGTGCCTTTGCAGCCCAAGGTCCCCTGGGATGTCACCATGGAATGGCTGTGACTGCCTCTGACCACACCGCCCTTTACCATGCCAGAAACTGCTGGGAGGTATCCATGGAGCCCCTGTCTCTGCCTGTGACATTCCAGCTCTTGAACAGCCTGGAGACTCTTAGAAAGTCCCCATGGAACTGCTCTGAGGGCCTGTGACAAATCTGATCCTTAGCAGGCAACCATCACCAGCCCCTGTTGCTAAGGTCAGTTTCCATGGCAACCATCCCCAGCCCCCTGTTGCTATGGTCAGTCCCTCGGCAGCTCCATGGAGACTCCATGCCGGGGTGGTTTCCACAGACACCAGCTCAGGCCTTCAGCCAGATCCTTTTGCCATGGCAACCATTGGCAGCCCCATCCCCAGGCTCATGGGATCCCAAAACCACAGAATTGGCTGAGCTGGGAGGGACCCATCAGGATCCTCCAGTCCAACTGCTGGCCCTGCACAGGACACCCCAACAATGCCAGCCTGGGCCTGGCAGCGCTGTCCAAACGCTGCTGGAGCTCAGAGAGCCCTGGAGCTGGGACCCTTCCCTGGGGAGCCTGGGCAGGGTCCCAGCAGCCTCTGGGCAAAAACTTTTTCCTGACATCCAACCGGAGCCTGCCCTGACTCAGCTGCAGCCGTTCCCTCCACTCCTGTCCCTGGGCATCAGAGAGAAGAGGTTCCACCAGGCCCAGCCAGGGACCCTGGTGGCCAGAGCAACAGCCTTGGGAGCAGGTGCTCCCAAGGCTGTTGCTATGGCCACCAGAGCTGGGACCAGCTGGGATGCTCGGTTTCCATGGGCCGGGGTGCAGGAATGGGATTCCCCAATTTCCTGCTCTTGCTAAAACCACGCTGCCCTCGCTGCCCTCCCACCTCCCATGGAAAGCACAAAGGCAAAGATCCTGGGCTGGGATAAGAAGAATTTATTGGGAACAGCAACGAGATAAGGAACAAACGGAACAGAAAAAATATTGACAACAGAAGGGATAATTAAAACTGTTTACAGGGAAAACTACAACACAACTTCCTGGCTCTTCCCAACAACATGTGTCCCCCACCTGGAAAGGACACCCTTCTCCTCAGGGAGAGTCCCTTTCCTGCCCCTGGCAATGACTTGAGGTGAGAGTGAATGCTATGACACGGCCATGGCCAGACCCTCATGTTCTTCAGTTCCACACCATTTCATTGACAGGGGAAGGAAGAGGGACAAGGGTCTTCCCAGCGTGGATCACAGGGAACATGGATCACCCAGACTCTTCCCAACATGGTTTTCTCATGGGGGATGAAGCTGGAGCAGTGCACAAAGCTCCTCATGCAGCTGAGGCATTTGCAGGGCTTCCTTTATCGGTGCCTCCGTTGATGTCTGATCAAGTCAGAGCTGCTGGTGAACCTCTTCCCACATGTGGCACACTGTTAGGGCCTCTCCCCAGTGTGGATGCGTAGGTGGGTGACAAGGTGGGAGTTTTGCTTGAAGCCCTTCCCACACTGAAGGCAGCGGTAGGGCTTCTCCTCTGTGTGAATCTTCTGGTGCTGGAGGAGACTGGAGCTGGTCTGAAACCTCTTCTAACACTGGGGACACTCGTAGGGCCTGTCCCCAGTGTGGATGTGTTGGTGACTGATGAGGGCGGATCTGTAGCTGAAGCCCTTCCCACACTCCCCACACTCATAGGCCCATTCCCTGGTATGGATCATCTGGTGGCTGATCAGGGTACTGCTCTGCCTGAAGCTCTTCCCACACTCCAAGCAATTGTGGGGCTTCTCCCCATCATCAAGCTGCTCATGGACCACGGGCTCTGAGCGCTGGCTGAAGCTCTGTCCACCTTCCTTCCTCAGGATGGGTCTTTCCTCCTCAGAGCACCCTGGGCTGGGTTTGCAGACCCTCTTCCTGTGGAATCTCTGGGGATTTTCCTACCCGTTGGATTTTTGTGCCCGGGAGTCACTCCAAAAAGCCTCTTCTATGAGGTTCTGCTGCGGGGATTTTTGCTCCCTTGTCTCCATCCTCAGCTCCCTCTCTGGGGGAGGAAGGACAAGGAGAGGATGGGATTTGCCTCCATGCCAGAGGAAAGGGGAAGGAGATGCCACCAGTGCATCCCCAGCAGGATGGCGTTGACCCCGGGTTTGTCCTGCAACCAGGGGCAGTGCTGGGCTGGGAGATGGAGCAGGAGAGAGGGGGAAAGGGGCACTGACTTCCTCCTCACCTGCCTGGGTATCCCAGGGCATGTTCTTTTTCCTTGCAGCCTCCTCTTCCAACTGGCAGTAGTTTGGGAATGGGAAATCCAGTTTTGGGAGGAAAATAACAAATGAGCATGTTTTTTGTACTGGTTTGAAGGCAAACCTGGGAAGGGGTCTAAACAAGAATTGCAATTCAATAACAAAATGAAGATCAAGGCAATGATACAGAAAAACTGCCTTAAACTGACAGAGTCCAGATATAACCTGACACCCTGATGTCAGGGTGGTTGCAGCAGTCCTATTAAATGGTGGCTGCAGTCCTGTTAGAGTTATGAACGTGATTCTGTCCAAGCAGTGATCCTGTAGAAGGGTCTGGTCTTCCTCTGGAGGTCCAGTGGTGGTTATGGAGCTCTTGTCCTCTGGGAATCCAATAGGCAAGCTGCTCCTGGTGTTGCAAACCTCAGCTTATATCCAGGTAGGAATGCTTGGATCCTCCCCCTGGGCGGAGCATCCTACAATGAGATGATGAAATTTTATCAGTCTTGCAGTCACACACAATAGCCCATTCACTGAAGATATCTCAAGGGGATTGAAAACATGCATTTCGTTACATCTTGCATTGCAACCTGAAACAGTGGGGTAATCCCTGCTCAGGGGATGAACACCACCCCCCCTTACCCAAACTGGCTCAGGTGTAAAACTCCCCCCCCAGGAAGGCGACACACACACACACAGGGGACAATGTCACACTTGCCCTGCTCCAAGGGAGGCCTCTGTCCCTTTCACTCCCTTGTTGTCCCCCCTTTTCTCTTTCTTTCCATCTCTCTCTCTACCTCACATTTACTGTTCAATAAATTCCACTTTGGATTTGGTCTCGTTAGCACTTTTACTGGGGCAGAGGCATCTCTTCAACAATCTTCTTGACCAGATGGCAACATTATTTTGGCGCAGTGAGTACAGGACACTGTTGTCTGACCCCAAGTGCCTTTGACAACAGCATGGTTCCCTCCTCTGAGGAGGTTGTGGTTCTCTCTGGAGGAACTCTTGGAAACTTGGACGCAGCTTCCTCTGAGCAACTTATGGGAGAACTGATGAGGAAAATGGTTGTTGTGGGCCCGGAAGGTAATGAAAATATTTTGTTGTCTTTCCTTGAAAAGTTTGTTAAAATCACTGGAGGAAAGGGTGCAAATGTTACCAGCCAGACTGACAAGGTTCATTCACTCCAAGGTGAGGAAAACAAGGCTGCTAAAAGTCCTACAGGAAGCCCAGCTCAAGTATGTAGATTCTTGAATATCTCCTGAATTCCCAAGCTTGGGTTCTTTGCCAAATGTGAGAATCAATATTTTCTTCATCCCTGGCTCCTTTGTGACAGCTACTAACAGCTTCCCCTTCCTTTTAATAACCTGTATTGGGCCCAATTTCCACTTTTCTTTTATTAGAACCTGCCAGCAGCTGAGCTGGAGATGTGCAGGAACCAATGAAACTTGGAATTGCCACAGAATTGCTTCTATTGTTGGTTTATTAATTTTTGGGGTTTGTTTGTGTTTTCATCACATGTGACTTGTGGGAAATCAAATATTCATCAAAGTATTTTATGCAAAGTTGGATTTCTTCGACGTTTATTTTGTCCAGTATTGAGTGGATGCTCAAAGGGTCTCTGTGCCTCTCGCTGTGTGGGATGCTTGGGAGGGGCTTGGGAGAGTTTTCCCTGTCCCTGTCACCCCAGGCCATTTCCCAGTGGGTCTCCATCATTCTCACCCCAGGGAATGCTTGAGGGTCTCCCTCCCTCTCACCCTGTGCCAGGGGGTGCTCGGGGCAGTCTCTGTCTCTCTCAGCACAGGGGATGCTCGGGGGTCTCTGTCCCCTCGCCCTGGGGGATGCTCAGGGGGTCTCCATCCCTCTGGCCTCAGGCAATGCCTGTGCAGGGCTGGGGACCAGGGGCTCTGTGTCCCTCTCACCGCTGAGGGTGCTCGGGGCTGGGGGGGCTCTCCGACCTTCTCACACCTGGGGAGGCTGGGGGGGTCTCTGTCCCTCTCAGCCCTGCTGTGACCCCACCCAAACATCATCGGGCTCAGAGGGACAGAGACACCCCCAAACCCCCAGAAGGGCTGAACCTGGGATTTGGTTTGGGGCTGAGGATTTAGGAAGGGGCTACAATTGGGGCTGGGGTTGGATTTGGGGCTGAGATTTGGATTTGAGCAGGGTCCTGCTTAGGGATTCTGAGAGGTTTTAGGGTCCCAAGGTCCCCCTCTCCCCAGCCTCCCCTCAATCCAGCCACTTGGCGTTCCCCCATCTTTCCACCACCCTGTCCTGGTTTAGGGCAAATTCGGTTGAAAACCTCCAAAAGGAGTTTCCTCTAGAATGCAGATTCAGCAGCCCCACCTTCAGCCAGTTTGGAAAAATATTTCCTTAGAGAAAAGTGGAAAAATCCTGTTATTTTACAGGCAAAGCATTCACCAGCACAAAAATTGAACAATATTAAGCAAGAAAGCCTCCTGCTGCTCCAAAATAGATGAAAAACTCTGAAAGTCCCTCCTTGAGTTGTACCTCTGCGCACTCAGTGTCTTATCAGTGTCTTATCAGTCTATTATCAGTCTATTATCAGTCCCTCCTGCACTGGAAATGCCACAGCCCAGGCCCAGCCAGGTGGGCCACAGGTGCGAGCTGCTGGTGGTGTTCTGGTTGTTCAGTCCAGAGCAGGTTTAAACAGCTCCAAAGAAAAAGAAAAACCACAGTCCAGGGAACTTCTCTGCCTCAGCGAGCTAAAAACTAACTAAAAGCAAAGGAGAGCTCTGTCCTGCTAGTCTGTCTGTCTGTCAGCAGACAACTGATGCCTCAGGTTTTAAGTTTTTGTGTTCTGCTTTGATGTGCAGCTTTAGCTTCATATTAAGTGTTACTGGGATCTTTTCTCAGGGTGGTAAAAAGAAAACAATCCTATTCCAGACGGAGACTTAAGGATAATCTCTTCAAACTTCAGGCCCAAAGCATAAACAACATGAAAAGAGGAGAGTGGGCAAGCAAGCAAGGAGGATGAAACTTCATAATTTGAAGCTATTAATGGGGCAGTTAACTCCTATACGCAAATGGATTAAAACTTATAAAAATGTGAGATCTCATGACCAAGCCCTCTTTTCCTCTCATCTTGGAGCCATCCAGGCTGAACCACAGCTGTGGCTCCAGTACTGCCAGGGTGTGGCCTTTAAAGGCATTTCAGTAAAAATCCACTTTGATCCTCTTAGCGTTGTCTGGCCTCTGTTCCAGCTCCTTAAGGCATCACAACAGTCCAGGAACCAGAATGTAGAGGAGTGAGTGCAGTATCTGAAAACAAGCTGCAGCTTTTTCCTCCTCCCCTTTGCTTTCAGAACCAGCATTAAAGGTGCAGAACTCATTTCTGGGCTAAACAGACTGACGGGGTACGAGCTTCATGAAGTCACCCCAGGACACGCCCCTGTCAGGGTCAGGGGGTCCTGTCCCCACCTCATCTCCGGGCTGCCGGGGGTCCCTCTGCTCCGGTATCGCCCCTTCCCCTCTCCCCGCCCCGGGGGTCCCCCGTTCCACAGCCCCTGCTCTCACAGAGATCCCCAAAACCAATGTCCCGCCCCGTCGGTACCGGGCCATCCCCACGTGGACCCCCCGGGACCCTCCCGAGGGGCGATCGTGGCTCCTCTGCCCCCGAAAAAGCTCCTCTTAGGGAGCCCGGAGATATCCGGGGCTTGAGTCTGGGATCTGCTGGCTATCAATACTCTCAAAAAAAATCCTCCCGCAGACCCCTGGCTGGAGTTATTTAGGAATTTAGCTACTTGAGCTGAGCTCCTTGCAGGACTTACAGCAGCCCCTTGTTCCTCACCATGGGTGAATGAACATTGTCAGTCTTGCTGGTATCATTTGCTCCCTTTCCTCCAGTGATTTTAACAAACTTTTCACAGAAAGACAACAAAATATTTTCTTTACACTGGCCACCCACAACAGCCATTTTCCTCATCAGTTCTCCCATAAGTTCCCCAGGAAGAAGGAGAGACTGCATCCAAGTTCAAAGAGTTCTTCCAGGAAGAACCAAAACCTCCTCAGGGGAGGGAACCATGATGTTGTCAAAGGCACTTGGAGTCAGTGAGTGCCCTGAACTCACTGTGCCAAAGTAATGTCGCAATCTGGTTAAGAGAATTGTTAGAGAGATGCCTCTGCTGCCACAAAGGTGCTAACGAGACCAAATCCAGAGTGGATTTTATTGAATGGTAAACGTGAGCTAGAGAGAGAGATGGAAAGAAAGAGAAAAGAGGGAACAGCAAGGGAGTGACAGGGACAGAGACCTCCCCTGAAGCAGGGTAAGTGTGACATTGTCCCCTGTGTGTGTGTGTGGCCTTCCCGAGGTGGGGGTTTTACAGCTGAGCCAGTTTGGGTAAGGGGGGTGGTGTTCACCCCCTGAGCAGGGATTACCCCACTGCTTCAGGTTGCCATGCAAGATGTAACCAAATTCATGTTTTCAATCCCCACCTTCAGCAACTGTTATAAACAGGTGGGGCAGTGTTCTTTATCTCTTCCATGACTCACTCCTGGTGATGCCCTCCAGGGGAGATATCTTCTGTGAATGGGCCATTGAGTGTCACTGCAGGACTGATAAAATTCCATCATCCCATTGTGGGAGGCTCCACCCAGGGGGAGGATCCAAGCATTCCTACCTGGATATAAGCTGAGGCTTGCTACACCAGGAGCAGCTTACCTGCTGGATTCCCAGAGGACAAAAGCTCCATAACCACCACTGGACCTCCAGAGAAAGACCAGACCCTTCTACAGGATCACTGCTCTGACAGAATCGCGTTCATCACTCCAACAGGACTGCACCCACCATTTAATGGGACGGCTGCCAACACCCTGACTCACAGGGTGTCAGGTTATATCCTGACTCTGTCAGTTTAAGGCAGTGTTTCTGTATCATTGCCTTGATCTTCATTTTCCTAGATAATTGTAATTCTGGCTTAGATTCTGCCCCTGGTTTGCGTTTAAACCAGTAAGGAAGACCATGTGTTCACCCCTTGTTTTCTTCCCTAACCAGGATTTCCCATTCCCAAACCTTGATTGGATGGAGGAGGAGGCTGCGAGGAAGAGGAAGGAGCCCTGGGATACCCAGGCAGGAGAGGAGGAAGTCAGAGCCCCTTTCCCCCTCTCTTCTGCTCCATCTCCCAGCCCAGCACAGCCCCTGGTTGCAGGACAACCCCAGTGCCAATGCCACCCTTACCGGGATGCACTGGGGGAATCTCCTTCCCTTTCCCTCAGGCATGGAGGCAAATCCTATCATGTCCTTGTCCTTCCTACCCCAAGACAAAAAGTTGAGGATGGAGACCAGGGAGGAAAAATCTCCTTGGCAGAAACTCATGGAAGAGGCTGTTTTGAGTGACTCCATAGTGCAGAATTCTAATGGGGAGGAAAATCCCCAGAGATCCCACAGGAGGAGGGGCTGCAAACCCATCCCAGGGTGCTCTGAGGAGGAAAGACCCACCCCGAGCCAGGAAGGTGGACAGAGCTTCAGCCAGAGCTCAGAGCTGGTGGTCCATGAACAGCTTCATGATGGGGAGAAGCCCCACAAGTGTTTGGAGTGTGGGAAGAGCTTCAGGCAGAGCAGCACCCTGATCAGCCACCAGATGATCCACACCAAGGAATAGCCCTATGAGTGTGGGGAATGTGGGAAGGGCTTCAGCTGCAGCTCTGCCCTCATCAGGCACCAACACATCCACACTGGGGAGAGGCCCTATGAGTGTCCTGAGTGTGGGAAGAGGTTTCCCACACAACAGCTCCCATCTGCTCCGGCACCAGCAGATTCACTAAAAGGAGAGGCCCTTCCTCTGCCCCAACTACGGGAAGGGCTTCAAGCGCAGCTCCAACCTTGTTAGGCACCAGCGCATCCACACAGGGGAGAGGCCCTACGAGTGTCCCCAGTGTGGGAAGAGCTTCTCCAGCAGCTCTCACTTGACCAGACACCAAAAGAGGCACCGGTAAAGTAAGCCCTGCCAATGCCCCAACTGCAGGAGGAGCTTTGTGCCCTGCTCCAGCTTCAACCCCCATGGAGGACCCACATTAAGCAGAGCCCTGGTGATCCATGTTCCCCGTGATACATGCCAGGAAAACACTTGTACCTTTTCCTGCCCCTGCCAATGGACATGATGTGGCTCTGAAGAACCACATGAGGATCTCGGCATGGCCATGTCATTACATTCTCTCCCACCTCAGGACACTGCCAGGGGCAGGAAAGGGACTCTCTTTCTCTCTCTCCCTTGAGGAGAAGGGTGTCCTTTCCAGGCAGTGGGAAATTGTGGCCGGGAAGAGACAGTCAGTGTGTTGTAGTTTTCCCTTTATTTTATTCCTTCTGTTACCAGTATTGTTTCTGTTCTTGTTTGTTCCTTATCTTGCTGCTGTTCCAAATAAATTGTTCTTATACCAGCCTGGGATCTTTCCCTTTTGTTCTTTCCACAAGAGGTGGGAGGCCAGCAGGGCAGCACGGTTTTAGTGGGAGCAGGAAATTCAGGAATCCCATTCCTGAAGAGCAGTCCATGGAAGCTGAACATCCCAGCCCTGGTGTCCCAGCCCTGGTGGCCATGGCAACAGCCTTGGGAGTGGGTCCCTGGCTGGGGCTGTGGGAAACTCTTTCCTCTGGTGCCCAGGGACAGGAGTGGAGGGAACGGCTGCAGCTGAGTCGGGGCAGGCTCAGGTTGGATGTCAGGGAAAGGTTTTTTGCCCAGAGGCTGCTGGGGCCCAGCCCAGGCTCCCCAGGGAAGGGTCCCAGCTCCAGGGCTCTCTGAGCTCCAGCAGTGTTTGGACAGCGCTGCCAGGCCCAGGCTGGCATTGTTGGGGTGTCCTGGGCAGGGCCAGCAGTTGGACTGGAGGATCCTGATGGGTCCCTCCCAGCTCAGCCAATTCCGTGGTTCTGGGATCCCATGAGCCTGGGGATGGGGCTGCCAATGGTTGCCATGGCAACGGGCTGTGGCTGCAGGCCTGAGCTGGTGTCCATGGCAACCACCCCTGGCATGGGGTCTCCATGGAGCTGCCAAGGGACTGAGCATAGCAACAGGGAGCTGGTGATGGTTGCCATGGAAACTGACCATAGCAACAGGGTCCTGGCGATGGTTTCCTGCTAAGGATCAGATTTGTCACAGGCCCTCAGAGGGGTTCCATGGGGACTTTCTAAGAGTCTCCAGGCTGTTCCACAGCTTGAATGTCACAGGCACAGACAGGGGCTCCATGGAGACCTCCCAGGGCTTTCTGGGGATTGTAAAGAGCCCTGTGGTCAGAGGCAGTCACAGCCATTCCATGGTGACATCCAAGGGCACCTTGGTCTGCAAAGGCACCGATCTGTCACAGACACTCACGGGGGCTCTACGGTGACATCCCAGGAGTCCCCAGGCTGCCAAAGAGCCAGGATGTCCCAGACACTCACATGGTTCCTGTCATGGGCGCAGTGAGACCTTCAGGCAAAATCTATTAGGGAAACTCCTGTTGGGTCATAACATGCAGAAAGGATTCCCAATAGCCCCCATAGATGCCCAAACGTCACCATTGAATCAGAGATGACACAGACTCAGATCAGAAGGCTAAGGGCTAAAAGCCACCTGTTTTTCAATCCTCTTCTTTTATACCTTGGTTTGCTACAGGTGGACCTCACTGGTCCTTTAATCAACACATTTCACATGATTGGCCAATTAAGACAACATCCTTCAGTAAACAACATTATGGAAAAAACAATCTTTTATAAATATTGTCAAGGTGCCAGTTATTGATGTTTGTTTTACATTCGGCCTTTGTGGGCGCTCTCTGGATGTGGGAAACCCTCCTGTAGCAATTCTGTGCCAGGTAAAAGGAGATGCACAGGACTTTTTTGGTCTTCAGCTTCTTGTGTATTGTTATCTTCTCTAAAGTTTTGCATGCTGTGCATACCAGGCTAAGCATGCTGGATAAACACCTCAAAATGGCTCTAAAATGTACGGTTTCAAGGTCTTTTAAAGTTGTCTCACTTATTAACTCTTAAAATGTATATTATTTCTACTTATCTACCAATTACTCATCCCTTGACTGTCCACATAACCTCTACACTGTGCTTTCCTCGACCAATGACCCTGTGCCACCAACACTGCAGAACATGGAGTAGATGAAGAAGATGAAAGGGACTACATCCAAATTCCTCCATCTTGCTTCCTATCTACATCATATTAAAAATCCCAACACCTAAATTTCTCACCCAAGGCACATGCTATACTACCCTCTAATCTATTTTAGACTTTGATAAATTCTAACCTGTCTCAAAGTCCTGGAAGTCCTCTCCATGGGGGACGGTTAAAGGCAGCGTTTCTCTGGGGGTCAGGACCCCTTTAGAGCAGACAGAGAAATATTCCCTGTGCCCTGGATTCCCACACATTTAACCTAAAACCCTTTAATCCTTGACATGTGAAGTTACCCCAAAATGCTCCAGGTAAGTAGGATTAGAAGGAGAAGAAATAGAGAACAACAGAAAGACAGAAGATCCATAGAAAGAGACGCACATAGGTACCAACTGCTGGGGTTCCAGCATCACCAACAGAGAAACCCCAGGAGAAGGCAGGATCCAGATCATGGGCTGGCCTCGGGCTCTGGCTTTTAACCCCCTGCTCCTTCATGGGCCCACCCCTGGGGTGGGAATGCCAGTTGCTTGTCCAATCAGAGCCATGGTAGGCACCAGCGGCTGGTGTGTGATTGATTGACAGCTCAGCCAATCAGAACTATGTTAGCACTGCCCGTACTGTGTGACTGACAGCTCTGCCAGGCCAGGGCTGGGGGTGGGGTTCTGTCCCACCACAAACCAAGGCCTGACCCGGCCCTGGCCCCACATGGGCATTCCGAGCATCCCAAGGTGTCTCGGGACATCGATCTCATCCAGCCTCTGACAGCAACCACGATGACAGTACAGAATCTCATGGAATCAAGGGTCAGTTGTGACCTCATGGTGCCTCATGGAATCAAGGAGACCATTGTGGAACTCAGGGGCAGTACGGCTGCAAGGGTCAAAAATTAAACACTGGGGTCCATAGAAAGAAGGAACCATTGTGACACAGCGAGGCCGCATGGAGCCAAGGGAACCCTGTGACTCTGTTGGGGCTCATGAAACCAAGAAGCCATTGTGACATTGCAAGACTTCATGGAATCAAGGAGAATACTGTGACAGTGTGGGGACCCATGAAATCAAGGAACCATGGAACAGGTCTGCCTGCTTTGACCTCCTGGGGGCTGTTTGACAGGTCCCACTGAATTTGACATGTCAAGGGCCACTTCTCATCTGACTGTGAAGCACTGGGGCTCTGTGCTTTCCTTCCTATGGAAAAGAGCTCTCTTTCTTGTCTAGGCTTCTATGCCTGAAATTAGGATTGCACCTCTTAAATTCACTATATGCAAGGGTTTCTCCCAAACAAAATCTGCCAATACAGTCAAGTGTGGCAAGACTTGGCCTCTGGTGACTGCCTCTCATCTGCCCCGGTGCTCGGTGGTTTCCTTCCTATGGAGACCATTGTGACAATGTGGGGGGTTGTGGAGCCAAAGGGCATTGTTACACTGTAGGAACTTGTGGAACCAAGGGAATCATTGTGGCACTGTGAGTACCATGGATCCAAGGGGCCATTATGACACTGTGGAGTCTTGAGGAACTATGGGGGCCATTGTGACACTTTGAGGTCTACTGAAATACAGGAAACATTGTGACACTGCAGAGTACCAGGGATCCAAGGGACCATTGTGACACTGTGGAGCATCATGGAACCTAGGACATCACTGTGGTTCTGTTGGGCTGCATGGTCCCAAGGGGCCAATGTGAACCCACGGGGCTTTGTGGAACCAAGAGGCAATTGTACTATTTCAGGGCTTCATGGAGCCAAAGGGTCATTGTGGTCCTGCAGGGCACCGTGGATCCGTGGAGAAAATTGTGGTAATGCAAGGCCCCATGGAATCATGGAGACCATTGTGACCCTGCAGGGCCTCATGGAGGGAAGGGGCCATTGTGACACTATGGGAAGTTGTGGAACCAAGGGGATCATTGTGGTACCACTGGAGCTCATGGAACCAAGGGGCCATGGTGACCAAGAGGAGCTTCATGGAACCAATAGATAATTATGATAGCCTGGGCTTTTGGAACCATGGAGACCATTTAGATCCTTAAAGACTTGTGTAACCAAGGGGCCATTATGACACCAGAGGGCATCATGGAAGCAAGAGAACCATTGTGACACTGCAGGGCCCTGCGGAACCAAGGGAACATGAAATAGGTGTGGCTGCCTTGGACTCCCAGGGTTCACCTGACAGGTCTGGCCGACCTTGGAATGTGGAAGGCCACTCCCATCTGCCCCTGAAACACTGGGGCTCTGGGCTTTCCTTTGTATAGAAAAGAACTGTCCATCTTTTCCAGGTATCCATGGCCAAAACTTGGATTCCACCTCCAAATTTCTGTGTATCCAAGGAATACTGCCAGACAAAAGTTGCCAGGACAGAGAGGTCTGGCTGGTCTTTGATTCCTGAGTGCCAGCACTTACCTGTTTTGCAAACACTGGAAAGGACTCTGTGCTTTTCTTTTTATGGAAGAAAAACATCCGTCTTCTCCAGGCACAAATGTCTGAAATTAGGATTCCACATTCATAATTTTGAATATCCAAGGGTTGGTCCAAGCAAACATGCCAGGACAGACAGGTCAGGCTTGCCTTGGCCTCTGGTGGTTGCCATGCATCAGCTTCTGAAACATGGGGCTCCGTGGCTTTCTTCCTATGGAGTCCAATGTGACATTTGGGAGCCTTGTGAAATGAAGGGGCCATTGTGACACTGCAGAGCACCATGGATCCAAGGGACATCATTGTGGCTCTGTTGGGCTGCATGGTCCCAAGGGACCATTGCAAATCAGCAATGTGAGAATTAGCCCAGCTGTAACTCAGAGTCAGCCAGATTTTACCCCGGAAGAACTGGGCATGAGTTTCAAGTCCTAGGAGTCATTCAAAGAACAAATTAAAATCAATCATGAGGTGGATCATTAACAATTTTCCAGATGCCTCTGCTGATGAAATCCATACCACTGAATTTTGCGACTCAGTGGGAGTTGATCTGTATAATTTTTGATCAAAAGGGACCCCATTGCACTCTGCGTGCTCCCCATCTTCCATACCACACTTGACCAGCAAGCAGTGTGTTGAAAACTCAATCTGTTGGTAACTCCTAACTCGGGAACTCCCCTCAAACCTGCCTTTCTCAAACCTTTAATGATGGTCCAAGATGGCAATGGCCATGCTGTCTTGGAGCATCATGCCCTGGAGACTCAAGACAGAACGAGCCAAAATATGGCTCAGGAGCCTGACCACCCTCCCTCCATCTTGGCCCCTCCACTTCCTGCTACCACAACTTTCGCCTCTGCCCTGAAAAAAGCTCCAGACTCCAACCACACAACTACGGGTCCTGCCCTCACTGTCAATTATTCCCTCTCCACACTGGACCATGCCTCCAGTTAAGGAAGGAGACTGGCACATAGCCTCAAAATTCCTCATTGCCCTGTTATGTTATGAAAACAGGGGGCAGAATCCCAGGTATCAGCTACTGGTTTGCAGGGAAATCAAGGATCTTTGTATCTAAAGACCATAGGAAGGACTTACCTTGCTTTAATGACCTAATGAGGGCCATGTTTACAGCATATGTCTCAACCTCATATGATTTAAAATATATTATGTTGTTGTCACCTACAGAATACACCCGGTGGGAAGAGGGGTGGAAGTGTTTATTATGCTAATAGCAATGACTATGCTAATAATGAAGCAAGGGCGGAATTGACAATCAACTATCTAGCTGGAGAATGACAACACAGCCTACCAGATGATCAAGCAGTAGGTATCGCCAGAGAAGTATTGAATGATATCAAAGAGATGGCTTTGAAAGCTTTAATACAGGTATCAGATGGTAGCACCCCCAATTTGAAATACTTTGGGTGGCTGCAGCTAAAGCTCTAGGACAATCAGACAATCCTGGGTGCCTGTTAAGTAAGCAAACCAATGCTACCTACCTCACAATGAGTGGCCTGATCTCAGACATAGAGACCATCAGACATGGCACCGTGCAGAACAGCGATAGAGTTTTAACTCTGGGCATATGGGCATGGCTGTGTAGACTCTGAGGGCATGTGTTGCATGAACCTCTCCATCCACAGCGAGTCAATCCACAAAAGAATTCAGGTACTGCAGGAAGGGTTCCAGAAGCTTCAAGTGGAAAACAAAGACTGGGTCAATAAGCTCTTCCAATCCAAGGGACTAAAGGGTTGGATGATGTCAAGCTAAAACAGGATGATTAATTCTCTTAGTGGTTGTTGTTGTATTGTTAACTGTCCCATGTTTGTATGGATGATTTTAGAAAGTCTTACAAAATTCTTTCAGTTCCATCTTTGTTATAAAACAGAAAGGGAGAAGATACCCAACACAGGCTCCTCATGGGCACCTTGGACAAGAGAATTGGAGGCCAGGATGGCACAAAAACCTCTCAGACACTAAATTTTGGAAGGAAATTCCTTAAAAGTACCTAAAAGTATTCTTAAATCCATAAAGTACCTTAAAAACCTTGAGTATCTCAAAGTATTAATGAGCCCTGCTAAGTTTCAGTACAAAGCTCTCCAGGGACTCATTAAAGCAGATAATTGGGGCCATGATTGCACAAACCTCTCACACAGTGTGTATCAAAAGGGAAACACCAAGTACCTTAAAATAAGTGAAGTACCCTGCAGTATTAATGAGCCCCACTGAGTGTTGTTACTGAGAAAGCCTCTCCAGGGAGTAATTACCGCAGAAAATTGGAGGCCATGATTGCACAAAGCTCTCAGAGATTCCAAGGCAAAAGCACAACCCAAAGTCCTTTGAAAAACTCTATGAGCATGAAGGAGCCCCCAGGGCCATTCCTGAGCGAGGCTCCCCAGGGACTCCTTCCAGCAGATCCTTGAGGCCACTGGGATGTGGGCTAGGGGGGGATGCTGAGGGCAGGACAAGGGGCTGACAGTGCCCAGCCTGGCTGGTGCTGTTCCAGGAGGCCCCAGGGCCTCAGGACAAGGTGTCTCCTCACAGCCCTTGGTGGCACAGACACTGCTGTGCCCCAGGGCACCTAGACTTTGCTTCTCTTTGTCCCCACCTGTCATCACTGCCTCCAGTTCTCTGCTCTGCCTGGGGCCTGGGGACACTTTCTCAGTCGTGTCCCTCAGTGGGACCCATTAAATGTCCAAGAAAGTTTGGAGTTGGATTCTGACTTGGAGTTCTGGAGAGGTTTCCTCAGCTCCCTCTCAGGGACTGATGTTCAGGGCCTGAGCACAAAGCCCCAGAGGCTCATTAAAGTCCTTGTGCTGTATCTGTGCTGCTGAGCTGGGCTGGGCTGCTGGCACAGAGGCAGCTCCTGATAACCAAGAAGAACTTCAAAAGCACATTTCTCTTGATGAGCAGCTTTTCTGCCAGCCCAGCAGGGCTGGGGCACTGCCTGCAGCCACCCCGGGCACAACACAGAGGCACAGAGAGCTTCAATCAGTCAGGGCTTGGAAGGTGCTGAGAAGTGCCTGGGGCAGAATCACTGCCAGCCCTTGGCACAGGAACCTCTGGCTGCAGGACAATGCAGCTGCAGCTCCTGGAGCCATCTCCTAAAGCTGGAACATTCTAATGCCTACAGACCCTGTGAGTACATTCTCTGATTGTCTCTTGTGCAGAGCAGCCAGGGGTGCCCAGGGCTGTTCTGCAGAGCAGGGTCCTGCAGCCCAGGGCACTGTGCTGTTGCAGGGACTCTGCTGCCTGCCAGGGGCAGCTCTCAGCCAGCCCTGGCAGCTGCTCCCAGCACTGGGGAACAAGGTCTGGGTGGGAGGAGACAGCTGGTCAGGCTTGGAAGTGTTCTCCTTGTGTGGGGAGGATGCTGCATTGTTCAGGACTGCTTCCAGGATGGCATTTAATGTCAGAACAAAGAGATTATACAGGGAGCACAGCAAGGCAGGGGCTGCATGAAAGGGAATTTCCTGCTTTTTGAATATACTGTTCTGGGTTGCCTGGATAGGAAAGTGCACGTAGATATTCATCTCTCAGTTCAGGTTGAGAAAAAAACCCCAAAAAAACCCCCAAAATTCATAAACCAGGCAGTGACTGAAATCCTTGCAGGGCCCCTTAGAGGCAGCATTAGTGTTGCTTTCCCAGTATCCTCAGGGTTCCTGAGATGTTGCCATCAGAGCCTGCAGAGCCAGAGCTGCCCCTGGGCAGTGCCAGAGCTGGGAGGGGTCTGCAGGGCAGAGCTGAGCCCCCAGGGCTGGGCTTGGCTCTGGCAGCACTGGCAGGGCCCAGCCCTGGGCACAGGGAAGCAGCTGCTGGCAGGGACAGCTCCAGGCAGCAGAGCCCTGGGCAGACAGTGGGGGGAAAGTGCCCCCAGGCTGTGCTGGGATATTTAAAGTCCTCTCCAAACCCAACTATTCCATGATTACTTTTTTACAGATCCCCGTGCCAAGGCACAGCAAATATCCAACAGCAGCTCCATCAGGCACTTCCTCCTGCTGGCATTGGCAGACACGCGGCAGCTGCAGCTCCTGCACTTCTGCCTCTTGCTGGGCATCTCCCTGGCTGCCCTCCTGGCCAACGGCCTCATCATCAGCACCGTAGCCTGCGGCCACCACCTGCACACGCCCATGTTCTTCTTCCTGCTCAACCTGGCCCTCAGCGACCTGGGCTCCATCTGCACCACTGTCCCCAAAGCCATGCACAATTCTCTCTGGGACACCAGAGACATCTCCTACTCAGGATGTGCTGTACAGCTGTTTTTCTGTCTCTTCTTCATCTCAGCAGAGCTTTCCCTCCTGACCGTCATGTGCTACGACCGCTACGTGTCCATCTGCAAACCCCTGCACTACGGGACCCTCCTGGGCAGCAGAGCTTGTGCCCACATGGCAGCAGCTGCCTGGGCCAGTGCCTTTCTCTATTCACTGCTGCACACAGCCAATACATTTTCCCTGCCCCTGTGCCATGGCAACGCCCTGGGCCAGTTCATCTGTGAAATCCCATAGATCCTCAAGCTCTCCTGCTCAAAATCCTACCTCAGGGAACTTGGGCTCATTGCTGTCAGCGGTTGTTTGGTGTTTGGTTGTTTTGTGTTCATTGTTTTCTCGTATGTGCAGATCTTCAGGGCTGTGCTGAGGATCCCCTCTGAGCAGGGACGGCACAAAGCCTTTTCCACCTGCCTCCCTCACCTGGCCGTGCTCTCCCTGTTCCTCAGCACTGGAACATTAACTTACCTGAACCCTCTCTCCATCTCCTCCCCATCCCTGGATCTGGCTCTGTCAGTTCTATACTCGGTGGTGCCTCCTGCCCTGAACCCACTCATCTACAGCCTGAGGAACCGGGAGCTGAAGGCTGCAGTGTGGAGACTGATGAGTGGATGCTTTCAGAAATATTAAACTGCTAGCCAGTCTCTGCCAATCATTTGTAATGAAAGTCACCTTTGATACTTCTTGTTTGTTTGGTTGTGAGTTTTTTCTTTTCTTTTACTGTTTTCATATGGTCCACAAGGACATGTCATTCTTTGTGCCATTTCTCATTTTGTTTCTCTCCACCTTCCATGTGGCCAAAGACTGTGTCAATGAGAGGCTGGTTCCATTATGGCTTTAAAGGAATTAAGGATCTCCCAGCCAAGTGTTCAGAAGTGATGCCCTTTTTTTCCTTCTCTGGAGCGGCAGCAGCAATGTCTGTGTGCAGAGATGGGGCAGATCAGTGCTGGCCCAGCAGCTGTGCCCAGCAGCAGCAGCAGCACTTGGTGTTGCTAGTGCTGCTGCCGAGGCCCTGCCCCGCTGCCCTGGTGGCCCTGGTGTTGCTGCAGGGCCTGAGTGCTCTCAGGGCCGGGCACAGCCCTGGGGTGGCAGAGCCGGGGCTGCAGCAGGGACAGGCCATGGGCACTGCTGGGGCAGCGCTGACGCCTCATGCCAGGGCCTGGGGGCTCCAGGCTCCTTGCCCAGGCTCTCTCAAGAATATGCCCAGGCCAATGCTCAGCACAGAAAAGCCCCGTGAGCAGCCCCAGGCTGGCCGTGGGCAGGCTGGGGGCAAACAGCATGGCTGGGGCTCTGCAAGGGCCCTGGGGCAGACGGGAAGGAGCAGCAGAGCAGGGGCTGATCCATCTCCAGTGCCCTGCACAGTCCAGGGCAGCGTCCCAGAGCATCCTCATGGAGCTGCCAACAACATCCCCCCTCTGCAGCCCTGGTCTCTCCACCAGCTCACGCAGGTGCCCCATCCTTACAGGCACAGACATGGCAGCACTGGCTCAGCAGCCCCTGTTTGCATTGCACACAGCAGTGGGAGCACGCCCATGCTGTTGGTGTGGGGACATGAAGCTGAGGGAGCACAAATGCCATCAGCCCCTGGGGCCAGCAAGGGCTTGGGGACTCCAGGGAAACGTGTCAGGTTTGTCCTGGCTTCTGCAATCAGCCAGAAAGTTTTTTCCCATAAGCTGGGAGTTTCCTGTGCCGCTGCAGACACTGTTGCTCAGAGCCAGGGCTGCCTGGCAGATACCCCCAAACTGCCCTGAGCATTTCCTCTGCTTCACCTTTGCTTTCTTTACACTTCCTGATACAAATTTCTTCCTAATTCCCCACCCCAGGGGACCCAGAACTAGACATAGCACTCGAGGTGCTGCCCAAGCAGTGCCCAGCACAGGGAAAGAATCCCTGCCCTGCTCCTGCTGGCCACACCATTCCTGACCCAGGCCAGGAGCCATTGGCCTTCTTGCCCACCTGGGCACTCTGCTGGCTCATGCCCAGCCTGCTGTCCATCAGTCCCTGCATGTCCCTTTCTGCCTGGCTCTTCTCCAGCCATTCTGTCCCCAGCCTGTACTGCTGCAGGGGTTGTTGTGGCCAAAGTGCAGGACCCGGCACTTGGACTTGTTAAACCTCACCTTGTTGGATTTGGGCCCTGGATCCAGCCTGTCCAGGGTCCTCTGCAGAGCCCTCCTACCTCCATCCTCCAGCAGATCCAAACTCACACCCAATTTTGTGTCATCTGCAGATTTGCTGATGTTGGACACAATCCCCTCATCCAGACCATTCCATGCAGACATTAAAATCCACGCTGGCTGGCTCTGACCCCTCGGCCATCCTGTGGGTAACCTGGGATGGCACTCAAGGTGATCTGTTCCATAACCTTGCCGGGCACCCAGGGCAGGCTGACAGGCCTGGAGTTCCCCAGATCCTCCTTCCAGCCCTTCTTGGGGATGGGCTCACATTGGCACCTCCAGTCCTCTGGGACCTCCCTGCTGAGCCAGGACTGATGGTAAATGATGGAGAGCAGCTTGGGGAGCTCATCCACAGATCCCTCATCCCCCTGGGATGGATCCTATCTGACCCCACACACCTGTGAGCATCTGAGTGGCTCAGCAGGTCAATCACTGCTTCCTCCTGGATTACAGGGGCTTTTCTGGTCCCTGTGTCCATCCACCAGCTCAGCAGAGCACTTGTCCTGAGGACAGCCTGTCCTAATATCGAAAATTGAGAGAAACAAGATGTTAAGTAGCTCTGCCTTCTCCTTATCTTTAGTTTCTATATTCCCCACTGCATCCAATAAAGAGTAGAGGTTCTCCTTATCCCATGTTTTGCTATTAATTTAATTGTGGAAACATTGTCTATTTTTTTTTCACGGAAGTGGTCAGGTTAAACTCTAATTGAGCTTTCACCTCTTGACTTTTTTTCTGCACGACTTCACAACATCCTTAAACATTTCCCAAGCGGCTTGACCTTCTGTCCAAAGTTGATGCACCTCTTGTTACCCTTGAGTTCCCACAAAATCTCCACGGCCAGCCAGGCCAGTCATTTTCCTCACTAGCTCATTTTTTGCCACATTGGGACAGGCTGCTCCTTCCCCCTTAAGATTACCTCCTTGAAATGTGTCCATCCTTCCTGGACCCCTTTGTTTTTAAGGGATGTTTTCCTTAAAAAAAATCAGTGCCTGATTCAGTACTCCCCAAATCTGCATCCTAAATAGATCAAAGTCTGCCCTTTCTAATTCCAGTGCAGAAGTTTTGTTGCTGCCCCTCCTTCTTTCCCAGAACATTGAAAACTTGATTATTTCATGGTCACTGTGCTCCAGGCAACCTCCGAGCCCCACATCTGCCACCAGCCCTTCTCTGTTTGTGAACAGCAGGAGACAGAGCTTTCCTTGGCATTGGGAGTGCTACGAAAAATTCGGTGAAACAGAAAACTCCTTAACCCCAATGTAGCATTAAGAAGCAGCATTCTTTATTTGGCCAGATGCACAGGGGAGAGCTCCTCCCAAAGCTGTGCATGCTGAGTACAGGAAAGTTTCTGTCTATTTTCTGTATTTTGCACACATATTGATTTTCCCGGACTAAACATATTTTGATAATCATTTTCCCAAAATCATTAACATATTTCCCCTCCCCTTAACTCATGTGTTCTTCTGTCCTGGGGGTCTCTCTGGTGGTCCCTATTGGTTGTGAACCCCTATGTTCCAGTAGGGCCTGGCTGAGCTGGCAGGACACTGAGGATGGTGTCCTTCCAGTTCCCTTCTCACACAATGGGCATTGTGTGGCTTCCATAGGCCTGGGGTTTTGGAGAACAAGCTCCAGGTGTCAGCTCACCTGGTGGAGACAATTTATCATCTGGTAGCATGAGGTCACAGAGTGGGCTATGACATCACAGAGTGCAGTATGTAAGGTTATTGAGCAGGTATGACATCATAGACATCATCACAGAGCAGACTGTGACACCATGACACCACAGTGCAGAGATCTGACATCACAGAGCAGAATATGACATCACAGAGTTGACTGTGATATCAGAGACCAGTTGTGTGACATTAGAGAATTGGCTGTGACATCACAGAGCAGGCTGTGACATCCCAGAGGGGCTGTGTGACATCCCAGCAGGGCTGTGTCAGGTCACTGGGTTGGTCACTCCGCCCCAGCTCCCCCTCACAGTTTCTCCCAACAAGTCCAATGCTGTTCATGCCCAGCAGGGTCCCCTGGGATCCCCCCGGCCCACCTGGAGCCACAGCCTCCACCAAAGGATGTTCCACAGGATCCACCCCAGAGCCTGACAGGTGACAGGGGGCCAGGACTGTGTGACCAGGACATCAAGGACGGGGATTATCCAGGTCACTGTGGCCTGGGTTGGGTTCCCCAGGGCAGGAAAGATGTCTGGCAGCTGGAGCAGGGTCTGGGAAGGGCCTCCAAGGTGGGGCTGGAGCCCTTGGGCTGTGAGCAGAGGCTGAGGGAGCTGGGCTTGTCCAGCCTGGAGCAGGGAAGGCTGATGGGCTCCTCATGCCAGCCTGGCAGTGCCAGCGAGGAGGGGATGGAGAACACAGAGCCAGGCTCTTCACCAGGGGGCCTGGTGGGAGACAAAAGCCAATGGGTGGAAGGGGAAAGGAGAGATCAGCCAGGACAGGAGGAGATGAAATGAGTCAGGCTGGTTTCAGCATTTCCACAACACCAAAAGCAGCCTGACTTCTCTTCTCCATCCACCACTGACAGCTTTGCAAATCAGGAATTGTTGGAGCTGTTGTGCACCACACCAGGATGAGCATCCTGATGCAAGAATTGAATCGTGTTTTTATCTATCATAAAACCATGTTTGTCTGAAAGTAATTTTAGTATGGAAATCACCTGTGGATGGCAGAATCATCAGACACTGCTGGGATGTTTCCCACAGCTCAGGGAAGAGCGTGATTTTTGTTAAACTGTGTCCTGTTCAACTATGGTCTGTTGGCCATGAAGAGAAACTTTCTGTGCCTCTGAGTCTCATCAGTTCCTGACCCCCAAAGGACACAAACCTGATGAGTTGTGGCTCCCATCCCAGCGGTGGCACTTTCATCTGCCTCCATCCCCAGAGCAGAGCTCCCTTGTCCCACAAAGTCCCTGGCAAAGGAGGCATGAAGAAAATAGGACAGGCTGTGGGGATCAGGTGCAAGGCAGAGCCAGGGAGAAGAATGGCTTTTGCATCTGATGGAGCTCTGCCTTCCCTTGGCTTTTATGGCTGACAACAAATGAACATCCCTCTCTCAAGAGAAGGAGACCCTGACACCAGATGGTTCATCACAGGTCCAGTTTATAGAAGAAAGCATCAAACACTTATACAGCAAATAATAGGCTTATGAATATTCTGTAAGCCAAGCAATCTATTGGTTAAACTATACTATTAACTCATCCACATTCCTTTGGGCCTACGTTCTCTACTTCTCACGTCTCGCTGTCCATTTCTTTATCATACTTCGCTAGGCCCAAGGACACCTTATCTTGCAGGTGCAAGATTTGGAATTAACCATGGTCTTGTACTTTTCCATTCTCTAGTCAGCTACATTCCCAACAGACACCCTGCCTGCAAAAAGGCCTCTGCCCTAGTTAGGACATTTTTATCAAATTAATTCAGCTGTGTCCTCTCTCCTCAAGCCACTCTTTGACAAAACTCTCCACATCCCTCTGTGTCTCAGGCAGCTCCTTCTCCAAGGACAGCTGGTGAGAGTTGGAGCCAAGGAGCTGAAAGCTGCAGGTGCAGCCTGGGCTGGAGGGAGCTCAGATTTGCACAAGGCTGCTCTGAGTGCCAGGGCTTGGATGGGGGAAATGGTGGGGTGGGGGTAGGGACAGAGTCTGATTGATGGTCTTATATAAAGGGTCTTGATTTTCATATCTATTCAAACTGCATGAGGAGGTACTTGGATTCAGTGTCAATTGGAGATTGCACATGTCAATGAATTAACAGGAAAACAAAACTAAACTGGACCTAAAAAATCTTTTCTCACTGTCTTTTTAAATATCATGTCTTTGAATACACTTCTGAGATCTGCTTAACTACAAATTATTACGAAACTGAAATCAAATGATTCCCAGAGCCTTGGCTTTTTAAAGTGTTCTGAATGTCAATGAGCCCTGGGACACTGAATTCCTGCACTCAAGAGCTGAAGGCTGAACAAGCCTCTGGAGCAGGAAAATTCAACAGCAGCCTCCAAGGTGCTGAGGATGTCAGCAGCCCCCACTGAGGCCATCCCTGCCCAGAGACCGTGGGGGAATGGGCAGACAAGGAGAGCGTCCCTGGGGCTGGGGCAGCACAACTCAGAGGCACCAGCGGCTCCAGCTGGGAAATGGAGTGTGGAATGTGGCTGGGAAAGCCCTGCCTGGGCTGTGCCAAGCAGGACACACAAGCCCTGACTCCCATCCACTAGATTACTCTCCCAAGGAGACATTTAAAAGGAATTACAATTGTTTATTTCCTCTGAGTTGGACTCCTTGGAAAATACCAACAAGAGGTTCTCAGGCACTCAAAACACCCAAACAGCCTTTACTGGGATCTTTAGAAAATCAGAGAAACTTTGGCAGAAGGTTTATTATGACATTGTAGTGGTTTCGGTTTGTTAATTTAAGATTTTTCTAATTGTGAAATTTCCTAATTATTGTATTGATGAGTGTGGTGGGTTTTAGTGTCATTTAATTCTTTATGTATTTATTTTGTTGTGAGATTGGATTACAAGAAAGGTAAAGTATGCTGAAAAATTTAAAAGGGTTTAAAGGAAAATTTTATTAAAAATAAATTTAACAGCAAAAGGTAGTAAGAATAAAATAAACTCTTTAGAGCACTTTTTTATTCTCTACAACTTTTTCTTTTTACTGACAATGTAAAGAATGTAAACTTAAAATTTCTACTTAATTTACTGTTTGTAGAATACTCTTTTTTTTTTAGTTTAATTTTAAAATGTTGTAAAGATGAGTTGTTTAAAGGTAACAGTTTTTATTATTTACTTCTAATTTTTTTTTTTTTTTATCTCTAGGAATAGAGATCTTCTCTTGGGGATACTGGATTACTTTTTTCCCTTGCTTAATCCTCTGATGAAACTACAGTTATTTTAACATTTGTTTACTTTAGTATGGAAGTTTTTGTTTGATATTTAATTTGAATTCTTGTTTTTAGTTTTATGTGTAATAAAAGAAAAGAGCTTTTTCTTTAGAGTTTACAAGAGGGTTTTAGTTTTAAGATTAAGGTATTTTTTTCTTCTTTTTTATTTCAGTGTTAATTACTTCTTTACTGATTTTCATAATTTAATATTTGTTTTTATATGCTTGTATTTTGGGGTTTTCTTATACTTGACGGAGGATTGAAGTATTGAAAGGACTAATACCTCACCTGCCAGTAACTTATGGTGGAAGTTGTGGTTGGAGTCTGTTAGGATTGGTTTTATGGTTTGTTTTTGGGTATTTTTGTGTTTCATTTTAGTTGTAGGGGTATTTTGTATGGGTTGCAGGTTGTAGAGGTTTATGATTTGAAAGGTGTTGGGGGAAGGGGACTTGATGGTAAGATTTTAATAGGTGTGGCTACCTTTGTTGTGGTTAGGGTTTTGTAAAACCTTTCTTTTTCCTGTTTGGTAGTTGTTGGGGTTTAGTTTGGTTAGAATGGGGCCAATGGGGGGGCAGCCTGGGGGGTTGGGGGGAAGGGGCTCAGGCCACTGCAGGGTTAATTTGGTTTGGTTTGGTTTGGTTTGGTTTGGTTTGGTTTGGTTGAGATGGGAGCCAGGGTCAGGCCCCGCTGCATTTTATTGACTGGAAAAGAAAGAGGAGGTTCCTGGGTTTTTTCATCTTTAACAAATGTGTTTCCCAGAGCATGTTCAGTATCTTTAACAGATTGTCAGTTGCACAAAAAGTTTTGAATTGCTTTTTAAAATTCTTCTCATGTCAAACTATGACAGACTTTCAATCCAAAAAAACCACTTCTCAAAGCATTGACTTGGCCCATTCAACTTCACAAACTCCATGCCTGTTCAATTTAATGTTAATCAAAATTTGCAGGAGCACAGAAAAAGAAGACTCAGAAAGAGAGATAGACAAAAAAGATATAGAGAGGCACACACAGAGCTACCAACTCCTGGATTTCAGTGGTGTTCAGATGGAAATTCCAAGAAGAGGTAGGGCCAAGATGTGTGCTTGTCTTGTGGTCAGCCTTCAATATCCCTTGGTCTTCATGAGCCCTTCCCCCAGGTGGGCCTTGGGCTCATTTGGTCCCTCAGGAGCTGGGCTGGGGGCTGCAGAGGAGGCTGTGGAGCATTGCCTGTGCTGTGCCAGGGACGACAGCCTGCAGGGACAGAGGTGCAGGGCAGGGACACCGTGGGACAGCCTGGGCTGCACAGGGCACAGGGATGGGCAGCAGCTGCAAGACAGCTCTGCCAGAGCCAACATGGGCAGCACTTTGGCCATGGCTGCTGGGCCTGGGCCTGAGGCCACGAGGAGACAAGTGACCCTTGCAGGGCTGGGGCCTCATTGCCTCCTTGTCCCTGCTCAGCAGCCTGGCAGGGGCCGCCCCATGCTCCTGCCCTTGCCATTGCACAGCCCCACATGCCAGTGCCCATTCCGGGAAGAGCCCTGAGCAAGGAGGGAGGGACAGGATCTGCCTGGCCAGGGGCTGGGGCTCAGACCTTGGCCCTTTGCATTCCTGAAACACATCCAGGTGTTCTCAGCACCAGAGACACCATTGCCTTGTTTGTCCCCAGCTGCCATCACTGCCTTCAGTGTTCTGGTCTGCCTGGAACCTGGGGACACTTTCCCAGTTGTGTCCTTGACAGGAATCTCTTCAAAGCGCAAGAAACTTCAGCATTTCAATGTAACTGAGTTCTTGAGTGTTTTGTGACATCATTGAGGGAGCTGTGACATCACAGAGTAGGATGTGAGGCAATAGAGCCGACTCTGCCATCGTAAAGTGTTAATCTGTGGCATCAAATATTGGTTTGTGACATCAACAGATGGGTGTGCAACATCAGAGATCAGGCTGTGACATCACAGAAAAGACAGTGACATCACATGGTGACTTTATGACATCACAGTGTCATCTATGACATCACAGAGATGGCTGTATCACATCACAGGGTGACATCTCAGATGTCTGTGTGACATCACAGGAAGGCTGTGTGACATCACAGGAGCTGTGTGAGGTCCCTGGGGAGGTCACTCTGCCCTGGCCCCCCTCACAGTTCCCCCCAGAGCAGTCCAACCCTGCTCGTGCACAGCGAGGCCCCCTGTCCCTCCGGGTCCCCCCGGCCCCGCAGCCTCCCCCAGAGGATGTTCCATGAGATCGACCCCAGAGCCTGACACGGGGACAGGGGGACGGCGCCCTGGGGGTGGCACAGGGGGACAGGGACCCCCCGGCAGCGTCCCCATGTCCCCCAGGGCCAGTGTCTGGGCCAGGGCTCCTTCACCCTGTTATAAACGAGGGCTTGAGAGCGCTGAAAATATCCCTAGCAAGGGAGCAGCAAAAACCACATTTAATATTTAAGGACAGCAGCCCAAAGTTCCTTGGCAAGAGTCACTCTGCTCCTGACTGGACACTTCAGGCACACCAAGGAATCAAAGCAACAACAAAACCAAACCAAATCCAGGCAATCAAACCAGAAATGAACTGAGAACTGTCCCTGTGTGTGTGTGACACAAGGGCAGTGAGGGCAAGGATGAAAGGAATACGGCCCAAAAGGTTAAAAGAGCTCAAACTTTACAGGACTTAACCTTAACTGATACCTTCAACTTCACAATTTAGCAAAAGAACAGAGCTTTACCTTACTTACAACCTATGAGTTAGCAATCTAACAGAGGAATAACACTTAACAATATTCAACTTAACTTATATTCAACATAAAAACTTAGCAAAAGAAAAACTCTTAGCAGCATTTAGCTTAGCTTAGACTTCATGACTTAACCTCACTTACAGGCCTGACTGAGTCAGCTATCCAAGGCACTCAAGCCCCTCAGGGAGCAGCATTTCTGCCACATTTCCCCAGCACAGGCACTCCTGTGTGCACACAGACACAAAGAGTCAGTGCCAGACACCTGTGAGAAATTCCCCTGAGGGCAGGCAATGCTCACTGTGGATCCTTTGGCATCTCCCCGGCAGGCAAAGGGTTGAGCCTGGAGGAGGGGGGGCAGATCGGCCCAGGCTCCATCATTGTTCGGGATCCCCGAGTGCAGCAAACGGGAGAGTTCCCAGCTGGGAGAGGCCCCACTCAGAGGGAGTCGCTGGCCCAGGAGAGCTCCAAGGGCTCCTTTTGGAGCGCTGTTTGCAGGGCCCCAAGAGAGGGGCTTCAGTCCCAGCAATGGCTCATCCTGGCCACACTTGGCACCAACAGCTTTCTTTGTCAGTGTGAGAACAGGGATGTGCCGCTCAGGGAACACAAACAGGTCCCAGGGCTGCTCCTACAGAAACCAGGAGCTGGTTGGGCAGCAGCAGTGCCTGGAGCAGACAGTGTTTGTGATGAGCTGCAGAGGAGCTCAGCCCAGGGGCTGTCGGCCAAGGCCGAGGCCCAAGGAGCATTTCTCAGCTGACAGGGCGGCCTGAGAAGGGCAGGGGGGAATGCAGCAGCACAGGGCCTATGGAACCAAGGGACCATTGTGACACTGTGGGGCCCTGTGAGACCAAGGGACCATTGTGACACTGTGGGGCCTTATGAGACCAAGGGACCTTTGTGACACTGTGGGGCCTCATGGAATCATGGAGAGCACTGTGACATTGCTGGGCCTCATGGAACCAAGGGGACTGTACTGACACTGTGTGGCTCCATGGAATGTAGGGATCATTGTGACACTGAGAGGCCCCATCAAACCAAGGGTCCATTGTGACCCCATGGGGCCTCATGGAACTGTGGAGAACATTATGACACTTTAGGGTGTCATGGAACCAAGGGACCCATTGTGATACTGCGAGACTCCGTGGAGCCAAAAGTCCATTGTGACATTTCAAGGCCTCATGGAACCATGGAGAGACCATTAGGACACTTCACAGCCTCATGGAAACAAGGTCCCGTAGTGACACTGAGGAGACTCATGGGATCAGGGAGAACATTGTGACACTGTGAGGCCCCATGGAATTGGCAAAGCATTGTGACTCTGTGAGTCCTCATGGAACCAGTGATAACATTGTGACCCTGGGGGTCCCCACAGAATCAAGGGCACCATTATGATACTGTGGGGCCTTATGAAACCAAGAGGTCTTTGTGACACTGCAGGGCTGCATGGAACCAAAGGTCCATTGTGACACTGCAGGACCTCGTGTCATCAGTGCTCCATTGTGACACTGTGCAACAAAAGGAGACCATTGTGACACTGCAGGGCAGCATGGAACCTTGGGGCCATGGTGACATTTTTGAACCCCTTTGAAACGAGGGTTCATTGTGACGCTGCAGGGCTGCATGGAACCAAAGCTCCAGGGTGACACAGAAGGGCCTCCTGTCATCAATCATCCGTTGTGACACTCTTGAGTCAAAGGAGACCATTGTGACTCCGCAAACCCCCAAGGACCAAAGGTCCATTGTGACATTCAGGGCTCATGGAACAGAAGAGTCACATGTTACTGTGGGGTCTGGGGAACCACAGAGACATTGTGACACTGCGAGGCCTCATGAAATCATTTGGACCATTCTGACACTTGGGGCCCTCTGGAACCTGGGGGCCACTTTGACATTGTGCGACTCCACTGAACCAAGGGTCCATTATGACACTGCTGGACCCCATGGAATCAAGGCACCATTGTGACATTGTGGGGCCTCTTAAAAACAAGGAGACACAGAGCATGTCTGACTGGTTTGGCCTTCCAGACTGCCTGACTGGTCCAACTGACCTTGGCATGTTGAGGGTCGCTTCTCATCTGCTAATGAAACACTGGGGCTTCATACTTTCCTTCCCAATGGAAAAGAACTGTCCTTCTCCTCCAGGCACCCATGGCCAGAATTGGGATTTCACCTCCAAATTTCCTTATATCCAGGGATTGTTCCCATAGGAATATTGCCAGGACAAGTCTGTCTTGCATTGGTTTTACAAGGGTCACCTCCCATCTGTCTCCAAAACATTGGGGAACGCTCTGCACTTTCCTTCCCATGGGAAAGAATTGTCCTGCTTCTCCAGGTGCCCATGGCTGAGATTGGATTTCCACCTCCAAAATTCCCTACACCCAAAGATAGCTCCCAGACAAAATATGTCATTTCTGAAAAGTCTGGATGGCCTTGGCTTACTGAGGCTCTCACCTGCCTTCCAAACACTGGGGCTTTGTGCTTTCCTTCCTATGGAAAAGAGCTGTACTTCTTGGCCAGGTGCCCATGCCCAGAATTGGGGTTCCACCTCCAACACAGCCTGTTGTGACAGACTGAAGGAGATTGTTGGCTGGAAATATTTCATTTGTGGGGGAGGAAGAAGGGGTAGATCCAGCCTTGCCCTGCCCTGTGACCCCAGCGCTGCCCTGCCTGGAACCCCAAAGCCCCCAGAGCCTCTATCCCAGCAAAGCAGTGTCTGCCAGTCCCTGGCACAGCACAGGGGGGGAGGGGGGGGGGGGGGCAATGCTCCACAGCCACCTCTGGAGCCCCCAGCCCAGCTCCTGAGGGACCAAATGAGCCCAAGTCCCACCTGGGGGAAGGGCCCAGGAAGACCAAGGGGTATTGAAGGCTGACCACAAGGCAAGCACCCATCTTGACCCTACCTCTTCTTGGAATTTCCATCTGAACACCACTGGAATCCAGGAGTTGGTAGCTCTGTGTGTGCCTCTCTGTATCTTTTTTGTCTTTCTGTCTTTCTGTGTCTTCTTCTTCTGTTTCTCTTGCAAATTTTGATTAACATTAAATTGAACAGGCATAGAGTTTGTGAAGTTGAATGGGCCAAGTCAATGATTTGAGAAGAGTTTTTTGTTGGTTGAATGTCTGTTGTAGTTTGAGATGAGAAGAATTTTAAAAAGTAATACAAAATTTTTGTGTAACTGAAAATCTGTTAAACCACTAAGATACTGAACACGCCTCTGTGAAACACAAATGTTAAAGATGAAAAAACCCAGGAACCTCCTCTTTTTTTCCCAGTCAACAAAGAAGCAGCAGGCCCTGGCCCCAGCCCCCATCTCAACCAAACCAACCCAAACCAACCCAAACCAAACCAATCCAAACCAACCCAACCCAACCCAACCAAGCCAAACCAGACCAAACCAAACCAAACCAAACCAAACCAAACCAAACCAAACCAAACCAAACCAAACCAAACCAAACCAAACCAAACCAAACCAAACCAAACCAAACCAAACCAAACCAAGCAACTCTGCCACGGGCTGAGCCCCTTCTCACCTCCCCAGGCTGCCCCCTGCCCCCCGCAATCGGCCCCGTTCTAATTAAACCAAACGTCAACAACTACCAAACAGGGAAACAAGAGAGGCTACAAACCCCTAACCAGAACAAAGCCAGCCACAGCTATTAAAATATTACCATCAAGTCCCCTCCCCCCAAGACAATTAAAACAAAAAACTCTTACAAACTACAACGCACACAAATTCAACCTTAGAACTAAAGTTAAACAAAAAACCACACAAAAATGAACCATAAAACCAATCCTAACCCAACCACAACTTCAACCACAAGCTACTGGCAGGTCAGGTGTTAATCCTTTCAATACTTCAGTCCTCCCTCGAGTAAAAGAAAAACAAAATGCAAGCATGTAAAAAACAAACATAAAACCATAAAAATCAGTAAAGAAGAAATAAAATCCCAAAAAACCCGTTTTTCATTAAAATACATAAAACTAATAAAAAAATTCAAATTAATATCAAAGAAAAACCTCCATGCTAAAAGAAAAGAATTGTTAAAATAACTGTAATAACATAAAAAGTTTAAACGGGGAAAAAAAAGTAATCCAGTATTCCCAAGAGAAGATCTGTATTCCAAGAGATAAAAATAATTTTAAAAGTAAATTATGAACACTTTTACCTGTAAAGAACTATTTTTAAAACAATACCCCATAAGTCAACATGGCCCATCAACAAGCTGTAAAAAACCTTCTGGCAATAAAAATAACTTCACAATAACAAAGTCCCCCAGACCACTGTTATCCATGACAAAATTAAGAACCAGATAAAAAGCTATTTTTTCCTCTTGTAAAAGAATCTCCATAACCTTAACAAGAAAAACTTCTCTCCCAAAGTAAACTAAAAAAAGGCTATTCTAGAAATAGTAAATAACTAGAAATTTTAAGTTTAGTTTCTTTACATTGCCAGTAAAAAAAGTTGTAAAAAAAAGTGTTCTAAAGAGCTTATTTTAATTAATACTACATTTTTTCTTTTAGTTACTTTTAATAACATTTTCTTTCTACCATTTAAAAATATTAAGCCTACTTTACCTTTCTCACAATCCTATCTCACAACAAAAAAAAAATACATAAATAATTAATTGACAAAACCCAACACACTCATCAATACGCTAATTAAGAAATCTCAAGATTAGAAAAATCTTGAATAAACAAACCAACAACAATGTCATAATAAACGTTTTGCCAAAGTTTCTCTGATTTTGTCAAGTTCCCAGTAAAGGCTGTTTTATAGTTTTGAGCTCCTAAGAATCTCTTGATGGTACTTCTCCAGTGAGTTCCACTCAGAGCACATAACTGTAATTCCTTTAGAATGTCTCCTTAAAAGAGTTTTTTTGGGGAATGGGAGTCAGGGCTTCTGTGTCCTGATTGGCCCAGCCCAGGCAGGGCTTTCCCAGCCACATTCCACACTCCATTTCCCAGCTGGAGCCGCTGCTGCCTCTGAGTTGTGCTGCCCCAGCCCCAGGGACGCTCTCCTTGTCTGCCCATTCCCCCACGGTCTCTGGGCAGGGATGGCCTCAGTGGGGGCTGCTGACATCCTCAGCACCTTGGAGGCTGCTGCTGAATTTTCCTGCTCCAGAGGCTTGTTCAGCCTTCAGCTCTTGAGTGCAGGAATTCAGTGTCCCAGGGCTCATTGACATTCAGAACACCTGAACAAGCCAAGCCTCTGGGAATAATCTGATCTCAGTTTTCAAATCATTTGTGGTTAATTCAACAGATCTCAGTAGTATATCCAAACTGAATGCAATATATTTTAAAATGAGTGACAAAACATATTTTATGGTCTTGTGATTTTTTTTCCTGTTCATTCATTAAAATGTGCAATCTCCAATTGACACTGACTCCAAGTACTGCTCCAGAGGCTTGTTCAGCCTTCAGCTCTTCAGTGCAGGAATTCAGTGTCCCA
The DNA here is from genome assembly GCF_035770615.1 of Melospiza melodia melodia. Classification (NCBI taxonomy): domain Eukaryota; kingdom Metazoa; phylum Chordata; class Aves; order Passeriformes; family Passerellidae; genus Melospiza; species Melospiza melodia. Next base: position 9,281,053 of record NW_026948600.1, read on the forward strand.
GGGCTCATTAACATTCAGAACACCTTAACAAGCCAAGCCTCTGGGGACAATTTTATTTCAGTTTCCAAATCTTGTGTGGTTAAGAAAGAGAGATTTCAGAAGTGCATTCACCTGAATATATTCTATTTAAAAAGACAGCGAGAAAACATTTTTTAGATCCTATTTAGTTGTTTTTTTTTTTCCCCTGTTAATAGCAATCTACAATTGACTTTGAATCCAAGTACCTTCTCATGTAGTTGGAACAGATAAGAAAATCAAGATTGTGACGTTTTTCACAAGGGTTCTTGGATGACGGAAGAGATGAGGATCTGACTCCATGTTTCAGAAGGCTTGATTTATTATATTATGATATATAATTCATTAAAACTATATAAAATAATAGCAGAAAATATTTCATCAGAAGGCTTAGGTAAGAAGAGAAAAGAAAGAAATTATAACAAAGGTTTGTGGCTCGAGCTCCGTGTCCAAGCCAGCAGGGCTGTGATTGGCCATTAATTACACACAACTACATGAGACTAATCACAGATCTACATGTTGCCTTCCACAGCAGCAGATAATCATTGTTTACATTTGGTTCCTGAGGTCTCTCAGCTTCTCAGGAGGAAAAATCTTAAAGAAAGGATTTTTCATAAAAGTTCTCTGCGACATAAGACCCTTCATGGCTGACAATCAATCAGACTCTGTCCCTGCCCCCACCCCACCATTTCCCCCATCCAAGCCCTGGCACTCAGAGCCGCCTTGTGCAAATCTGAGCTCCCTCCAGCCCAGGCTGCACCTGCAGCTTTCAGCTCCTTGGCTCCAACTCCCACCTGCTTTCCTTGGAGAAGGAGTTGCATGAGACACAGAGGGATGTTCATTTCTTGTCAGCCAACAAAGCCAAGGGAATGCACAGCTCCATCAAATGCCAAAATCATTCCTCTGCAAGGTATTAAATCCACTTTGCACAGCAGACATCTCAGAGCAATGGAAAACACCTTCTGTGCCCAGCACAGATCCCAACAGATCCTCCCGTGCAAACCCTCCCTGCCCCAATTCTGCCCAGATTTGCTCTTTGCACACGAGTCACACACTGAAGTCAGGAGCTCCCTCCATACCCAGAGGGAGGAAAAGAGAGAAAGGAGATGAAGAGCTCTCCTGCACAGAGCCAAGGTCCAAGTGCCCCTGCACTGGGAGCCACAACTCATCAGGTTTGTGTCCTTTGGGCTCAGGGCCTGGTGATACTCAGAGACACAGAAAGGTTTCTTGCCAAAAACCAGAAGTTGAACATTTGAACAGTTTAATAACCATCACAGCTCTTCCCTCGGATCTCTGGGATGTCCCAGCACCATCTGACATGTCCACCATTCCCCACGGATTGTTGTATAGCAAGAGTTTTTGACAAAGACATAAGAAATGGTAATTCTATGATAGATATAAACACAATTGGGATGCTGTCTAATGTGATATTTATTTAAACTTCAGAAAGATTTGACAACTCCCTGATGTTCAAAGCATGAAACGAGTCAGTTGAGAGGTACTTGAATGACCAGAGAGCATCTGGATGAGAAAATCTGGGAGCGATGGAAAGGACATAGATGCAGCTGCTCTAAATGAAGAGATGTTCTTAGACAGGGCCATTTCAACAGGACAGCTGGAAACACCTGAAGGGAAGGTGTGATTAAATATTAGAGTGAATGTTTGTGGCAAAGGCAGAGGGGAAGATGAGTATTTCTTCTCCTGCCATCAGAAGAAGAATCCAGCACACCCAGGAAATTCCTGTTCCAGGAGAGAAAACATTTGCATTTCTCAAAAGTTCTCAAAAGACCCAGAAAATAAAGATTTGCTTCTATATTATGGAACTAACAGGTATTAACACCTGTGCCTCTTTCCAGGCAGACATCAGCTGTGTGCCCATGAACAGGCAGTGCCTGTTCATTTGGGGATATACTATGGGAAGCAGTGTTAGAAGATGATAAGTCAGCAAAGAAGCCGTGCAAGCCATGGCGGGTGATATACAATACACTTCAGCATGTCTCTGAGTGCAAAGCAGCAGCTGCGGCTCAGGGCGGCTGCAGGGCTGTGCCGCTCCGAACTCGGCATGGGCGCAGTGGCGGTAGCGGCGGCAGCCGCGGGGTGAATGACCCGAGCGGAGTCAGCCTGCCGGCGAGTAAACAAAGAGCCCAGTGCAGGGGGGTTCGCCCGCTCCGACACACCCGCCGCGGGACTGGAGCGCTTTTTCAAGTGGGAGCGCTTCTCCCTCCGCCCTGCAGCGGGCAAAAGCTACAGTTTGAGATCTAACAGCCGTAATGAATCTGACTCTTGTCAACAAAAGAAAGATTCCTACTACAATTAAGAGACCAGTGATAACAAACAAACGACACCAAGGACCATTGCGCGAGGGTTTCTCACCCAAGTTAGAAAAACCCTTTTGTTTTTCCTAGCAGAGACTGTGAAAGACAAATCAGCGTAGTGAATGCGGGAGTCAAATTTGGGCCGAATTGGCTCAGCATTCGTTATGATGTCTTAAAATCACCTGTATTAACAGAGACTTTAACATCAGAATCACAGACTTTAATCGGTGGAACATTAAACTCTGAAATTATATTTTGAAAAATTTAAAAATGTTAAAAATGTGTTAAAGTGGTTGTAGAAGTAAGATGTAATGAGCGTGTTTTTTGTATTTTTTAAGCTTTGTTTAGATGTGATAAATGTAAAAGCAAGCACTGAATTAAAAAGAATTTCTCCACAGGTATACCTTGAAAAAAATCTTTTTATGTTTAAGTGCATTTAAGTATAAAATTGCTGCAGCAAATCGTGAAGAAACTTGTTTTTAGTTTAGTATTTTAGAATCAGGCCTGTAAGTAAGTTATAGTAAATGCTATATTCTCTTTCTATAGTAAGTTTTATTTGTTACTAAGTAGTTTAAGTTAAATTATCTATTAAGTGCCGTTAAATGCTAAATATTGTTAAGGTTTAGTTTTGTTAAGTTTAAATGTTTTAAGTATTTTAATTCTAGGTACTATTAAGTTTAAGTAATGTTAGATAGATTTATGTTTTTATGATAGACGTTTATTTTATGACTTGTGTGCAAAGTGTTCTTGTGTGAACATCAGAGAAACTTTAGTTAAAAGAGAAAATCAGAAGCATTTGTGAGTAAAGCCATTTCTGTTTGAAGTATATCTGCTGTTTGAGAATAGAAAGCAAACTTATGAGACAATCAATGCAGGTGAAACCTGCGCACATGTTACTCCTTTAGCTTATTTTTGTAGGTTGTAATAGCACACCTGAGTTTTGTTTGAGCCTTGTAGCACATAGAATCCTTTTTGTATCTGTTCTATAGCATATCTTATAAATAGTGATAGCCTTTTCTGTTTGTTTCCCTGGCTTACATCCCTTGTAAGGGAGAAACCTTGCTAGCTGAGAATATTGTTTAGTTGTTAGAATTGCCTATTTTTGTGTTGCAAAGAGTGTGACACAGTAAGCCCATAGAATTTTGCTTTTCTAAAAAAATAAAAACAGGGGAGATGTTGGGAATTTAGCTGCTAGAGATTGGAAAATTACAAAGCTGTGGCTAATTCCAAGTCCTGCACCTGTGAGATAGCGTGTCCTTGGGCCTAGCTGTAGCAGGATAACAAATAGTAAAAGAGACATGAGAAAAGAGAGATGTAATGCCTAAGGAATGAGGAAGAGTTCATGGTATAGTTTAACCAATAGATTGCTTGGCTTACAGAATATTCATAAGTATATTATTTGCTGTATAAGTGCTTGATGCTTTCTTCAATAAACTGGACCTGTGATGAACCACCTGGTGTCCTGGTCCCCTTCCTATGACACCCCCAGACAGAAGAAGATCCCTCTCCCAGAGGTTGGGAGGAGTTTAAGTAACATGAGGCCTAACCCGGGCTGTCTGTCCCTCTGGGTTCGCCACCAGCATGGGCCGCGGGCTCACGTAGCATTGCGCCGTCCCTCCCAGACCCGCGACAGATGTCCCCACTGGATCCAGGGGCCACTCTGAGGGCCAGGCTGAAAGGGAGAGAACCATGACGTCAGCACCGCTGTTGAGAAGCCAGCAGAGGTGGATTTCAAATGGCGTCGCACCAGGAACAGACAGGGTACACAGCATCTCAGGATGGTCCTTGGTCAGGACAGCAGTCCAGCGAACTTGAGGCAGCCCAGTGGATCCAAAGCCACCAGCTACACGCAACCGGTCAGCTGTCCTGCCAACAGAGGACTTAAAAGGCACAAGTTGAGCAAGTTGCGTCCCTTTCTGGATCGTGACGGGAGGGGGTGGGTGTGGAGACCATGGCACAAATCTGCCCTGTGAAATCTGCATCAATGAGCCCCAGGGGCACAATGATGCCCTGAAGGGTGGCACTAGATCTCCCCATCAGGAGAGCACTCATGCCCCCACCCAAGGGATCAAAGGAATCCAGGGGAACCTTGTGTATTTTACAAGATCCTAAGACAACTGTTGCTGTGGTGCAGATATCCACACCTGCTAATCCGTGGGTGCTGGCTGCAAGCCGGCAAAGGAGACCTCCATCATCTCTGGGGTCTGGAGAGAAGCTTGTGTCTGGGCACATCCCTGCTGCACGCTCCACTTCACGTTTCCCGAGCACGGTAAGGCCTGGCCATTAACATGAACAGTCCCCTTGCAGATATTGGACATGTGATTCAACCTACCACACCGACCACATAAGAACATGGGAAATCTGAACTCCTGTGCTTTCTTCCCCTGCTTCTTGCCAGCCTGTGCAGTCCCCTGCTGTGGCCGCCTGCCCTGCGGTGCTGCCCAGACTGGCTGCACAGCGGCAGCCACGGCAGCCAACTTCCAACCCGAAGGGATGATGTCCGCACAGGCCTCCGCCATCTGAGAGACAGTAGGAAAACCAGGCAGAGCCACTATGACCCTCCTACAAGCATCATTCCAATTACACCTCAAATGGTTTGCAATCACAATCCTCTTTGCCACAGGATCAGGCACCTGCCCCTAATCAGATGCAGTCAGCCTTGCTGCAAATGCCATGAAAGGCTCATCAAATCAACCCCCCGGCCAATGGTCACAAACGGCTGCCACAGAGCAGCCATTTCCAGGGTCTGAACAATCGCTGCAAAGCCCAACGTGTGGCACTGGTCAAGCACAAGGGGATCGAAGCCAACGTGCCCCTGAGCATTTTCATAAAGCCCTGTGCCCAGCAGCATGTCAGTGACATCCACATGCCTGGGGCCCTGCGGCACCAGCGCAGCATTCTGCACCACCGCTTGGGCCACCAAACGAGCCCACGTGGTCTCAGAAACATCAAACTGCACGAAGTCAAAAAGAGAATGTGCTACACGACAGAGGTCATGAGGTGTCAGCAAATCCATAACGACTCTCCAGAGAGTCTGCATAACCTCAGCCGACTCCAAACCATGCTGAGCAACTGCATCATGGACTTCCCTCTCCAGCTTATGCAAAAGCGGTTCATGGGTGTTATGAGTAACACCCCTGAGCATAGGGAAACCCTGGGGACCTTCCGACAAAGCCACAGCAGCTGCTGTGTCCCAGTCCTTGAGCCCCACAGGGACAAGAGGAGATGATTGACTGGGAGCCAGGTCAACACCACTCGCCCCTGCACCCCTTGCAGTCAGAGAAGCCCCCTCCATGACCCTGCAGATGCCGTGAGGAGGCAGGCTGAGACATCTCATCGGACTTGGTTTTGGCTGCTTGCCCGAAACGCTGGGGGTTCCTCGGACGCACGATCACCTGGCACGAGGAAAGTGTCCACAAATTCGGTGAGGAAGCGCCACGGCCCCGGGCACCCACCGGTCTCCCGCCGGCCGTGTTGGCATTCACACTAAAGGTAAATACCTCAGCGCCCTGTCATGCCACAACCCTGGCAGGGGGCGCCTTGGTGGGCACAGGTGCCAGCACGGCCTGCAAACCCAGTGTGGCCTGGGACGATGTGACGGTGGTCACACGGGTTTTCAGGATGAGAGAGAGACAAGAATGTTAACTCCATGATCAGAAGGTTTGATTTATTATTTTATTATATATATACTACATTTCAACTGTACTAAAAAGTAATAGAAAGGAAAAGGTTTCTCAGGAGGCTAAGCTAAGAATAGAATTGAAAGGAATGAATAACAAAGATCTGTGTCTCGTCAGAGAGCAAGAGCAGCTCTGCCGTGAGTGGTCAGTAAATCCAAACATCCACAGGAGACCAATCACGGATGCACCTGTTGCACTGCAGAGCAGCAGATAACCAATGTTTACAATTTGGTGCTGAAACTTCTCAGCTTCAGCAGGAAAAATCCTAACGAAAGGATTTTAATGAAAAGATGCCTGTGACAGGACGAGACTGGCGTGGGGCCCTGTCGCCGACATGGAGGAGGGGAGGGGTGCCAAGACAGGTGCAGCCTGTGGAGCCGCATCACTGCAGAGCGGCACAAGGGAGCCTGGCACAGCCAAATCCACCCCGGGGGAACCATCGCCATCCCCCGTGTTGGACCCGTCCCTCAGCACACCGTCCCAGGGTGGGGAGAGACCTCCACATTGCACAGAAACTAAAACTTCCCCTCGTCCATGTCCAAGACAGAAGGGCTCCACTGGGAACTCCGAGGGGTACAAGAACCAGACCCCTGCCAAAGCTCCTGACACTTTTTCCACTGCAACAGCAGCGATCCCACGTCTACGGTGCAATCATCAAAGAGGGCCTCCATGAGGTGTACCCCCACAAGAGACCACTCCTCCTTGGAGAACGGCTTTGCAGAGTCCGAAAAGAGCCCTCGCTCTCGGACCCACAGAAGAAATCGCTCAAAATCATTCCAGGAAAAAGAAACCTGTTTCCACTCCAGGACCCCCCCTCCAGAGATCCAAAATGAGGGAATCCTCCTTGAAACCCACAGTGGTTGCCATTACCCCAAGAACAGCAGGCAAAGCAACAAAGAGGGGGGACAATAAAACCTCACTGGCAATCCAGACTCTGTCTCAGCCTAGGCTGCAGTACACTTTGGCAGTCACCTGATGTCACTAGAGGACAGGAAAGAACAGAAGCACACATGGCTGTTCTCAAGGTGAAGGAAAAAAGTGACGTTTATATTCTGACTCCAACATTTATAGTTTTCCAAAAGTAACAGCGGATTGGAGGGTGACAGTGCCACCTCTCCAATGACACTGATTAAACCAATAGCCCTTCAACTCTCTCCTCCTCCATAAAAGGAATGCAAAACAATGAGTTACTTACAGAAAGTGTGTGAGAAAGTTCACTACAAGAATGTCAACATCAGAAGGCTTAGAAAATCTTTAAAAACCAAGATGACACAAGTTGGGCTAAACTTGACCTCTGGTGACTGCTTCTCTGGTGACTGCCCCTGCACCACTGGGGCTCATTTGTTTCCTTCCTATGGAGACCATTGAGACACTGCAGAGCATTGTGGAACCAATGGGCCATGGTGACACTTAGGGACTTCTGGAAGCAAGAGGAACATTGTGACCCCGCAGGATACCATGGCTCCCAGGGGCAACTGTGACACTCTGGGGCCTCGTGGAACCAAGAACATCTTTCTGTTCTCGTCAAACCAAGAACATGTGGCCCAGTTGCGCGTCACAGTCCCAAGGGGCCAGTGTGAAGCAGCAGGGCTTTATGGAACCAAGAGGCTATTGCTGCATTTCAGGGCCTTGTGGAGCCAAAGGGCCATTGTGATCCTGCAGGGCACTGTGGATCCATGGAGACCATTGTGGCATTGCAAGGCCCCATGGAATCAGGGAGACAATTGTGACCCTGCAGGGGCTCATGGAAGGAAGGGGCCATTGTGACACTATGGGAAGTTGTGGAACCAAGGGAATCATTGTTGCACTACAGGGCCCCAATGGAACCAAGGGGCCATTGGACACAGTGGGACTTCATGGAACCTATAGACCATTATGGCACTGTGGGGCCTTGTGGAACCATGGAGACCATTAAGATCTTTAAGGACTTGTGTAATCAAGTGACCGTTGGGCCACCTGAGGGCCTCATGGAAGCAAGGAGCCATTGTGACACTGCAGGGCCCTGTGGAACCAAGGGAACATGAAATAGGTCTGGTTGCCTTGGCTTCCCAGGGGTCACTTGACAGGTCTGCCTGACCTTGGAATGCTGAAGGCCATTCCCATCTGCCCCTGAAACATTGGGGCTCTGGGCTTTTCTTTTTATGGAAAAGAACTGTCCATTTTTTTCCAGGCATCCATGGCCAAAATTCCGATTCCACCTCCAAATATCTGTGTATTCAAGGATTGCTGCCAGACTAAAGTTGCCAGGACAGACAAGTGTGGCTGGTCATTGACTCCTGAGTGGCAGCACTCATCTATTTTCCAAACACTTGCCGGATTTCTTCCGGCTGATTTATGACTGGAGATAGCCTTGGACAGCCCGCGCTTCAAAGGACGAGAAGAGGCTTCAGGTTTTTTCTCGATCTTCAGTATTCATTAGTTGTTTATCTAAAAGATTTTCTCTTGGCCCGACAGAGGTCTGCACAGCATGTCAGCCATGAGCACACTGAGAGCCCCCAGGGCGGTCACATATCTTTATAATCAAAGTTGCGTATACAATATTTACCTTTTCCCTCCAATACTTGTCACCCTTATTGATCAGTGCACTTCTAGTAATAACCAATCCCAAAGTGCCAACATCACCACAGAAGATGGAGGCGAAGAAGAAGAAGAAGAAGGACAGGACACGCCCCAATTCCTCCATCTTACTTCTCTAAACCCCCCTTTACAGAAATCTTAAACCCTGTGTTTCACACTCTAATTAACTTATCCCTTCACCATTCACCCCAGTGAAATCCTCCCATCCTCATACAGGTGTCGTCTCCCTTGCAGGATCAAAGTCCAGCCACCAGACACTTCTGGCAACATTCCAGGACTCCCGAGCCCCCCAAGGGTGGTCTCGGTCTCTCTGCACATCAGTCCTGAGGTGCTGAGATCCCACTAACACTGGACAGGGCTCTCTGCTTTTTTTTGTATGGAAAAAAAATATCCCTCTTTTCCAGGCACAAATGTTCTAAATTAGGACTCCGCATTTGTAATTTCAAATATCCAAGGGTTGCTCCAAGCAAACCTGGCAAGACAGACAGATCAGGCTTACCTTGGCCTCTGATGGCTTCCATTCATTAGCTCCTGAAACACGGGGGCTCTGTGGTTTCCTTCCTATGGAGACCCATGTGACATTTGAGAGCCTTGTGAAATGAAGGGGCCATTGTGACACTGCAGAGCCTTGTGGAACCAAGGACAGCATTGTGGCTCTGTTTGGCCGCATGGTCCCAAGGGGCCAGTGCAAAGCAGCGGTGTGGGAGTTAGCCCAGCTGTAACTCGGAGTCAGACAGATTTTACCCTGGAAGAACTGGGTGTGAGTTTCTAGTTCTAGGAATCTTTCCATTTACATAGGGTGAGCTTGAGACTTTTCTCATAAGCCTTTAGTGTTGTTATGCTAAGTTGTCCAAGTTCTACTCCTGTATTGGTTTATTGGTTACTTGTTTCTTCTATATGGTTATTGTTCTAGTTTTCTAGCCCCAAGCGTCTATGTTGTGTCTTCCTCTTTGTCTCAGGTTTTAGGATACTGCCCCTCATACGGTGCTCGACTTCTCCATGTTTATTGTTTTTCACCCTGTAATTAAAGTTCTTTTTTGGAAACTCCATTGAACCCACTCCTTTTCATTTTTGCCACCCTCACCCTGCTGAAGTCAGGGACTCAGAGAGGTTTGTCGCAGCCACCCTCATTGTGACATTTGGCACCCGAACAGGCACCATGACATTCAGGGCTCCCTATGTCAGTCACGTCAGCTGAGGTTAGCTGATGGATAGGTCAGTGCTCCCCAGGATTTTGGATTTTGCAGGCCTGGCGGATTCATTGTTGCTTCGAGGGACCTCGGCCCGGGATCGGCAGGGGCAAAAACGGTTTCACCTGCATAGGATTGCAGGGGGGTTTGGGGAAATGCAAGACATTTATTGCCCATTTTGCCACTGTGTTTTCACAATATGCACCCAAATCCCATTATTTATTTGGTGTGCTCTGGTGGCTGTTGCCTCTAAGGTGGAGAAGGAGAAAAATGGGCAGCTAGATGTCCACAGTAGAAAGGAGCATATATGGATGCTTTAAGTTAATTCTAACAGATCATGACAAAATATTTTCAAAGAACAAATTAAAATCAATCATGAGGTGGATCATTAGAAATTTTACAGATGCCTTTGCTGATGAAATCCATACCACTGAATTTTAGGGCTCAGTGGGACTTAAACTGTACAATCTTTCGATCCAAAGGGAGCCTATTGCAGCCCACATGCTCCCCATCTTCCATACCATCCTTGAGACCTTTCACCAGCACGCAGTGTCTCAAAAACTCAATCCGTTGGTCACTCCTAACTCAGGACCTCCCCTCAAACATGCCTTTCTCAGACCTTCCATAATGGTCCAAAATGGCAATGGCCTCGTGGTCTTGGAATATCATGCCCTGGAGACTCAAGATGGAAGGAGCCTGAACGTGGCTTGGGAGCCGGATCATCCTCCCTCCATCTTGGCTCCTCCACTTCCTACTACCACAACCTTCTCTTCCGCCCTGAACAAACCTCCAGACTCCATCCCCACAACTGTGGGTCATGTCCCTACTGTAAATCATTCCACCTTCACCCTGGGCAATGCCTCCAGAACTCTACCCCAGAAGTCTGCCATTGTAAATCAAGGCCCTTCCTCCCCAACACTTGACAAAATGGCATTGCCCTTTGCCTCACCCTCCGGCAACAATATAATCCCATGGTCACAGATACTAAACCCAACTGTCACACTATTTCTAATCCAAATGTTTCTCCTCCAAGTTATTCTTCCTCCCCGGAAGACAGTTTGGATTCCCCAGAGCCACCTTTCCCCTCAACCCCAGAAAGTCCCTAGGAAAGGATTCGGAAGGGAGCAGTTAAGGAAGGAGACTGGCAAAGAGTCTCAAAACCCCTCATTGCCCCCTCTATGAAAGAAGGGGGCAGAATCCCAGGTATCAGCCATTGGTTTGAGGGGAAATCAAGGATCTGTGTAGGGCAGCTAAAGACCATAGGAAGGACTTACTTTGTTTTAATGGCCTAATGAGGGCCATGTTTACAGCACATCGTAACTCCTTATGATTTAAAATATATTATGACCATGTTGTTGTGTCCTACAGAATACAACCTGTGGGAAGGGGGATGGAAGTGTTTACTAAATCAATTAATAGCAGACTATGCTAATAATGAGTCAAGGGTGGAATTGGCAATCAACCATCTAGCTTGAGAAGGACAGCAAAGCCGACCAGATGATCAAGCAGCAGGTGTACCCAGAGAAGTATTGGATGATATCAAAGAGATGGTTTTGCAAGCTTTAATCCAGGTATCGCATCGTAGTACCCCAAATTTGGACTACCTTGGGTGGCTGCAGCTAAAGCTTTAGGACAAGCAGACCATCTTGGGTGCCTATAAAGTAAGCAAATCAATGCTACTCCCTCACATTGAGTGGCCTGCTCTCAGACATAGAGACCATCAGACATGCCACCTGGCAGAACAGTGATTGAGTTTTTACGCTGGGCACATGGGCATGGCAGTGTAGACTCTGAGGGCATGTGTTGCATGAACCTCTCCAGCCACAGCAAGTCAATCCACAAGAGCATTAAGGTACTGAATGAAGAGTTCAAGAAGCTTCAAGTGGAAAAAAAAGACCGGGTCAATGAACTCTTCCAATCCAAGGGACTAAAGGGTTGCATGATGTCTATCTAAAACAGGACATTTAATTTTCTTAGCTGTTGTTGTATTGTTAATTGTCTCATGTTTGTTTGGATGCTTTCAGAAAGACTTACAAAATTCTTTCAGTCTTGTCTTTGTTGTAAAACAGAAAGAGTTAAGATACCCAACACAGGCTCCTCATGGACTCCTTGGAGGAGAGAACTGGAGGTCAGGATGGCACAAAATCCTCTCAGAGACTCAGTGTGGGCAAGGAACTCCTTAAAATTACCTAAAAGTATTCTTAAATCCATAAAGTACATTAAAAACCTCAAGTACCTAAAGCCATTAATGAGCCCCACTGAGTGTCAGTACAAAGCTCTCCAGGGACTTGTTAAAGCAAATAATTGGGGCCATGATTGCCCAAACCTCTCACAGAGTCTGTATCAAAAGGGAAACACCAAGTACCTTAAAATAACTGAAGTACCCTGAAGTACTAATGAGCCCCAATAAGTGTTGTTACTGACAAAGCCTCTCCAGGGATTAATTAAAGCAGATAATTGGAGGCCATGATTGCACAAACCTCTCAGAGACTCCAAGGCAAAAGCCAAACCCAAAGTCCTTTGAAAAACCTGAAGTCCCTACAGGGAGCATTAAGGAGCCCCCAGGGCCGTTTCTGAGTAAGGCTCCCCAGGGACTCCTTCCAGCAGATCCTTGAGGCCACTGGGATGTGGGCTAGGAGGGGATGCTGAGGGCAGGACAAAGGGCTGACAGTGCCCAGCCTGGCTGGGGCTGTGCCAGGAGGCCCCAGTGCCTCAGGACAAGGTGTCTCCTCACAGCCCTTGGTGGCACAGACACTGCTGTGCCCCAGGGCACCAAGACTTGGCTTCTCTTTGTCCCCACCTGTCATCACTGCCTCCAGTTCTCTGCTCTGCCTGGGGCCTGGGGACACTTTCTCAGTTGTGTCCCTCAGTGGGACCCATTAAAAGTCCAAGGAACTTTGGAGTTGGATTCTGACTTGGATTTCTGGAGAAATTTCTTCAGCTCCCTCTCAGGGACTGATGTTCAGGGCCTGAGCACAAAGCTCCAGAGGCTCATTAATGTCCTTGTGCTGTGTCTGTGCTGCTGAGCTGGGCTGGGCTCCTGGCACAGAGGCAGCTCCTGGTAACCAAGAAGAGCTTCAAAAGCACATTTCTCTCGATGAGCAGCTCTTCTGCCAGCCCAGCAGGGCTGGGACACTGCCTGCAGCCACCCCGGGCACAGCACAGAGGCACAGAGAGCTTCAATCAGTCAGGGCTGGGAAGGTGCTGAGAAGTGCCTGGGGCAGAATCACTGCCAGCCCTTGGCACAGGAACCTCTGGCTGCAGGACAATGCAGCTGCAGCTCCTGGAGCCATCTCCTAAAGCTGGAACATCCCAATGCCTACAGACCCTGTGAGTTCATTCTCTGATTGTCTCTTGTGCAGAGCAGCCAGGGGTGCCCAGGGCTGTCCTGCAGAGCAGGGTCCTGCAGCCCAGGGCGCTGTGCTGGGGCAGGGACTCTGCTGCCTGCCAGGGACAGCTCTCAGCAAGCCCTGGCAGCTGCTCCCAGCACTGGGGAACAAGGTCTGGGTGGGAGGAGACAGCTGGTAAGGCTTGGAAGTGTTTTCTTTTTGTGATGAGGATGCTGCATTGTTCAGGACTGCTCCCAGCATGACATTTAGCTGTAGAATATTTCCAAGTAGGTTATACAGGGAGCACAGCAAGGCTGGGGCTGCATAAATTGGAAAATCTTGCTTTTTTAATCTACTGCTTTCTGTTGCCAGGATGAAAAATTGCACATTGATATTAATCTCTCAGTTAAGATTCAGAAAAAGAAAATAGCTTTTTCTCAGATCTTACTACGCCAGGCAGTGACAGAAATCTGCACAGGTCCCCCTAGAATCTGCATCAGTTTTGCTTTTTCAGCCTCCTCAGGGTTGCTCTGACAGAGCCATCAGAGCCTGGAGAGCCAGAGCTGCCCCTGGGCAGTGCCAGAGCTGGGAGGGGTCTGCAGGGCAGAGCTGAGCCCCCAGGGCTGGGCTGGACTCTGGCAGCACTGGCAGGGCCCAGCCCTGGGCACAGGGAAGCAGCTGCTGGCAGGGACAGCTCCAGGCATCAGAGCCCTGAGCAGGCAGTGGGGGAAAAATGCCCCCAGGCTGTGCTGGGATATTTAAAGTAATCTCCAAACCCAACTATTCCATGAATACTTTTCTTACAGATCCCCATGCCAAGACAAAGAAAATGTCCAACAGCAGCTCCATCAGGCACTTCCTCCTGCTGGCATTGGCAGACACGCGGCAGCTGCAGCTCCTGCACTTCTGCCTCTTGCTGGGCATCTCCCTGGCTGCCCTCCTGGCCAACGGCCTCATCATCAGCGCCGTAGCCTGCGGCCACCACCTGCACACGCCCATGTTCTTCTTCCTGCTCAACCTGGCCCTCAGTGACCTGGGCTCCATCTGCACCACTGTCCCTAAAGCCATGCACAATTCCCTCTGGGACACCAGAACCATCTCCTACTCAGGATGTGCTGCACAGGTATTTTTCTTTGTGTTCTTCATCTCAGCAGAGCTTTCCCTTCTGACCATCATGTGCTATGACCGCTACGTGTCCATCTGCAAACCCCTGCACTACGGGACCCTCCTGGGCAGCAGAGCTTGTGCCCACATGGCAGCAGCTGCCTGAGCCAGTGGCTTTCTCTTTTCACTGCTGCATACAGCCAATACATTTTCCCTGCCCCTGTGCCAGGGCAATGCCCTGGGCCAGTTCTTCTGTGAAATCCCACAGATCCTCAAGCTCTCCTGCTCCAAATCCCACCTCAGGGAACTTGGGCTCATTGCAGTTAGTGTCTGTTTAGTTTTTGGTTGTTTTGTGTTCGTTGTTTTCTCCTAAGTGCAGATCTTCAGGGCTGTGCTGAGGATCCCCTCTGAGCAGGGACGGTACAAAGCTTTTTCCACCTGCCTCCCTCACCTGGCCGTGCTCTCCCTGTTTGTTAGCACTGCAGCCTTTGCCTACCTGTAGCCCCACTCCATCTTCTCCAAATCCCTGGATCTGGCCCTGTCAATTCTGTACTCAGTGGTGCCTCCAGCCCTGAACCCGCTCATCTACAGCCTGAGGAACCAGGAGCTCAAGGCTGAAGTGTGGAGACTGATTGCTGGATGCTTTCAGGAACATTAATTTGATGGCCAATTGCTGCAAACCACTTGTAATAGAAGTCATCTTATTGTTGGTTTGACTGTAGGTTTTTTTTTTTTCCTTTATATTAGTTTTCTCATATTGTCCACAAATAAATGTCTTTGTTTGTGCCATTTCTCATTTTGTTTCTCTCCACCTTCCATGTGGCCACAGACTTTGTCAATGAGGGGTTGTGCTCTGGGTGACTTTAAAGGAAATAAAGGATGTCCCAGCCAAGTTTTCTGCAGAGATGCCCTTTTGTTGCCTTCTCTGGAGCTGCAGCAGCAATGTCTGTGTGCAGAGCTGGGGGCAGATCAGTGCTGGCCCAGCAGCTGTGCCCAGCAGCAGCAGCACTTGGTGTTGCTAGTGCTGCTGCCGTGGCCCTGTCCCGCTGCCCTGGTGGCCCTGGTGTTGCTGCAGGGCCTGAGTGCTCTCGGGGCCGGGCACAGCCCTGGGGGTGGCAGTGCCGGGGCTGCAGCAGGGACAGGGCAAGTAATATAAATAATTTGTAATATAAATCATCTTGGATAGTTCTTCTGGATTTTTCCTTTTTTTCCCTGTGTTTTAATTTTTTATTGTTGTCAACAAAAAACCATTGTTTGTGCCATTTCTCATTCTGTTTCTTTGCACCTTCCCTGTGTCCACAGACTGTGTCAATGAGGGGCTGTGCTCTTGGTGTCTTCAAAGGAGCTAAATGATCTCCCAGCAAAGTTTTCTGCAGTGATCCCCTTGTGTTCCCTTCTCTGGAGCGGCAACAGCACTGTCTGAGTGCAGAGCTGGGGGCCAGATCAGTGCTGAGTCCATCAGCTCTGATCCTGCTGGCCACACCATTCCTGATCCAGGCCAGGAGCCATTGGCCTGCTTGGCCACCTGGGCACGCTGCTGCCTCATGCCCAGCCTGCTGTCCAACAGTGCCCCAGGTCCCTTTCTGTCTGGCTGCTCTCCAGCCACTCTGTCCCCAGCCTGTAGCACTGCAGGGGTTGTTGTGGCCAAAGTGCAGGACCTGGCACTTGGACTTGTTAAACCTCACCTTGTGGGATTTGGCCCCTGGATCAAGCCTGTCCAGGTCCCTGTGCAGAGCCCTCCTACCCTCCAGCAGATCCACACTCA
This sequence comes from Melospiza melodia melodia, assembly GCF_035770615.1. Classification (NCBI taxonomy): domain Eukaryota; kingdom Metazoa; phylum Chordata; class Aves; order Passeriformes; family Passerellidae; genus Melospiza; species Melospiza melodia. Next base: position 9,297,028 of record NW_026948600.1, read on the forward strand.
CACCCAGCTTGGTGTCATCTGCAGATTTGCTGATGCTGGACTCAGTCTCCTCATGCAGATCATCAGTGCAGATATTGAAGTTCACGCTGGCTGTCTCTGATCCCTCGGCCATCCTATGGGTGCCCTGTGATGGCACTCAGGGTGATCTGTTCCATAACCTTGCCGGGCACCCAGGTCAGGCTGACAGGCCTGGAGTTCCCCAGATCCCCCTTCCAGCCCTTCTTGGGGATGGGCTCACACTGGCACCTCCAGTCCTCTGGGACCTCCCTGCTGAGCCAGCACTGATGGTAAATGATGGAGAGCAGCTTGGGGAGCTCATCCACAGCTTCCCCACCCCCGTAGGATGGATCCCATCTAGTCCCAGAGACACCTGTGAGCATCTGAGATGACCAGCAGGTCACCAACTTCTTCCTTGTGGATTCCAGGGGCTGTTCTGCTCCCTGTGCCCATCCACATGCTCAAAAGAACACTTTTCTTGAGGTAAACCTGTCCTAAAATTGAAAATTGAGACAAAGAAGGTGTTAAGTAGGTCAGTCTTTTCCTTATCTTTAGTTATTATATTCTCCACTGCATCCAATAAAGAGTAGAGGTTCTCCTTATCCCTCTCTTTGGTTTATTTTTTTTATAAAAATATTTTGCATTTATTTACAGCAGCTGCCAGGTTAAGTTCTCATTGAGCTTTCATGTCTCAGCTTTTCTTTCTGCTCAACCTAGCAAGCTCCTTAAACATTTCTTATGTTGCCTGACCTTCTGTCCAAAGTTGATGCTCTCTCTTTTTTCCCCTGAGTTTCCGCAAAAGCTCCATGGCCAGCCAGGCCAGACATTTCTCCTAATCGCTCATCTTTTGCCACACTGGGACAGGCTGCTCCTTCCCCCTTAAAATTACTGTCTTGAAATGTGTCCATCCTTCCTGGAACCCTTTGTTTTTAAGGGATGTTTCTCTTTTAAAAATCAATACCTGATTTGGAACTCCCAAAATCAGCATCCTAAAGAGGCAAAAGTCTGCCCTTCCAAATTCCAGTGTGGAAGTTTGGTAGCTGCCCCTCCTTCTTTTAGAGAACATTGAAATCTTGATTATTTCATGGTCACTGTGCCCCAGGCAGCCTCCAAGCCCCACATCTGCCACCAGCCCTTCTCTGTTTGTGAACAGCAGCAGACAGAGCTTTCCTTGGCAGTTAGAGTGTTACCAAAAATTCGGTACAACAGAAAATTCCTTAACCCCAATGCAGCATTAAGGAGCAGCATTACTTATTCAGCTGGATGCAGGGGGGATAGCTCCTTCCAAAGCCGTGCATGCTGAGCACAGGAAAGTTTCTGTTTATATTCTGTATATTGCACACATATTCATTGATTGTCCTGGACTAAACACAAATATGATAATGGTTTCCCCAAAATCATTAACACATTTCCTCTCCTCATTACCCATGTGTTCTTCTGTCCTGGGGCTCTCTCTGGTGGTCCCTGGTGGTTGTGGACCCCAATGTTCCAGTGCGCCTGGCTGGCAGGACACCGAGGCTGGTGAACTTGCTGTTCCCCTTCTCACACAATGGGCATTGTGTGGTTTTCACAGGCCTGGGGTTTAGGAGAACAAGCTCCAGGTGTCAGCTCACCTGGTGTAGACAATTTATCATCTGGTAACATGAGGTCACAGACTGGGCTATGACATCACAGAGCGGGTTATGTTTGGTCATGGAAAAGCTATGTCATCATAGAGTGCCTCTGTGACATCACAGGGCAGAGATCTGACATCACAGAGCAAAATATGACATCACAGAGTTGGCCCTGACATCAGAGACCAGCTGTGTGACATTAGCAAATGGGCTGTGACATCACAGAGCAGAGGTCTGACATCACAGAGCAGGCTGTGACATCCCAGAGGGGCTGTGTGACATCCCAGCAGGGCTGTGTCAGGTCACTGGGTTGGTCACTCTGCCTCAGCTTCCCCTCACAGTTTCTCCCAACAACTCCAACGCTGTTCATGCCCAGCAGGGTCCCTGTCCCCCGGGATCCCCCCGGCCCACCTGGAGCCACAGCCTCCACCAATGGATGTTCCACAGGATCCACCCCAGAGCCTGACAGGTGACAAGGGGCCAGGGCTGTGCGACCAGGACATCAAGGACAGGGATTATCCAGGTCACTGTGGCCTAGATTTGGTTCCCTAGGGCAGGAAAGATGTCTGGCAGCTGGAGCAGGGTCTGGGAAGGGCCTCCAAGGTGGGGCTGGAGCCCTTGGGCTGTGAGCAGAGGCTGTGGGAGATGGGCTTGTCCAACCCAGAGCAGGGAAGGCTGAGGGGCTCCTCATCCCAGCCCGGCAGTGCCAGCGAGGAGGGGATGGAGAACACAGAGCCAGGCTCTTGACAGGGAGTCTGGTGGTAGACAAAAGCCAATGGGTGGAAGGGGAAGGAGGGGAGATCAGTCAGGACAGGAGGAGATGAAATGAGTCAGGCTGGTTTCAGCATTTCCTCAACACCAAGAGCAGCCTGACCTCCCTTCTCCATCCACCACTGACAGCTTGGCAAATCAGGAATTGTTCGAGCTGCTCTGCACCCACTCCAGGACAAGCATCCTGATACAAGAATTTAATTGTGTTTATATCTACCACAGAACCATGTTTGTCAGAAATTAATTTTAGTATGGAAATAATTTGTGGATGGTGGACTCAGCAGACGCTGCTGGGATATTGCACATAGCTCAGGGAAGAGCGTGATTGTTATTAAATTGTGTCCTGTTCAACTGTGGTCTGTTGGCCAAGAAGAGAAACTTTCTGTGACTCTGAGTCTCATCAGTTCCTGACCCCTAAAGGACAGAAACCCTGATGAGCTGTGCTTCCCACTCCAGTGGTGGCACTTCCACCTTCCTCCATAGCCAGAGCAGAGCTCCCTTGTACCAGAAAGTCCCTGGCAAAGGAGGGATGAAGGAAACAGGAGAGGCTGTGGGGATCAGGTGCGGGGTAGATCCAGGGACAAGACTGACTTTTGCATTTGATGGAGCTGTGCCTTCCCCTGGCTTTGTTGGCGGACAAGAAATGAACATCCCTCTGTGTCTCGGGCAGCTCCTTCTCCAAGGAAAGCAGGTGGGAGTTGGAGCCAAGGAGCTGAAAGCTGCAGGTGCAGCCTGGGCTGGAGGGAGCTCAGATTGGCACAAGGCTGCTCTGAGTGCCAGGGCTTGGATGGGGGAAATGGTGGGGTGGGGGTAGGGAAAGAGTCTGATTGATTGTCAGCCATGCAGGGTCTTGATTTTCATATCTATTCAAACTGCATGAGGAGGTACTTGGATTCAGTGTCAGCTGGAGATTACACGTATCAATCAATTAACAGGGAGAAGAAACCTAAATTGGACCTAGGAAAACTTTTCTCACTGTCTCTTTAAATAGAATCTATTCAACTTGAATACACTACTGGAATTCATCTAATTAATCACAAAAGATTTGAAAGTTAAATCAAATTACCCCCAGAGGCTTGGCTTGTTAAGGTGTTCTGAATGTAATGAGCCCCGGGACACTGAATTCCCGCACTCAAGAGCTGAAGGCTGAACAAGCCTCTGGAGCAGGAAAATTCAGCAGCAGCCTCCAAGGTGCTGAGGATGTCAGCAGCCCCCACTGAGGCCATCCCTGCCCAGAGACCGTGGGGGAATGGGCAGACAAGGGGAGCGTCCCTGGGGCTGGGGCAGCACAACTCAGAGGCACCAGCGGCTCCAGCTGGGAAATGGAGTGTGGAATGTGGCTGGGACAGCCCTGCCTGGGCTGGGCCAAGCAGGACACACAAGCCCTGACTCCCATCCCCCAGATTACTCTCTCAATGAGACGTTTAAAAGGAATTACAATTGTTTGTTTCCTCTGATTGAACTCACTGGAGAAATAACAAGAGATTCTCAGGAGCTCAAAACAACCTAACAGCTTTTACTGGCAAACTGGAAATCCAAGAAAATTTTTGCAAAAGTTTTAATATCAACACAAAACACTTCTCAATGCATTATCTTGGCCCATTCATTTCCAGAAATTTTAAACCTCTTCTATTTTAAGTTAAATAAAATGTGCAAGAGAAGGTAATTAGAAAAAGATAAAGAAAGAGAGAATGACATAAAAGATACAGAGGAGCACACACACAGCTCCAGCTCCTGGATTCCAGTGGTGTTCAAAAAAATTCCAAGAAGAGGTAGGGCCAAGATGTGTGCATGCCTTGTGGTCAGTCTTCAATACCCCTTGGTTTTGCTGGGCCCTTCCCCCAGGTGGGCCTTGGGCTCATTTGGTCCCTCAGGAGCTGGGCTGGGGGCTGCAGAGGTGGCTCTGGAGCATTGCCTGTACTGTGCCAGGGACTGGCAGCCACTGCTGGGCTGGGATAGAGGCTCTGGGGGGATTGGGGTTCCAGGGCAGGGCAGGGCTGGGGTCATAGGGCAGGGCAAGGCTGGATCTGCCCCCTTCCTTCCCCCCAACACAGGAAATGTTTCCAGCCAACAATCTCCTCCAGTCTGTCATAACAGGGAATGTTGGAGGTGGAACCCCAATTCCGGCCATGGGCACCTGGATGAGAAGGACAGTTCTTTTCCATAGGAAGGAAAGCATGGAGCCCCAGTTTGGATGGCAGGTAAGAGCCTCACTGGGCCAAGGCCAGCCAGATTTGTCAGTAATTGCAGATTTTTTCTGGGAGCAGTGTTTGAATATAGGGAATTTTGGAGGTGGATGCCCAATCTCAGCCATTGGCACCTGGAGAAGCAGGACAGTTCCTTCCTAAAGGAAGGGGAGCACAGAGCCTTCCCCAATGTTTTGTGGATAGAAGAGATGTGACCCTTGCGAAACCACTGCCAGCCAGACTTTCACCTGGCAATATTGCTATGGGAACAATCCTTGCATATAAGGAAATTTGGAGGTGATATCCCAATTCTGGCCATGGGTGCCTGGAGGAGAAGGACAGTTCTTTTCCATTGGGAAGGAAAGCACGGAGCCCCAGTGTTTCATTAGCAGATGAGAAGCGACCCTCAACATGCCAAGGTCAGTTGGACCAGTCAGGCAGTCCATGGGAGGCCAAACCAGTCAGACATGCTCTGTGTCTCCTTGTTTTTAAGAGGCCCCATAATGTCACAATGGTGCCTTGATTCCATGGGGTCCAGCAGTGTCATAATGGACCCTTGGTTCAGTGGAGTCGCACAATGTCAAAGTGGCCCCCAGGTTCCAGAGGGCCCCAAGTGTCAGAATGGTCCAAATGATTCCATGAGGCCTCACAGTGTCACAATGGTCTCTGTGGTTCCCCAGGCCCTACAATAACATGTGACTCTTCTGTTCCATGAGCCCTGAATGTCACAATGGACCTTTGGACCTTGGGGGTTTGCGGAGTCACAATGGTCTCCTTTGACTCAAGAGTGTCACAATGGATGATTGATGACAGGAGGCCCCTCTGTGTCACCCTGGAGCTCTGGTTCCATGCAGCCCTGCAGTGTCCCAATGAACCCTTGGTTCAATGGGGTACCATAATGTCACCATGGCCCCGAGGTTCCATGCATCCCTGCAGTGCCACAATGGCCTCCTTTGGTTGAGCAGTGTCACAATGGAGCACTGATGACACGAGGCCCTGCAATGTGGACAAGAGACCTTTGGTTCCATGCAGCCCTGCAGTGTCACAAAGGCCTCTTGGTTTCATGAGGCCGCACAGTATCATAATGGTGCTCTTGGTTCTGTGGGGACCCCCAAGGTCACAATGGTCTCACTGGTTCCATGAGGCCTCACAGTGTCACCATGCTTTGCTTATTCCATGAGGCCTCATAGTGTCACAAAGGTGCCCATGATTCCATGTGTACCCACAGTGTCACAATGGTCCCTTGGTCTCACAGGGCCCCACAGTGTCACAATGGTCCCTTGGTTGCATGGGCCCTGTGCTGCTGCATTCCCCCCTCCCCTTCTCAGGCCACCCTGCCAGCTGAGAAATGCTCCTTGGGCCTTGGCCTTGTTCAACAGACCCTGGGCTCAGCTCCTCTGCAGCTCATCACAAACACTGTCAGCTCCAGGCACTGCTGCTGCCCAACCAGCTCCTGGTTCCTTTAGCAGCAGCCCTGGGACCTGTTTGTGTTCCCTCAGTAACACAACATTCCTGTTCTCACAGTGTCAAAGAAAGCTTTTGGTGCCAAGTGTGGCCAGGATGAGCCATTGCTGGGACTGAAGCCCCTCTCTTGGGGCCCTGCACACAGCGCTCCAAAGGGAGCCCTTGGAGCTCTCCTGGGCCAGCGACTCCCTCTGAGTGGGGCCTCTCCCAGCCGGGAACTCTCCCGTTTGCTGCACTCGGGGATCCTGAACAATGATGGAGCCTGGGCCGATCCACCCCCCCTCCTCCAGGCTCAGCCCTTTGCCTGTTGGGGAGATGCCAGAGGATCCACAGGGAGCATTGCCTGCCCTCAGGGGAATTTCTCACAGGTGCCTGGCACTGACTCTTGGTGTCTGTGTGCACACAGGAGTGCCTGTGCTGGGGAAATGTGGCAGAAATGCTTCTCCCTGAGGGGCTTGAGTGCCTTGGATAGCTGAGTCAGTCAGGCCTGTAAGTGAGGTTAAGTCACGAAGTCTAAGCTAAGCTAAATGTGACTCAGAGTTTTTCTTTTGCTAAGTTTTATGTTGAATATAAGTTAAGTTGAATATTGTTAAGTGTTATTCCTCTGTTAAATTGCTAAGTCATAGGTTGTAAGTAAGGTTAAATACTGTTAAGCTCTGTTTTTTTGCTAAATTGTGAAGTTGAAGGTATCAGTTAAGGTTAAGTCCTGTAAAGTTTGAGCTCTTTTAACCTTTTGGGCCGTATTCCTTTCATCCTTGCCCTCACTGCCCTTGTGTCACACACACATAGGGACAGTTCTCAGTTCATTTCTGGTTTGATTGCCTGGATTTGGTTTGGTTTTGTTGTTCCTTTGTTTCCTTGGTGTGCCTGAAGTGTCCAGTCAGGAGCAGAGTGACTCTTGCCAAGGAATTTTGTGCTGCTGTCCCTTAATATTCAGTCTGGTTTTTGCTGCTCCCTTGCTGGGGATTTTTTTCAGCACTCTCAGCCCTCGTTTATAACAGGGTGAAGGAGCCCTGGCCCAGGCTCTGGCCCTGGGGGACATGGGGACACTGCCGGGGGGTCCCTGTCCCCCTGTGCCACCCCCAGGGCCCCATCCCCCTGTCCCTGTGTCAGGCTCTGGGGTCGATCTCGTGGAACATCCTCTGGGGGAGGCTGCGGGGCTGGGGGCGGGGGGACCTGGGGTGACAGGGGACCCTGCTGTGCACGAGCAGGGTTGGACTGCTCTGGGGGGAGCTGTGAGGGGGGCTGGGGCAGAGTGACCTCCCCAGGGACGTCACACAGCCCCTGTGATGTCAGACAGTCCCATGTGCTGTCACACAGCCATCTCTAATGGAACACACCCCCTGTGATGTCATACAACAGCCTGTGATGTCACACAGCCTTCCTGTGATGTCACACAGTCATCTGAGACGTCACCCTGTGATGTGATACAGCCATCTCTGTGATGTCACAGATGACACTGTGATGTCATAAAGTCACCATGTGATGTCACTGTCTTTTCTGTGATGTCACAGTCTGTTTTGTGAGGTCACAGCCTGATCTCTGATGTTGCACACCCATCTGGTGATGTCACAAACCAATATTTGATGCCACAGATTAACACTTTACGATGGCAGAGTCGGCTCTATTGCCTCACATCCTACTCTGTGATGTCACAGCTCCCTCAGTGATGTCACAAAACACTCAAGAACTCAGTTACATTGAAATGCTGAAGTTTCTTGCACTTTGAAGAGATTCCTGTCAGGGACACGACAGGGAAAGTGTCCCCAGGTTCCAGGCAGACCAGAACACTGAAGGCAGTGATGGCAGCTGGGGACAAGCAAGGCCAAGGTGTCTCTGGTGCTGAGCAAAGCTGGATGTGTTTGAGGAATGCCAAGGGCCAAGGCCTGAGCCCCAGCCCCTGGCCAGGCTGATCCTGTCCCTCCCTCCTTGCTCAGGGCTCTTCCCAGGATGGGCACTGGCATGTGGGGATGTGCAATGGCAAGGGCAGGAGCATGGGGCGGCCCCTGCCAGGCTGCTGAGCAGGGACAAGGAGGCAATGAGGCCCCAGCCCTGCAAGGGTCACTTGTCTCCTGCTCCTGCCTCAGGCCCAGGCCCAGCAGCCATGGCCAAAGTGCTGCCCAAGTTGGCTCTGGCAGGGCTGTCTTGCAGCTGCTGCCCATCCCTGCGCCCTGTGCAGCCCAGGCTGTCCCACGGTGTCCCTGCCCTGCGTTTCTGTCCCTGCAGGCTGTCGTCCCTGGCACAGCACAGGCAATGCTCCATGGCCACTTCTACAGCCCCCAGCCCAGCTCCTGAGGGACCAAATGAGCCCAAGGCCCACCTGGGGGAAGGGCTCATGAAGACCAAGGGATATTGAAGGCTGACCACAAGACAAGAACACATCTTGACCCTACCTCTTCTTGGAATTTCCATCTGAACACCACTGGAATCCAGGAGTTGGTAGCTCTGTGTGTGCCTCTCTGTATCTTTTTTGTCTTTCTCTCTTTCTGAGTCTTCTTTTTCTGTGCTCCTGCAAATTTTGAATTACATTAAATTGAAGAGGCTTAGAGTTTGTGAAGTTGAATGGGCCAAGTCAATGCTTTGAGAAGTGTTTTTTTTTGATGGAAAGTCTGTCATAGTTTGACATGAGAAGAATTTTAAAAAGCAATTCAAAACTTTTTGTGCAACTGACAATCTGTTAAAGATACTGAACATGCTCTGGGAAACACATTTGTTAAAGATGAAAAAACCCAGGAACCTCCTCTTTCTTTTCCAGTCAATAAAATGCAGCGGGGCCTGACCCTGGCTCCCATCTCAACCAAACCAAACCAAACCAAACCAAACCAAACCAAACCAAACCAAACCAAATTAACCCTGCCATGGCCTGAGCCCCTTCCCCCCAACCCCCCAGGCTGCCCCCCCATTGGCCCCATTCTAAACAAACTAAACCCCAACAACTACCAAACAGGAAAAAGAAAGGTTTTACAAAACCCTAACCACAACAAAGGTAGCCACACCTATTAAAATCTTACCATCAAGTCCCCTTCCCCCAACACCTTTCAAATCACAAACCTCTACAACCTGCAACCCATACAAAATACCCCTACAACTAAAATTAAACACAAAAAAACCCAAAAACAAACCATAAAACCAATCCTAACAGACTCCAACCACAACTTCCACCATAAGTTACTGGCAGGTGAGGTATTAGTCCTTTCAATACTTCAATCCTCCGTCAAGTATAAGAAAACCCCAAAATACAAGCATATAAAAACAAATATTAAATTATGAAAATCAGTAAAGAAGAAATTAACACTCAAATAAAAAAGAAGAAAAAATACCTTAATCTTAAAACTAAAACCCTCTTGTAAACTCTAAAGAAAAAACTCTTTTCTTTTATTACACATAAAACTAAAAACAAGAATTCAAATTAAATATCAAACAAAAACTTCCATACTAAAGTAAACAAATGTTAAAATAACGGTAGTTTCATCAGATGATTAAGCAAGGGAAAAAAGTAATCCAGTATCCCCAAGAAGACCTATATTCCTAGAGATAAAAAAAAAATTTAGAAGTAAATAATAAAAACTGTTACCTTTAAACAACTCATCTTTACAACATTTTAGAATTAAACTAAAAAAAAGAGTATTCTACAAACAGTAAATTAAGTAGAAATTTTAAGTTTACATTCTTTACATTGTCAGTAAAAAGAAAAAGTTCTAGAGAATAAAAAAGTGCTCTAAAGAGTTTATTTTAATTCTTACTACCTTTTGCTGTTAAATTTATTTTTAATAAAATTTTCCTTTAAACCCTTTTAAATTTTTCAGCATACTTTACCTTTCTTGTAATCCAATCTCACAACAAAATAAATACATAAAGAATTAAATGACACTAAAACCCACCACACTCATCAATACAATAATTAGGAAATCTCACAATTAGAAAAAAATTAACAAACCAAAACAACTACAATGTCAAAATCAACCTTCTGCCAAAGTTTCTCTGATTTTCTAAAGTTCCCAGTAAAGGCTGTTTGGGTGTTTTGAGTGCCTGAGAACCTCTTGTTGGTATTTTCCAAGGAGTCCAACTCAGAGGAAACAAACAATTGTAATTCCTTTTAAATGTCTCCTTGAGAGAGTTTTTTGGGCGATGGGAGTCAGGGCTTGTCTGTCCTGCTTGGCCCAGCCCAGGCAGGGCTTTCCCAGCCACATTCCACACTCCATTTCCCAGCTGGAGCCGCTGCTGCCTCTGAGTTGTGCTGCCCCAGCCCCAGGGACGCTCTCCTTGTCTGCCCATTCCTCCACGGTCTCTGGGCAGGGATGGCCTCAGTGGGGGCTGCTGACATCCTCAGCACCTTGGAGGCTGCTGCTGAATTTTCCTGCTCCAGAGGCTTGTTCAGCCTTCAGCTCTTGAGTGCAGGAATTCAGTGTCCCAGGGCTCATTAACATTCAGAACATCTTAAAAAGCCAAGCCTCTGGGAATCATTTGATTTCAGTTTCCTAATAATTTGTAGTTAAGCAGATCTCAGAAGTGTATTCAAAGACATGATATTTAAAAAGACAGTGAGAAAATATTTTTTTAGGTCCAGTTTAGTTTTGTTTTCCTGTTAATTCATTGACATGTGCAATCTCCAATTGACACCGAATCCAAGTACCTCCTCATGCAGTTTGAATAGATATGAAAATCAAGACCCTTTATATCAGACCATCAATCAGACTCTGTCCCTACCCCCACCCCACCATTTCCCCCATCCAAGCCCTGGCACTCAGAGCAGCCTTGTGCAAATCTGAGCTCCCTCCAGCCCAGGCTGCACCTGCAGCTTTCAGCTCCTTGGCTCCAACTCTCACCAGCTGTCCTTGGAGAAGGAGCTGCCCGAGACACAGAGGGATGTGGAGAGTTTTGTCAAAGAGTGGCTTGAGGAGAGAGGACACAGCCGAATTAATTTGGTAGAGATGTCCTAACTAGGGCAGAGGCCTTTTTGCAGGCAGGGTGTCTGTTGGGAATGTAGCTGACTAGAGGATGGAAAAGTACAAGACCGTGGTTAATTCCAAATCTTGCACCTGCAAGATAAGGTGTCCTTGGGCCTAGTGGAGTATGATAAAGAAATGGACAGCGAGGTATGAGAAGTAGAGAACGTAGGCCCAAAGGAATGTGGATGAGTTAATAGTATAGTTTAACCAATAGATTGCTTGGCTTACAGAATATTCATAAGCCTATTATTTGCTGTATAAGTGTTTGATGCTTTCTTCTATAAACTGGACCTGTGATGAACCATCTGGTGTCCGGGTCTCCTTCTCTCGACAGAGGGATGTTCATTTGTTGTCAGCCAACAAAGCCAAGGGAAGGCACAGCTCCATCAGATGCAAAAGCCATTCTTCTCCCTGGCTCTGCCTTGCACCTGATCCCCACAGCCTGTCCTGTTTCCTTCATCCCTCCTTTGCCAGGGACTTTGTGGGACAAGGGAGCTCTGCTCTGGGGATAGAGGGAGATGCAAGTGCTACCGCTGGGATGGGAGCCAAAACTCATCAGGTTTGTGTCCTTTGGGGGTCAGGAACTGATGAGACTCAGAGGCGCAGAAAGTTTCAATTCATGGCCAACAGACCAAAGTTGAACAGGACACAGTTTAACAAAAATCACGCTCTTCCCTGAGCTAGGGGAAACATCCCAGCAGTGTCTGATGATTCTGCCATCCAGAGGTGATTTCCATACTAAAATTACTTTCAGACAAACATGGTTTTATGATAGATAAAAACACGATTCAGTTCTTGCATCAGGATGCTCATCCTGGTGTGGTGCACAACAGCTCCAACAATTCCTGATTTGCAAAGTTGTCAGTGGTGGATGGAGGAGAGAGGTCAGGCTGCTTTTGGTGCTGAGGAAAAGCTGAAAGCAGCCTGACTCATTTCATCTCCTCCTGTCCTGGCTGATCTCTCCTTTCCTCTTCCACCCATTGGCTTTTGTCTCCCCCCAGCCCCCGGTAAAGAGCCTGGCTCTGTGTTCTCCATCCCCTCCTGGCTGGCACTGCCAGGCTGGGATGAGGAGCCCCTCAGCCTTCCCTGCTCCGGGCTGGACCAGCCCAGCTCCCTCAGCCTCTGCTCACAGCCCAAGGGCTGCAGCCCCACCTTGGAGGCCCTTCCCAGACCCTGCTCCAGCTGCCAGACATCTTTCCTGCCCTGGCCAACCCAACCCAGGCCACAGTGACCTGGATAATCCCTGTCCTTGATGTCCTGGTCACACAGCCCTGGCCCCTTGTCCCCTGTCAGGCTCTGGGGTGGATCCTGTGGAACATTGTTTGGTGGAGGCTGTGGCTCCAGGTGGGCCGGGGGGATCCCAGGGGACAGGGACCCTGCTGGGCATGAACAGCATTGGACTTGTTGGGAGAAACTGTGAGGGGGAGCTGGGGCAGAGTGACCAACCCAGTGACCTGACACAGCCCTGCTGGGATGTCACACAGCCCCTCGGGGATGTCACAGCCTGCTCGGTGATGTTACATCCCAGTCTCTAATGTCACACAACTGGTCTCTGATGTTACAGCGAAATCTGTGATGTCATAGTCTGCTGTGTGATGTCCAACATCTGCCTGTGATATCACAGCTGGCTCTGTGATGTCACAGCCCATTGTCTAATGTCACACAGCTGGTCTCTGTGTCAGGGCCAACACTGTGATGTCATATTCTGCTCTGTGATGTCAGATCTCTGCCCTGTGAGGTCACAGTTGGCTCTGCGATGTCACAGAGGCAGTCTATGATGCCATAGCTTTTCCATGACCAAACATAACCCGCTCTGTGATGTCATAGCCCAGTCTGTGACCTCATGTTACCAGATGATTAATTGTCTACACCAGATGAGCTGACACCTGGAGCTTGTTCTCCAAAACCCCAGGCCTGTGGAAACCACACAATGCCCATTGTGTGAGAAGGGGAACAGCAAGTTCAGCAGCCTCAGTGTCCTGCCAGCTCAGCCAGGCCCACTGGAACATTGGGGTCCACGACCACCAGGGACCATCAGAGAGACCCCCAGGACAGAAGAACACATGGGTAATGAGGAGAGGAAATGTGTTAATGATTTTGGGGAAACCATTATCATATTTGTGTTTAGTCCAGGACAATCAATGAATATGTGCGCAAATTACAGAATATAAACAGAAACTTTCCTGTACTCAGCCTGCAGGGTTTTGGGAGGAGCTCTCCCCCGTGCATCCAGCTGAATAAAGAATGCAGTGTCTTAATGCTACATTGGGGTTAAGGAATTTTCTGTTGTACTGTATTTTTGGTAACACTCCCACTGCCAAGGAAAGCTCTGTCTGCTGCTGTTCACAGAGAAGGGCTGGTGGCAGATGTGGGGCTTGGAGGCTGCCTGGGGCACACTGACCATGAAATAATCAAATTTTCAATGTTCTCTGAAAGAAGGAGGGGCAGCAAGAAAACTTCTACATTGGAATTAGGAAGGGCAGACTTTGGCCTATTTAGGATACAGATTTGGGGAGTACCAAATCAGGTACTGATTTTTTTAAAGAGAAACAGCCCTTAAAAACAAAGGGGTCCAGGAAGGATAGACACATTTCAAGATAGTAATTTTCCTAGTGTGGCAAAAGATGAGCGATTGAGGAAAATGACTGGCCTGGCTGCCCATGGAGCTTTTGTGGGAACTCAGAGGAAAAAAGAGAGAGCATCAACTTTGAACAGAAGGTCAGGCAACTTAAAAAATGTTTAAGGATCTTGCTAGGTTAAGCAGAAAGAAAAGCTGAGACATGAAAGCTCAATGAGAACTTAACCTGGCAGCTGCTGTAAATAAATGCAAAATATTTTTATAAAAAATTAAACCAAAGAGAGGGATAAGGAGAACCTCTACTCTTTATTGGATGCAGTGGAGAATATAGTAACTAAAGATAAGGAAAAGGCTGACCTACTTAACACCTTCTTTGTCTCAATTTTCAATATTAGGACAGGTTTACATCAAGAAAAGACTTGACCTGAGCTGGTGAATGGGCACAGGGAGCAGAACAGGCCCCCTGTAATCCAGGAGGAAAAAGCTGGGGACCTGCTGAGCCACTCAGATGCTCACAGGTGTCTCTGGGAGCAGATGGGATCCATCCTACGGGGGTGGGGAAGCTGTGGATGAGCTCCCCAAGCTGCTCTCCATCATTTACCATCAGTGCTGGCTCAGCAGGGAGGCCCCAGGGGACTGGATGTGCCAATGTGAGCCCATCCCCAAGAAGGGCTGGAAGGAGGATCTGGGGAACTCCAGGCCTGTCAGCCTGACCTGGGTGCCCAGCAAGGTTATGGTACAGATCACCTTGAATGCCATCCCAGGGCACCCACAGGATGGCCGAGGGATCAGAGCCAGCCAGCGTGGATTTCAATGTCTGCACTGACGATCTGCATGAGGGGACTGAGTCCAGCATCAGCAAATTTGCAGATGACACCGAGCTGGGTGTGAGTGTGGATCTGCTGGAGGGAAGGAGGGCTCTGCACAGGGACCTGGACAGGCTGGATCCAGGGCCCAAATCCAACAAGGTGAGGTTGAACAAGACCAAGTGCCGAGTCCTGCACTTTGGCCACAACAACCCCTGCAGTGCTACAGGCTGGGGACAGAGTGGCTGGAGAGCAGCCAGGCAGAAAGGGACCTGCAGGGACTGATGGACAGCAGGCTGGACATGAGGCAGCAGTGTGCCCAGGTGGGAAAGAAGGCCAATGGCTCCTGGCCTGGATCAGGAATGGTGTGGCCAGCAGGAGCAGGGCAGGGATTCTTCCCCTCTGCTCAGCACTGCTTGGGCAGCATCTGGAGTGCTGTGTCCAGTTGTGGCCCTCCAATTTAGGAAGGACATGGAGAGGCTGGAGCGTGTCCAGAGAAGGGCAACAAGGCTGGTGAGGGGCCTGCAGCAGAAGGGCTGTGAGGAGTGGCTGAGGGAGCTGGGGTTGTTTGTCCTGCAGAAAAGGAAGCTCAGGGGAGACAAGGCAGTGTCAGGGGACAGGTTGGACTGTATGATCTCCAAGGCCTTATCCGGCCTTGCTGACTCTGGGGTTCTCTGGAACCACCCTTGGAGCAGTTGCAGGATGAGTCCTGGGCCTCCTCTTCAGAAGCTCCAGCAGCCCAGGTCCCTCAGTTTCTCCTGCTGGCCCCAAAGCCCATCCTGTCAGTCCTGCAGAGCCTCTGCAGCTCCTCCTCATTGCCCAGAACAGGGAGCCCCAGAGGCAGACACAGCAGCCCAGATGTGCCCCCCTGGCCTGGGGTGCCTCTGGCAAGGGAGCAGCACCAGGCACTGCAGGAGCTTGCAGACAATTCCTGCATCACTTGTAGGATGATCCTGCTGCCCAAGGGACCTTCCCATGGTGCCAAGTCAGGAACTGCAATGGGGAGTGGGGCCAGAGAGGAAAGGGCAAACAGGGATGGGCTGTTTGCCAGGCAGGGAACAGGGGTGGGCAAGAGGAAGAAATTTGTACAAGCAAAGAGTACAGAAAGCAAAGGTGAAGCAAGCGAAATGCTCAGGGCAGTTTGGGGGGGGATGCCAGGCAGCCCTGGCTCTGAGCAACAGATTCTGAAGTGGGACAGGAAACTCCCAGCTGATGGGAACAAAATTTCTGGCTGAGTGCAGAGGCCAGGACATAGCTGAGTGGTTTCCCTGGTGTCCCCCAGCCCTTGCTGGCCCCAGGGGCTGATGGCATTTGTGCTCCCTCAGGTTCATGTCCCCACAGCAACAGCATGGGGGTGCTCCCCCTGCTCTGTGCAATGCAAACAGGGGCTGCTGAGCCAGTGCTGCCGTGTCTGTGCCTGCAAGGATGGGGCACCTGTGTGAGCTGGGGGAGAGGCCAGGGCTGCAGAGGGGGGGATGTTGTTGGCAGCTCCATGAGGACACTCTGGGACACTGCCCTGGGCTGTGCAGCGCACTGGGGATGGATCAGCCCCTGCTCTGCTGCTCCTTCCCGTCTGCCCCAGGGCCCTTGCAGAGCCCCAGCCATGCTGTTTGCCCCCAGCCTGCCCACGGCCAGCCTGGGGCTGCTCACGGTGATTTTCTGTGCTGAGCATTGGCCTGGCTGTGTTCTTGAGAGAGCCTGGGCAAGGAGCCTGGAGCCCCCAGGCCCTGGGCTGAGGCGTCAGCGCTGCCCCTGCAGTGCCCATGGCCTGTCCCTGCTGCAGCCCCGGCACTGCCACCCCCAGGGTTGTGCCTGGCCCCGAGAGCACTTGGGCCCTGCAGCAACACCAGGGCCACCAGGGCAGCGGGGCAGGGCCACGGCAGCAGCACTGGCAACGCGAAGTGCTGCTGCTGCTGGGCACAGCTGCTGGGGAAGCCCTGATCAGCCCCCCGATCTGCACAGAGACATTGCTGCTGCAGCTCCAGAGAAGGCAACAAAAGGCCATCTCTGCAGAAAACTCTGCTGGGAGATCCTTTAGTTTCTTTAAAGCAACAAAGAGTGCAGTCCCTTATTGGACAGTCTGGGGCCACAGGGAAGGTGGAGAGAAACAAAATGAAAAATGGCACAAATATTTATATTTATTAGTGGACAAGATTTAAAAAGTGAAATAAATAGATAAAGAATGACCAAAATGAAACCATCAAGAAGCATCAAAGATGACTTTTATTACATGTGATTTGCAAAAACAGCCCAGCAGTTTAATGCTTCTGAAACCATCCAGTCCTCAGTCTCCACACTGCAGCCTTGAGCTCCTGGTTCCTCAAGCTGTAGATGAGGGGGTTCAGGGCTGGAGGCACCACCGAGTACAGAACTGACAGGGCCAGATCCAGGGATGGGGAGGACATGGAGGGGGGCTTAAGATAATAAAATGTACTAGTGCTGAGGAATAGGGAGACCACGGCCAGGTGAGGGAGGCAGGTGGAAAAGGCTTTGTGCCGTCCCTGCTCAGAGGGGATCCTCAGCACAGCCCTGAAGATCTGCACATAGGAGAAAACAATGAACACAAAACAACCAAATACCAAACAGACACTAACTGCAATGAGCCCAAGTTCCCAGAGGTAGGATTTGGAGCAGGAGAGCTTGAGGATCTGTGGGATTTCACAGAAGAACTGGCCCAGGGCATTGCCCTGGCACAGGGGCAGGGAAAATGTATTGGCTGTGTGCATGAGAGCATTGAGAAAGGCACTGGCCCAGGCAGCTGCTGCCATGTGGGCACAAGCTCTGCTGCCCAGGAGGGTCCCGTAGTGCAGGGGTTTGCAGATGGACACGTGGCGGTCATAGGACATAATGGTCAGGAGGAAATACTCTGCTGACAGGAAGAAGAAAATCAGAAAGACTTGGGCAGCACATCCAGCGTAGGAGATGTTCCTGGTGTCCCAGAGGGAATTGTGCATGGCTTTGGGGACAGTGGTGCAGATGGAGCCCAGGTCGCTGAGGGCCAGGTTGAGCAGGAAGAAGAACATGGGCGTGTGCAGGTGGTGGCCGCAGGCTACGGCGCTGATGATGAGGCCGTTGGCCAGGAGGGCAGCCAGGGAGATGCCCAGCAAGAGGCAGAAGTGCAGGAGCTGCAGCTGCCGCGTGTCTGCCAATGCCAGCAGGAGGAAGTGCCTGATGGAGCTGCGGTTGGACATTTACTGTGCCTTGGCATGGGATCTGTAAAAAAGTAATCATGACATAGTTGGGTTTGGAGAGGACTTGAAATATCCCAGCACAGCCTGGGGGCACTTTTCCCCCACTGCCTGCCCAGGGCTCTGCTGCCTGGAGCTGTCCCTGCCAGCAGCTCCTTCCCTGTGCCCAGGGCTGGGCCCTGCCAGTGCTGCCAGAGCCCAGCCCAGCCCTGGGGGCTCAGCTCTGCCCTGCAGACCCCTCCCAGCTCAGGCACTGCCCAGGGGCAGCTCTGGCTCTGCAGGCTCTGATGGCAAAGTCAGAGCAACCCTGAGGAATCTGGAAAAGTGACACTTATGCTGCCATGGGCGTCCTGTGCTAATCGCTGTTGCTGCCTGTTTTATTAAGATCACAGAGAATGTAATTTTCCAACCTTAACTGAGTGATGAATATCTATGTGCAATTTCCAACCCAGACCAGTTGATTAAAACAAGCAGGATTTTCCCTTTTCTGCAGCCCCTGCTTCACTATGCTCCCTGTAAAATCTACTTGGAAATATTCTACAGTCAAATGCTCTGCTGGGAGCAGTCCTGAACCATGCAGCATCCTCCCCACACAAGAAGAACACTTCCAAGCCTTACCAGCTGTCTCCTCCCACCCAGATCTTGTCCCCCAGTGCTGGGAGCAGCTGCCAGGGCTGGCTGAGAGCTGTCCCTGGCAGGCAGCAGAGTCCCTGCCCCAGCACAGCACCCTGGGATGCAGAACCCTTCTCTGCAGGACAGCCCTGGGCACACCTGGCTGCTCTGCACAAGAGACAATCAGAGAATGTACTCACAGAGTCTGTAGGCATTGGGATGTTCCAGCTTTAGGAGATGGCTCCAGGAGCTGCAGCTGCATTGTCCTGCAGCCAGAGGTTCCTGTGCCAAGGGCTGGCAGTGATTCTGCCCCAGCACTTCTCAGCACCTTCCCAGCCCTGACTGATTGAAGCTCTCTGTGCCTCTGTGCTGTGCCCAGGGTGGCTGCAGGCAGTGCCCCAGCTCTACTGGGCTGGCAGAAAAGCTGCTCATCGAGAGAAATGTGCTTTTGAAGCTCCTCTTGGTTACCAGGCGCTGCCTCTGTGCCAGGAGCCCAGCCCAGCTCAGCAGCACAGATACAGCACAAGGACTTTAATGAGCCTCTGGGGCTTTGTGCTCAGGCCCTGAACATCAGTCCCTGAGAGGGAGCTGAGGAAACCTCTCCAGAACTCCAAGTCAGAATCCAACTCCAAAATTTCTTGGACATTTAATGGGTCCCACTGAGGGACACGACTGAGAAAGTGTCCCCAGGCCCCAGGCAGAGCAGAGAATTGGAGGCAGTGATGGCAGGTGGGGACAAAGAGAAGCCAAGTCTAGATGCCCTGGGGCACAGCAGTGTCTGTGCCACCAAGGGCTATGAGGAGACACCTTGTCCTGAGGCCCTGGGGGCTCCTGGAACAGCACCAGCCAGGCTGGGCACTGTCAGCCCCTTGTCCTGCCATCAGCATCCGCCCCTAGACCACATCCCAGTGGCCTCAAGAATCTGCTGGAAGGAGTCCCTGGGGAGCCTTGCTCAACAATGGCCCTGGGGGCTCCTTCATGCTCACAGCGTTTTTCAAAGGACTTTGAGTTTGGCTTTTGCCTTGGAGTCTCTGAGAGCTTTGTGCAAGTGGCCTCCAATTTTCTGCGGTAATTACTCCCTGGAGAGGCTTTCTCAGTAACAACACTCTGTGGGGCTCATTAATACTGCAGGGTACTTCAGTTATTTTAAGGTACTTGGTGTTTCCCTTTTGATACACACTGTGTGAAAGGTTTGTGCCATCATGGCCCCAATTATCTGCTTTAATGAGTCCCTGGAGAGCTTTGTACTGAAACTTAGAAAGGCTTATTAACACTTTGAGATACTCAAGGTTTTTAAGGTACTTTATGGATTTAAGTATACTTTTAGGTACTTTTAAGGAATTTCCTTCCAAAATTGAGTCTCTGAGAGGTTTTTGTGCCATCCTGGCCTCCAATTCTCTTGTCCAAGGTGCCCATGAGGAGCCTGTGTTAGGTATCTTCCCCCTTTCTGTTTTACAACAAAGATGGAACTGAAAGAATTTTGTAAGACTTTCTAAAAGCATCCAAACAAACATGGGACAATTAACAATGCAGCAACAACCACTAAGAGAATGAATAGTCCTGTTTTAGATAGACATCATCCAACCCTTTAGTCCCTTGGATTGGAAGAGTTTATTGAACCAGTTGTTGTTTTCCACTTGAAGCTTCTTCAACCCTTCCTTCAGTACCTGAATGCTCTTGTTGATTGACTCGCTGTGGATGGAGAGGTTCATGCAACACATGCCCTCAGAGTCTACACAGCCATGCCCATATGCCCAGAGTTAAAACTCTATCGCTGTTCTGCACGGTGGCATGTCTGATGGTCTCTATGTCTGAGAGCAGGCCACTCATTGTGAGGGAGGTAGCATTGGTTTGCTTACTTAACAGGCACCCAGGATGGTCTGATTGTCCTAGAGCTTTAGCTGCAGCCACCCAAATTATTTCAAATTGGGGGTGTTACCATCTGATACCTGGATTAAAGCTTTCAAAGCCATCTCTTTGACATCATCCAATACTTCTCTGGCGATACCTACTGCTTGATCATCTGGTAGGCTGTGTTGTCATTCTCCAGCTAGATAGTTGATTGTCAATTCCGCCCTTGCTTCATTATTAGCATAGTCATTGCTATTAGCATAATAAACACTTCCACCCCTCTTCCCACCGGGTGTTTTCTGTAGGTGACAACAACATAATATATTTTAAATCATAGGTGTTCATGTTTACAGACATGTGTTCATCATGTTTACAGACGTGTGCTGTAAACATGGCCCTCATTACTTCATTAAAGCAAGGTAAGTCCTTCCTATGGTCTTTGGATACAAAGATCCTTGATTTCTCTGCAAACCAGTAGCTGATACCTGGGATTCTGCCCCCTTTTGTCATAACATAACAGGGCAATGAGGAATTTCGAGGCTATGTGCCAGTCTCCTTCCTTAATTGGAGGCATGGTCCAGTGTGGAGAGGGAATGATTGACAGTGAGGGCAGGACCCGTAGTTGTGTGGTTGGAGTCTGGAGCTTTTTTCAGGGCAGCGGCGAAAGTTGTGGTAGCAGGAAGTGGAGGAGCCAAGATGGAGGGAGGGTGGTCAGGCTCCTGAGCCATTTTTTGGCTCGTTCTGTCTTGAATCTCCAGGGCATGATGCTCCAAGACAGCATGGTCATTGCCATCTTGGACCATCATTAAAGGTTTGAGAAAGGCAGGTTTGAGGGGAGTTCCCGAGTTAGGACTTACCAACGGATTGAGTTTTCAACACACTGCTTGCTGGTCAAGTGTGGTATGGAAGATGGGGAGCACGCAGAGTGCAATGGGGTCCCTTTTGATCAAAAATTATACAGATCAACTCCCACTGAGTTGCAAAATTCAGTGGTATGGATTTTATCAGCAGAGGCATCTGGAAAATTGTTAATGATCCACCTCATGATTGATTTTAATTTGTTCTTTGAATGACTCCTAGGACTTGAAACTCACGCCCAGTTCTTCCGGGGTAAAATCTGGCTGACTCTGAGTTACAGCTGGGCTAATTCTCACATTGCTGATTTGCAATGGTCCCTTGGGACCATGCAGCCCAACAGAGCCACAATGATGTCCCTTGGATCCATGGTGCTCTGCAGTGTCACAATGGCCCCTTCATTTCACAAGGCTCCCAAATGTCACATTGGTCGCCATAGGAAGAAAGCTACGGAGCCCCCATGTTTCAGAAGCTGATGCATGGCAACCACTAGAGGCCAAGGCAAGCTTGACCTGTCTGTCCTGGCGTGTTTGCTTGGACCAACCATTGGATATTTGAAATTATGGATGTGGAATCCTAATTTCAGACATTTGTGCCTGGAGAAGACGGATGTTTTTCTTCCATAAAAAGAAAAGCACAGAGCCCTTTCAAGTGTTTGCAAAACAGGTAAGTGCTGGCACTCAGGAATCAAAGACCAGCCAGACCTCTCTGTCCTGGCAACTTTTGTCTGGCAGTATTCCTTGGATACACAGAAATTTGGAGGTGGAATCAAAGTTTTGGCCATGGATACCTGGAAAAGATGGACAGTTCTTTTCTATACAAAGGAAAGCCCAGAGCCCCAGTGTTTCAGGGGCAGATAGGAGTGGCCTTCCACATTCCAAGGTCAGCCAGACCTGTCAGGTGAACCCTGTGAGTCCAAGGCAGGCACACCTATTTCACGTTCCCTTGGTTCCACAGGGCCCTGCAGTGTCACAATGGTTCTCTTGCTTCCATGATGCCCTCTGGTGTCATAACGGCCCCTTGGTTACACAAGTCTTTAAGGATCTAAATGGTCTCCATGGTTCCAAAAGCCCAGGCTATCATAATTATCTATTGGTTCCATGAAGCTCCTCTTGGTCACCATGGCCCCTTGGTTCCATGGGCTCCAGTGGTACCACAATGATCCCCTTGGCTCCACAACTTCCCATAGTGTCACAATGGCCCCTTCCCTCCATGAGGCCCTGCAGGGTCACAATGGTCTCCATGATTCCATGGGGCCTTGCATTACCACAATTTTCTCCACGGGTCCACGGTGCCCTGCAGGATCACAATGACCCTTTGGACCCATGAGGCCCTGAAATAGTACAATTGCCTCTTGGTTCCACAAAGCCCCGTGGGTTCACATTGGCCCCTTGGGACCATGCAGCCCAACAGAACCACAGTGATGTCCTAGGTTCCATGATGCTCCACAGTGTCACAATGGTCCCTTGGATCCCTGGTACTCTGCAGTGTCACAATGTTTCCTGCATTTCAGTAGACCTCAAAGTGTCACAATGGCCCCCATAGTTCCTCAAGACTCCACAGTGTCATAATGGCCCCTTGGATCCATGGTACTCACAGTGCCACAATGATTCCCTTGGTTCCACAAGTTCCTACAGTGTAACAATGCCCTTTGGCTCCACAACCCCCCACATTGTCACAATGGTCTCCATAGGAAGGAAACCACCGAGCACCGGGGCAGATGAGAGGCAGTCACCAGAGGCCAAGTCTTGCCACACTTGACTGTATTGGCAGATTTTGTTTGGGAGAAACCCTTGCATATAGTGAATTTAAGAGGTGCAATCCTAATTTCAGGCATAGAAGCCTAGACAAGAAAGAGAGCTCTTTTCCATAGGAAGGAAAGCACAGAGCCCCAGTGCTTCACAGTCAGATGAGAAGTGGCCCTTGACATGTCAAATTCAGTGGGACCTGTCAAACAGCCCCCAGGAGGTCAAAGCAGGCAGACCTGTTCTATGGTTCCTTGATTTCATGGGTCCCCACACTGTCACAGTATTCTCCTTGATTCCATGAAGTCTTGCAATGTCACAATGGCTTCTTGGTTTCATGAGCCCCAACAGAGTCACAGGGTTCCCTTGGCTCCATGCGGCCTCGCTGTGTCACAATGGTTCCTTCTTTCTATGGACCCCAGTGTTTAATTTTT
This sequence comes from Melospiza melodia melodia, assembly GCF_035770615.1. Lineage (NCBI taxonomy): Eukaryota > Metazoa > Chordata > Aves > Passeriformes > Passerellidae > Melospiza > Melospiza melodia. The sequence goes on from NW_026948600.1 coordinate 9,320,077, forward strand.
GACCCTTGCAGCCGTACTGCCCCTGAGTTCCACAATGGTCTCCTTGATTCCATGAGGCACCATGAGGTCACAACTGACCCTTGATTCCATGAGATTCTGTACTGTCATCGTGGTTGCTGTCAGAGGCTGGATGAGATCGATGTCCCGAGACACCTTGGGATGCTCGGAATGCCCATGTGGGGCCAGGGCCGGGTCAGGCCTTGGTTTGTGGTGGGACAGAACCCCACCCCCAGCCCTGGCCTGGCAGAGCTGTCAGTCACACAGTACGGGCAGTGCTAACATAGTTCTGATTGGCTGAGCTGTCAATCAATCACACACCAGCCGCTGGTGCCTACCATGGCTCTGATTGGACAAGCAACTGGCATTCCCACCCCAGGGGTGGGCCCATGAAGGAGCAGGGGGTTAAAAGCCAGAGCCCGAGGCCAGCCCATGATCTGGATCCTGCCTTCTCCTGGGGTTTCTCTGTTGGTGATGCTGGAACCCCAGCAGCTGGTACCTATGTGCGTCTCTTTCTATGGATCTTCTGTCTTTCTGTTGTTCTCTATTTCTTCTCCTTCTAATCCTACTTACCTGGAGCATTTTGGGGTAACTTCACATGTCAAGGATTAAAGGGTTTTAGGTTAAATGTGTGGGAATCCAGGGCACAGGGAATATTTCTCTGTCTGCTCTAAAGGGGTCCTGACCCCCAGAGAAACGCTGCCTTTAACCGTCCCCCATGGAGAGGACTTCCAGGACTTTGAGACAGGTTAGAATTTATCAAAGTCTAAAATAGATTAGAGGGTAGTATAGCATGTGCCTTGGGTGAGAAATTTAGGTGTTGGGATTTTTAATATGATGTAGATAGGAAGCAAGATGGAGGAATTTGGATGTAGTCCCTTTCATCTTCTTCATCTACTCCATGTTCTGCAGTGTTGGTGGCACAGGGTCATTGGTCGAGGAAAGCACAGTGTAGAGGTTATGTGGACAGTCAAGGGATGAGTAATTGGTAGATAAGTAGAAATAATATACATTTTAAGAGTTAATAAGTGAGACAACTTTAAAAGACCTTGAAACCGTACATTTTAGAGCCATTTTGAGGTGTTTATCCAGCATGCTTAGCCTGGTATGCACAGCATGCAAAACTTTAGAGAAGATAACAATACACAAGAAGCTGAAGACCAAAAAAGTCCTGTGCATCTCCTTTTACCTGGCACAGAACTGCTACAGGAGGGTTTCCCACATCCAGAGAGCGCCCACAAAGGCCGAATGTAAAACAAACATCAATAACTGGCACCTTGACAATATTTATAAAAGATTGTTTTTTCCATAATGTTGTTTACTGAAGGATGTTGTCTTAATTGGCCAATCATGTGAAATGTGTTGATTAAAGGACCAGTGAGGTCCACCTGTAGCAAACCAAGGTATAAAAGAAGAGGATTGAAAAACAGGTGGCTTTTAGCCCTTAGCCTTCTGATCTGAGTCTGTGTCATCTCTGATTCAATGGTGACGTTTGGGCATCTATGGGGGCTATTGGGAATCCTTTCTGCATGTTATGACCCAACAGGAGTTTCCCTAATAGATTTTGCCTGAAGGTCTCACTGCGCCCATGACAGGAACCATGTGAGTGTCTGGGACATCCTGGCTCTTTGGCAGCCTGGGGACTCCTGGGATGTCACCGTAGAGCCCCCGTGAGTGTCTGTGACAGATCGGTGCCTTTGCAGCCCAAGGTGCCCTTGGATGTCACCATGGAATGGCTGTGACTGCCTCTGACCACAGGGCTCTTTACAATCCCCAGAAAGCCCTGGGAGGTCTCCATGGAGCCCCTGTCTGTGCCTGTGACATTCAAGCTGTGGAACAGCCTGGAGACTCTTAGAATGTCCCCATGGAACCCCTCTGAGGGCCTGTGACAAATCTGATCCTTAGCAGGAAACCATCGCCAGGACCCTGTTGCTATGGTCAGTTTCCATGGCAACCATCACCAGCTCCCTGTTGCTATGCTCAGTCCCTTGGCAGCTCCATGGAGACCCCATACCGGGGTGGTTGCCATGGACACCAGCTCAGGCCTGCAGCCACAGCCCGTTGCCATGGCAACCATTGGCAGCCCCATCCCCAGGCTCACGGGATCCCAGAACCACAGAATTGGCTGAGCTGGGAGGGACCCATCAGGATCCTCCAGTCCAACTGCTGGCCCTGCACAGGACACCCCAACAATGCCAGCCTGGGCCTGGCAGCGCTGTCCAAACACTGCTGCAGCTCAGAGAGCCCTGGAGCTGGGACCCTTCCCTGGGGAGCCTGGGCTGGGCCCCAGCAGCCTCTGGGCAAAAAACCTTTTCCTGACATCCAACCTGAGCCTGCCCTGACTCAGCTGCAGCCGTTCCCTCCCCTCCTGTCCCTGGGCACCAGAGGGAAGAGGTTCCCACAGCCCCAGCCAGGGACCCGCTCCCAAGGCTTTTGCCATGGCCACCAGGGCTGGGACCAGCTGGGATGCTCGGTTTCCATGGGCCAGGGCCGGGCTTCAGGAATGGGATTCCCCAATTTCCTGCTCCTGCTAAAACCGCACTGCCCTCACTGCCCTCCCGCCTCCCATGGAAAGCACAAAAGACAAAGATCCCGAGCTGGGATAAGAACAATTTACTGGGAACACCAATGAGATAAGAAAAAAATAAGAACAGAAACAATATTGATAACAGAGGGGATAAATAAAACTGTTTACAGGGAAAACTACAATAGAACTCACTGGGTCTTCCTGGCCACAATTTCTCCTTCCTGGTAATTTCACCCTTCTCCTCAGGGAGAGAGAGAGTCCATTTCCTGCCCTGGCAATGACCTGAGGTGGGAGTGAATGTAATGAGAGGGCCATAGCCAGACCTTCTTTTTTTTCCATTCCAAATCATTACATTGGCAGGGACAGGAAAAGGTACAGGTGTCTTCCCAGCATGGATCATAGGGAACATGGATCATCAGGGGTCTTCCCAACATGGGTACTCCAATGATTTGAGTTGGGACAGTGCACAAAATCCTCCTGCGCTTGGGGCATTGGCAGGCCTTCCCTTACCGTTGGTATGTGGTCAATTGAGAGCTCTGGGTGAAGCTCTTCCCACACTGGGGACACTTGTAGGGCCTCTCCCCAGTGTGGATGCACTGGTTGGTGACTAGGCTGGAGTTTTGCTTGAAGCCCTTCTCGCACTCAGGGCAGAGGAAGGGCCTCTCCTCTGATTGAATCTGCTGGTGGCTGCAGAGATTGGACCTGGTCTGAAACTTCTTCTGACTCTGGGGACACTCGTAGCCCCTCTCCCCAGTGTGGATGTGTTGGTGCCTGATGAGGTGGAATTTCTGCTTGAAGCCAATCATACAGTCAGGACAGCGGAAGGACCTCTCCTCAGTGTGAAACCGCTGGTGCTTGAGGACAGTTGAGATGGTGCTAAACCTCTTCTGACACTCAGGGCAATTGTATGGCCTTTCCCCAGAGTGGATCCTCTGGTGGTAGAGCAAGAGGGACTTCAGCCTGAAGCTCTTCCCACATTCCCAATATTCATAGGGCCATTCCCTGGTTTAGGTTCTCTGGTGGCAGATCAGTTTTGAGCTCCGGCTAAAGCTCATCCCACATTCTCCACACTCGTAAGGCCTCTCCCCCGTGTCGATGTGCTGGTTCCTGATGGTGTGGGAGCTGTGCTTGAAGCCCATCCCACAGTCTGGGCAGCAGAAGGGCCTCTCATCCATGTGAATCCGCTAGTGCGGGAGGAGATGGGAGCTGGGGTGAAACCTCTTCCCAAACTCGGGACACTCGTAGGGCCTCTCCCCAGTGTGGATGCGTTGGCACCTCATGAGGTGGGAGCTGCAGCTAAAGCCTTTCCCACACTCCCTACATTCATAGGAGCATTCCCCAGTGTGGATCATCTGGTGGCTGATCAGGGTGCTGCTGTGCCTGAAGCTGTTCCCACACTCCGAAAACTTGTGGGGCTTCTGCCCATCATGAAGCTGCTCAGGGACCACCAGCTCCGACCTCTGGTTGAAGCTCTGTCCACCTTCCTGGCCCAGGGTGGGTCTTTCCTCCTCAGAGTGCTCTCAGCTGGCTTTCCAGACCCTCTTCCTGTGGAATCTCCTGGGATTTTCCCCCCAGTTGGATTCCTGTGTCTTGGGGTCACTAACAATGGCCTCTTCCATGAGGTTCTGCTTTGGGGATTTGTCCCTTCTGGTCTCCATCCTCAGTTTCTTGTCTGGGGGAAGAAGGACAAGGAGAGGATGAGATTTGCCTCTGTGCCAGATAGAAGGGGAAGGAGATCCCCCCAGTGCATCCCTAGCAGGATGGCATTGGCAGCAGGGTTGTCCTGCAGCCGGGGTCCGTGCTGGGCTGGGAGACGGAGCAGGAGAGAGGGGGAAAGGGGCACTGACTTCCTCCTCACCTTCCTGGGTGTCCCGGGGCATCTTCCTTTTCCTTACAGACTTCTCCTCCATCTGGTGCAGGTTTGGGGATGGGAATTTCTGTTTCAGGAGAAAAACAAGGGATGAGCACATTGTCTTTTGTACTATTTGAAGGCAAACCTGGGGCAGAGTCTAAGACAGAATTACAATTTAATAAGAAAATGAAGATCACGCAACGATACAGAAACACTGCCTTAAACTGACAGAGTCAGGATGTAACCTGACTCACTGTTGGTCAGGGTGGTGGCAGCAGTCCCATTAAATGGTGGCTGCAGTCCTGTTGAAGTGATGAACGTGATTCTGTCGAAGCAGTGATCCTGTAGAAGGGTCTGGTCTTCCTCTGAAGGTCCAGTGGTGGTTATGGAGCTCTTGTCCTCTGGGAGTCCAGCAGGCAAGCTGCTCCTGGTGTTGCAAGGCTCAGCTTATATCCAGATAGGAATGCTTGGATCCTCCCCCTGGGCAGAGCATCCCACAATGGGATGATGGAATTTTATCAGTCCTGCAGGGACAGTCAATGACCCATTCACAGAAGATATCTCCCCTGGAGGGCGTTATCAGGGCTGAGTCATGGAAGAGATAAAGAACACTGCCCCACCTGTTTATAACAGTTGATGAAGATGGGGATTGAAAACATGCATTTGGTTACATCTTACATTGCACCCTGAAACAGTGGGGTAATCCCTGCTCAGGGGGTGAACACCACCCCTCTTACCCAAACTGGCTCAGCTGTAAAACCCCTACAATGGGATGGCAACACACACAATGTCACACTTGCCCTGCCCCAGGGGAGGTCTCTGTCCTTTGTCACTCCATTGCTCTCCCCCCCTTTTCTCTTTCTTTCCATCTCTCTCTCTACCTCACATTTACTGTTCAATAAAATCCACTCTGGATTTGGTCTCGTTAGTACCTTAATTGGTGCAGAGGCATCTCTCTAACAATTTTCTTAACCAGATTGCGACATTATTTTGGCACAGTGAGTTCAGGCACTGTTGTCTGTCCCCAAGTGCCTTTGACAACAGCATGGTTCCTTCCTCTGAGGAAATTGTGGTTCTTTCTGGAAGAACTCTTGGAAACTTGGACACAGTCCCTCCTTCATCCTGGGGAACTTATGGGAGAACTTATGAGGAAAATGGCTTTTGTGGATGGCCAGTGAAAAAGAAAATATTTTCTTGTCCTTCCTTGAAAAGTTTGTTAAAATCACTGGAGGAAAGGGAGAAAATGATACCAGCAAGACTGACAAGGTTCATTCACTCCAAAGTGAGGAACACAAGGCTGCTGAAAGTCCCAGAAGAAGCCCAGCTCAAGTAGCTAAATTCCCAAATAACTCCAGCCAGGAGTCTCCAGGAGGATTTTTTTTGGTGAGTGTTCGGAGCCAGCAGAACCCGGACTCGAGCCCTGGATATCTCCAGGCTCCCTAAGAGGAGCTTTTTCGGGGGGAGAGGAGCCGTGATCACCCCACAGGGGGGTCCCGGGGGGTCCACATGGGGATGGCCCAGTACTGACAGGGCAGGACATTGGTTTTGGGGATCCCCATGAGAGCCGAGGCTGTGGAACGGGGGACGCCCGGGGTGGGGAGAGGGGAAGGGGCGATACCGGGGCTGGGGGACCCCTGGCAGCCCGGAGATGAGGCGGGGACGGAACCCCCGGACCCTGACAGGGGCGTGTCCTGGGGTGACTTCATGATGCTTGTACCACATCGGTCCGTTTTGCCCAGAAATGAGTTCTGCACCTTGAAGGCTGGCTCTGAGAGTGAAGGGCAGGAGGAAGAAGCTGCAGTTTGTTTTCAGATACTGCACTCACTCCTCCACATTCCGGCTCCTGGAATGTTGTGATGCCTTAAGGAGCTGAATAGAGGCCAGAGGGAGTTAAGTGGAGTAAATTAGATATTTATTGAAGTGCCTTCAAAGGTCACACCCTGGGAGTACTGGAGCCACAGATGTGGCTCTGCCTGGATGGCTCTGAGATGGGAGCAAAAGAAGGCTTGGTCACGAGATCTCACATTTTTGTAAATTTTAGTACATTTATATATAGGAGTTAACTGCCCAATTAATAGCTTCAATAGCTTCAAATTATGACGTTTTGTCTTCCTTGCTTGCTTGCCTGTTGTCCTCTTTTCATGTTGTTTATGCTTTGGGCCTGAAGTTTGAAGAGATTGTCCTTGAGTCTCCAGCTAGAACAGGATTGTTTTGTCTTCACCACTCTGTGAAAATATCTCAGTAACACTTAATATAAAGCTAAAAGCTGCACACCAAAACACAACAGAAAAACATAAGCATAAGGTATCAGTTGTCTGCAGATGGACAGACAGCAGGAAAGAGCTCTCCTTTGATTTTAGCTAGTTTTTAGATCACTTGAGGCAGAGAAGTTCCCTGGACTGTGGTTTTTCTTTTTCTTTGGAGTTGTTTAAACCTGCTCTGTACTGAACACCCCAACCGCACCAGCAGCTTGCACCTGCGGCCCACTAGGCTGAGCCTGGGCTGTGGCATTTCCAGTGCCAGAGGGACTGATAAGAGACTGAGCTGAGCTACTGCCCACAGAGGAACTTTCTGAGTTTGTCATCTCTTTTGTAGCGGCAAGAGGTTTTATTGTTTAATATTGTTCATTTTTTGTGCTGGTGAATGCTTTGCCTGTTAAATAAAGAGGTTTTTTCCCGTTTTCTCCAAGGAAATATTTTCCTGATCTGGTTGGGGGAGTGGCTGCTTGAATTTGCTTTTTAGAGAAAACCCTTTTGGAGGTTTTCTCCCAAATTTGCCCAAATCCAGGACAGGGTGGTGGGAAGACAGAGGAGCCCCAAGTGCCTGGAGTGGGGGGAGGCTGGAGAGGGGGACCCTGAAATTCCCCCAGCATCCCTAAGCAGGACCCTGGAGAGAGGAATCCCCAGGACCCATGGTGTCCCCAGCATCCCTGAGGAGGGGAACCACCAGAAACCCAGAGGGATGAGACTGGAAATGGGACACTCCTGGTGGCTTTTTTTTTCCTTGATTTTTGGAAGTTTTTATGGACACCAGATGACTTTTGGAGATGGATTTGCTTGGGAGGAATTCCCAATCCAAGGGATTGACACCTTGTTTTTCCCAAACCAGGATTTCCCATTCCCAAACCTTGGCTGAATGGAGGAGGAGAAGGCTACAAGGAAGAGGAAGATGCCCTGGGACACCCAGGCAGGTGAGGAGGAAGTCAGTGCCCCTTTCCCCCTCTCTCCTGCTCCGTCTCCCAGCCCAACATAGCCCCCAGCTGCAGGACAACCCTGCTGCCAACGCCATCCTGCTGGGGATGCACTGGCGGGATCTCCTTCCCCTTCCCTGTGGCTGGAGGCAAATCCCATCCTCTCCTTGTCCTTCCTACCCCAGAGAAGGAGCTGAGGATGCAGACCAGGGAGGACAAATCCCTGCACCAGAACCTCGTGGAAGAGGCTATTTTGAGCAGTGCCACAGTGCAGAATTCCAATGGGGAGGAAAAGTTCCATCCCACAGGAGGATGGGCTCCAAAACCAGCCCAGGGTGCTCTGAGAAGGAAAGACCTACCCTGAGCCAGGAAGGTGGACAGACCTTCAGCCAGAGCTCAGAGCTGGTGGCTCATGAGCAACTTCAAAATGGGGAGAAGCCCTACAAGTGCTTGGAGTGTGGGAAGAGCTTCATGCAGAGCAACCACCTCATCAGCCACCACATGATCCACACCGGGGAATGAACCTACGAGTGTGGGGAGTGTGGGAAGGGCTTCAGCTGCAGCTCCGCCCTCTCACCCACCAACACACCCACACTGGAGAGAGGCCCTATGAGTGTCCCCAGTGTCAGAAGAGGTTTCACACCAGCTCCAATCTCCTCTGCCACCAGCAGATTCACACCGAGGAGATGCCCTTCACCTGCCCTGAATGCGGGAAGGGCTTCAAGCGCAGCTCCAACCTTGTTAGGCACCAGCACATCCACACTGGGGAGAGGCTCTACGAGTGTCCCCAGTGTGGGAAGAAGTTTCAGACCAGCTCCAATCTTCTCCTGCACCAGCACATTCACACGGAGGTGAGGCCTTTCCGCTGCCCTGACTGCGGGAAGGGCTTCAAGCACAACTTTACCCTCATCAGGCACCGGCTCATCCACAACAGGGAGAGGCCCTACGAGTGTCCCCAGTGTGGGAAGAGCTTCTCAGACCACTCGTTCTTTACCCAACACCAACAGAGTCACCAGTAAGGGCAGCCCTGTGAGTGCCCCAGCTGCAGGAGGAGCTTCATGCACTGCTCCAGCTTCATCCCCCATGGGAGGACCCACAATGGCCAGAACCCTGGCGATCCACATTCCCTGGGATCCATGTTGGGAAGACACTGGGCTAGTTATTCTTTTATTTTGGCCCTAATTTTCTTTGGATTCGTCTTCATCCCTTTAAACCAGAAGAAATTGGGGTAAAAATCAATAAATTCATCAAAGGCATCTAAAGCCTCACTTTTTACTTCTGTTTCAGGGGGATCTTAGATTCAGGGAAATAATTGGGAGAATCTGGGGTTTTGGGGGGTATTTGGTGTACTCGTTTCCCTTTTCTCGGCACTCAAAGAGACAAGAGGGGATGTTGGGAATTTAGCTGCTAGAAACTGGAAAAGTACAAAGCCGTGGTTAATTCCAAGTCCTGCACCTGTGAGATAGCGTGTCCTTGGGCCTAGCTGTAGTATAATAACAAATAGTGAAAGAGACATGAGAAAAGACAGATGTAACCCCTAAGGAATGAGGAAGAGTTCATGGTATAGTTTAACCAATAGATTGCTTGGCTTGCAGAATATTCATAAGTTTATTATTTGCTGTATAAATATTTGATGCTTTCTTCAATAAACGGGACCTGTGATGAACCTCCTGGTGTCTGGGTCCCCTTCCTTCGACAAGGGTTCAATCTGTCACCTCAATGCCACTGAAAACTATTTAATCCCACCCCAAAATTCCTTGATTCCACTGCTCTTTGGTGTGGAATGGGGTTGGAAGGGGATTGAGCAAAGATGGCTTCAAATCAGGAGGGTTGAGATGGGCATTGGGTGGGGCAGGATGGGTGGAGTGGTGTTTGAGAGGTGGCAAATGGGGGAAATATCGCTTGGGAAGGGGGTGTTGATGTCCAGGAGTGGTGGGATGAGTTGGGGTTGGGATTGGGGAGGTGGGTTGGGGTCTGAAATGAGACAGCCAAAGTTTGGGGATGATGAAGGGAGGGGGAGCCCATTACTGAGTGAGTTTTTTAATAATCCACATTCCTGAAGAGATTTTGAGGTCTCTCATGTTTCTGAGGCAGTTTTGGGGCACTCCCCAGCTCATGGGAGTTTCCTGAGAGCAGCTCCATGAAGCCCCATTGCCAGAGGTGGTTGCCTTGGGCACGAGCTCAGAGTTGTAGCCAGAGTCCGTTGCCTTGGTGCTGGAGAGCAGAGAAATGATGAACGGCCCCAGACATCTCCAGTCTGTGTTTGGGGCAGGGAGAGTTCTGCAAAGATGGGGTGGTCACTGCCCCACCCCAGCCACTGCAGCCTCTGGTGCAGCCCCAAAGTGGCTGCCAAGCCCCTGGCACCCCACAAACCCCACCTGGGAGAGGGACCAGAGCAGGTCCGGCTGTGACACGGGTGTGACAATGACACATCCCACGGCCCCAGAGCTCACAGCAGCTGAGATGGCACTGGATCCAAGGCTGACTGTGGATCTCTCTCTCCCTCTCTCTCTTCTCCTGACTTCCTCTTCTCAAAATCTGGTTAACTTGCAATTGGACAGGTTAGAGTTTGCTAAGTCAGTGCTATATGAAGTGCTTTACTATAATTCAATGCTCTTTAAGATTTCCCAAGTACCTCATTCTCTGAAGTTTGCCACTAAAGGTTTGTTCTCCACCCTCCTGAGCAGTTTGTTGTTTTCTCCCCTTGGCCATCTGTCCTGCAGGCTGTGCCCCCTGTGTGTGCTGCTCCTCTGCCCTGGCCGGCTGCACTCGCCCATCTCGCTGTGCCCCAGCATTTCTCACCCAGCGTTTCTGTGCCCTCCCTGGGCTCCCTGCACCCAGCGCTGCCGGCTCCTGGCACACAGAGCCAGGGCAGGAGCCCACCCTGCCAAGGGGCTCTGGGCAGGGCGGGGGCTGCGATGGCTTCTGAGCTCAGCAGCTGCTCCTGGCATGGTTCCATGAAGACCAAGTACAGCAACGCTGCTGAGCATTGTCCCTGCTGAGGGTCACACACTGCCGGGGCACATTCCCTGCCTGCAGGATTGCTGAGCATTGTCCCTGCTGAGGGTCACACACTGCTGGGGCACATTGCCTGCCTGCATGTCGCAGACATCTTTTCATTAAAATCCTTTAATTAGGATTTTTCCTGCTGAAGCTGAGAAGTTTCAGCAACAAATGTAAACAATGGTTATCTGCTGCTGTGGAATGCAACAAGTGGATCCATGATTGGTCTCCTGTGGATGTTTGGACGTACTGAACACTCACGGCAGAGCTGGCTCTTGCTCTCTGCCGAGACACGGATCTTTGTTATCATTCTTTTCTATTCTTTGCTTAGGAGCTTCTGAGGAAACTTTTCCTTTTCTTTTCTTTTTAGTATAGTTATAACGTAATATATATATATATCATAAAATAATGAATCAAGCCTTCTGATCATGGAGTCAACATTCTCTTCTCTCTCTCATCCTGAAAACCCCTGTGACCACGGTCACGGCTGCAGGATTCGTGCCCGACCCAAGTACTGCACTGATGGCTCCAGCATTGCTTTCCAACAAAAACAGGGGAAGGCAAACTGTGTGCAGTTCATGGTATTTTACAGTGTCTAAAACTTGCTAAGTCATTAAACCTTAAAGGTGAGATCCATTTGGAATTAATGACATGGAGAAGTAGTGCAAGATGGAAAAGGGGAGCATAGAAATAAATTGGGGGAAACATTTCAGATGGTTTCTTTCCATTTTCATTTCATTTATGGAACGCTGGTTCAGTTTTTCAGTAATCTTCTCCGTAATCCCGTCTGTTCTTTTCAAAAACCTTTCCTGGAGAATGAGGTCGAGCTCCTGTCACAAGATGTGCCACCACCTGCAGCTTCTCTTGGCTTTCCACACTATGCCTGCAGCAGGACTCTTGCAGCAAAGCAGGACAAAGGTTTGGAGAACTTGACATCTTGTCCTTTCTTTTCCTGGTGGAATGGGGAGTTGTGCTGTGGGTAAGGTTTTCATTGTTACTGTTCCAGGCTAAGAAAACAGGAGGTGGTACCAGGAATTGTTAGGGAATACAAACCTGGCTGAATGCAGAGAAAGAATCTCCAGAGCCTGCAGCCACAAGTGGAGAGTTGTGTGATAATCATTCCAACCTGTCAGCAGAAATCTTGAAAATTATCTGGAATGTGAAAATGCTCTAACAGAGGGAGTTTGTTTCTGAGTTCAGTGTAGATGATTCCACATCTGGTGCTTGGTGCATAAATCAAGAGCACAATCAGTTCATGATAAGCATCAGAACAAGCTGAACCTCCCAGAGCAGCCAACTGAAAGAATCTGAAAAGGAAAAATGCAGAGAATGACTTGGTGAACCTTGCCTGGAAGAAAAGTGATCTTTATCTAATAACTACTAATCCATTCCCTCGTCTTTGCCTTTCTTAACAAGGCCATTTGCATCCCAGATTCCCCATGAAGTGCGAAGCCTGAGCTTGTGGAAGTGGCTGAAAGATGCCCTGTTCCTCTGCAGGGACACTCAGGCTGGAACAGGAGCCCAAGCCCTGTCTGGGGAAGCCTCTCTGAGCTGGAATTTGTGCCGTGCTGGGAGAGGAGGAGGAGGGGGAGAAGGCTGGCGCTGTGTGGCAGGAGCAGGAGGTTTGGCTGCAGGACATTCTGTCTGCGCCGCTGCCCCGCAATGGGCGGCCGTGCCCGGGGCTCTGGGCCTGGCCCCGTGTGCGCTGAGCTGCCTGGGCTGGGCTCAGGTTCCCGCTGGGACTGGGCAGAGCCTGGGCTCAAACTGGGGGCAGCAGCAGTGCAAAACACCTCTGGGCATCTGTGTTTCCTGCTGCTGGGAAGGAGCAATGAAACGAGTCAAGAAATTCTGGTTTCTGTTTCTCCTGGTGGATTTTTAAATTTAATTCCACACAGCGAAGGCAATTTCTGTGGTGACCTTTGTCAGTTTTTTCTATTTCAACAGCTTCAGCAACAGGGCTTTGTTTGAACTCTGCAAATGTGTTCTGTGTGGCTTTAATTCCCCTCGCCTTAGTGCTCAGGGGCTGGTGGGCATTCCAGTATCTGCTGATCTTTATGACTGCTACAATAATACTGACTTCACTGTCCTGAAAGCACCATGGATAGCACCAACTGAAAGAGACATTTGCAGTTTTATGGATAAAATTCAAGTGGCAAGCACAAGAGCGCCAAGAGAAACCATGATCCCCAATTCCAAAGGCAAAGGCAGCAGCAGCCTCCTGCTGTCACCTCAGGGTGAGTCAAACAGAGCTGAAAACAGCGCTGGAACCCGATCCTGTCTTCCTCTGAGGGCTGGCTCAGGGCAGCACAGGTGGGCCCTGAGCAGTCAGGGCTCTGTGTGGGTGCTGGTTGCTCTGCTCCAGAACTGAGCTGGAAAAAGCCCTTGGGAGCCGAGGCAGGAGCAGGCGGGAAGGGGCCGGGGCTGCTGCTGCTCCTGGCCGGGAGCCCCGGCTGGGCCGGGCCGGCGCCCCCTGAGCTGCGGCTGCTGCTGCTGCCAGAGCCGGGCGGGACTCGGGGACAGGGAACAGACACGGGGGGACAGCAAAGGCCTGGCGGCTGCAGGGATGGTGACGCTCGGGCCAGCACCAGCACAGAGCTTCAGCCCGCAGTTACCCCGAGGGAAACACTGTGGAAAGGCTCCATTTCAGCCGTTCTGCACTCGTGGCTGTGAAAGGACTGAAATGAAAGGAGAACAAGAAGGGCCCGACCCCTCCTCCTTTGGGAGGAGCCACAGGCCTGGGGCTTTGAGGGGCCATGAGGGGCTGTGAGGAGCTGGGAGGGGCTCTGGGATGGGCCATGATGGGCTGTGAGGAGCTGTGGGAGGCTGTCAGGGACTGTGATGGGCCATGATGGAACTGTGAGGTGTCATGAGGGGCCAGGAGGAGTTTTGAGGGGCCATGAAGGGCTGTTGGGGACCTTGAGGGGGAGAAGGTCTCAGAGAGGCTGTGGGAGGCCAGGCACGTCATGGAACAAAGGATCCATTATGACATGTGGAGACAAGGAGAATGTTGTTGGCTGTACAAAAGCTCATGGAACCAAAAGCCCATCATGACATTCCGGGGCCTCATGGAACCATGGAGACCATTACGACACTTCAGGTCCCAATGGAACCAAGGGGCCGTTGTGATACTGCAGGGCCTCATTTAACTAAGGAGTCATTGTAACACAGCAGGGCCTCATGGAATCAAGGGGATCGTAGTGGGGGTCTATGAGACCACGGGGACATTCTGACTCTCTGGAACCAAGGAGACCACTGTGACACTGCAGAGCTCGGTGGAACCAGGAACTCATGTAACAGTGAGAAGCCCAATGGAATCAAGAAGCCATTCCATACTTCAGGGCTTCATGGAGCCAAGGTGCCCTTGTGACACTGCTGGGCCTCACAGAATCCTGGAGATCATTATGGCACTTTGAGGCCTTGTTGAGTCAAGGGGTTCTGCAGGGCCTTGTGGAACCAAGGAACTCCTTGTGACACTGCAGGGCCTCATAAAATCAATAAGACTATTCTGGCACTCTGAGTTCCCATGGCACCAAGGGGCCAGTGTGACACCATAGGGTCTCATAAAACCAAAGCAATTATGACACTGCAAGATTTCATGGAAGCAAGAGACCAGTGTGTCACAGCCATGCCTGTTGGAACCAAGGGTTCATTGTGATCCCGGGGAGCCCAACAGAACCAAGGGGCCATTGTGGTACTCTGCACAGTGCCCTGGAACCAAGGAAACTATTTTGACACAGCAAGGCCTCATGGAAGCAAGGGGCCATTGTGCCAGTGGGGACCCACAGAGACCATTGTGACATCACTGGACTTGGGGAAACAAAGATCTGTTGTGATACTACGGGGCCTCATGGAACCAAGGGGCCATTGTGATGCTGCAGGGCCCCAAGGATCCAAGAACATGGAAAATTTCTGGTTGGCTTGGTCTGACTGGTCCAGCTGACCTTGGCATGTTGAGGGGTGGTTCTCATCTGCCCCTAAAACCCTGGACTTCTGTGCTTTCCTTCCTGTGGGAAAGAACTGTCCCACTCCTCCAGGGGTTCATGGCTGAAATTGGGATTCCACATCCAAATTCAGTTATATCAAAGGATGATACCTGTATGAAGCCTGCCAGAACAGACAGCTCTGGATGGCTTTGGCATCTTGGGGGCCACCTCTTATCTGCCTTCAAAACATTGGAGGGCTGTGCTTTTTTTTCCATGGAAAAATCATCTTTCAAGTGCAGGTGTTCATAGCCAAAATTGGGAATCTGCCTCCAAAATTCCTTATATCCACGGAGAGCTCCCAGACAAAAGCTGCCAGGACTGTCTAGGTTTCCTTGGCTTCCTGAGGGCCAGCTCTTATCTGCCTTTGAATCTCTGGGGCTCTGTACTTTCCTTCCTATTGAAAAGAACTGTCATTCTTCTCCAGGTGCTCATTGACAAAACTGGAATTTGGCCTCCCAAGATCTATCTACCCAAGGACTGCTCCCAGACAAAAGTTGCCAAGACAAACAGGTCTGGCTGGCCTTGGCCTCCTTGGGTCTGCCTGTAATCAGCCTTTGAAACACTGGGGCTCTGCCCTTTCCTTCCTGTGGAGAGCTGCCATTCTGTTCCAAGCAATCATGGCTTAAATGGAATTGCACCTCCAAAACTCCACAAATATCCAAGGGTTGTTTTCAGACAAAAGCTGTAAGGAAAGGCAGGTCTGTCTGGCCTTGGCCTCTGGTGACTGCCTCTGATCTGCCTTCAAAACCCTGGGGCTCTGTGGGTTCCTTCCTGTAGAAAAGAACGGTGCCTCTTGTCCAGGTGCCCATGGCCTCTAGCACATGAGCACTGTGTAGGGCTAAAGGAGTTCTGTGCTCAGTGGGGTGGAAACTGAGGACAGCAGAGGAGAGCCCTGGGAGGGACTGAAGGGTGCTTTCAGAGTTGGTGAATAATTCTGACAAAGTAGAGAATAGAGAAAATAGAAAAAATCAATGCCAAGGGTGGCTGGGGAGGCCCAGATTGGGAACAAGAAGAAAGGAATTTCCCTCCCTGGGCAGGGCTGTGGTGCAGCACATCCCCAGCAGGAGCCTGAAGCAGCCCAAGGCTTTGTGTGGGCAGGCAGAGGCAGGCAGGAGCCAGAGCTGTCAGCAAAGGAAGGGCCCAGCCTGGTGGGGCAGCCGGGGGATGCCGACAGCCTGCAGGGACAGAGGCGCAGGGCAGGGACACCGTGGGACAGCCTGGGCTGCACAGGGCACAGGGATGGGCAGCAGCTGCAAGACAGCCCTGCCAGAGCCAACATGGGCAGCACTTTGGCCATGGCTGCTGGCCCTGGGCCTGAGGCAGGAGCAGGAGACAAGTGACCCTTGCAGGGCTGGGGCCTCATTGCCTCCTTGTCCCTGCTCAGCAGCCTGGCAGGGGCCGCCCCATGCTCCTGCCCTTGCCATTGCACATCCCCACATGCCAGTGCCCATCCCGGGAAGAGCCCTGAGCAAGGAGGGAGGGACAGGATCTGGCCAGGTGCTGGGGCTCAGGCCTTGGCCCTTTGCATCCCTAAAACACATCCAGGTGTGCTCAGCACCAGAGACACCTTTTCCTTGTTTGTCCCCAGCTGTGATCACTGCCTCCAGTGTTCTGCACTAACTGGAATTTGGGAACACTTTCTCAGTCATGTTCCTCAGCAGGAACCATTAAATCTTCAAGAAATTTCAGAATTTCAATTTAATTTTGAGTTCTTGAGAAGTTTTTGAGCACTCTCTCAGGGAACTCTCTCAGGGACTGAGTCTGATGTAAACAACACGAAAGTCCCAAGAGGTTCATTAAAGTCCTTGGGCTGTGTCTGTGCTGCTGAGCTTTAAAGGAACAGCTCTTCCCAGGGCCAGCTCCTCTCCCAGCCCAGCAGGGCTGAGGGCTCTGCCTGCAGGCACTGAGGGGACAGGAGCCAGGCAGAGACAGGCTGAAGGCAATCAGGATTGGGAAGACATTGAGCTGAGACTTCACTTGGGGAAACATCTACACAGCCCTGTGCATGGTGAGTGTGTGGGTGCAGGGCAATGTCCCCTGTGCTCCTGGAGGGATCTCCTGAAGCCAGCACACCCCACAGCCTGGGGGATGTGTCAGGAGGACTCTCCCTGTTTCTCTGTGGCATAGGAGCAGGAGGAGGAGGATGTGCTGCAGAGCGGGGCTGCCCTGGGCACCGTCAGAGGGACAGGGCAGGACGGCTCCTGCTGCCAGGGATGGCTGCAGGGGGTGAAGCTGGGGCTGCAGCCAGGGCTGCCCAGGGCTGTCCTGCAGAGCAGCTCCTGCAGCCCTCAGGGCTCTTGGCCAGCCCAGGGCATGTGCCACCTGCCAAGGGCAGCTCTCAGCCTGCCTGGCAGCTCCCCATGGACGCTGCAGGGGAGAAGTTGGAGGTGGAAGGAGCCACCCCCATCAGGGCAGATTCCTCCTGCTGTGGAGATGGTGCTGCATGGCCAGGGCTGCTCTCAGCTTTCTCCTAAAGGGAAGGGAAAGGGGCTGTCAGCTTTGGCTGTGTCACTGAGACTCCTGCACTGTCACCCTGGGCATCAGCAGATGGGCCTCATATCTCCCTCAGAAAGTGCCTCCTCAGCCTCCTCTCCCTACAGACAGCAGCAGCAGCTCCTTGGCTTGCAGCATCTCTTTTTGTCTGGCCTGCCCTTAAGGCCCTGCTGCCAGGGAGATGCCCCTGGGCAGTGCCCTGTGCTGGGAGGGGTCTGCAGGGCAGAGCTGAGCCCCCTGGGCTGGGCTGGGCTCTGGCAGCACTGGCAGGGACAGGGCTTGGATGGAGAGAAACAACTCCCAGTAGGCACAACTCGAGGCAGCAGAGAGCCAGACCAACCCTTGGCATCCCTCCCTGCCCAGCTGCGTAGGGAAAGAGAGAAGGGTTTAGATAAATTGACTTTTAAACTGGAGTCTTTAAAAACTCGACTTCTTTTTCAAGCTCAGTTTATGTTGGATCACCCTGAACTAGAGGGAGATGGAATGGGCAAAGTGCACCTGTGTGGGGACCAGAAGGTCTGACTGCAATGGGGCAGACGGAGCCCTGTTTTCCCGTGGGCTTCCCCAGGGTTCAGGCTGAGAGCAGTGCTTAAGATGAATCAGTAAATCAGGAGCATAAACCCAAGCTCAAGAATAAACATATTGAGTGAAGTTTCCCCACAGGTAGAGAAGTAGTTTTGAGGGAATTACTAAAATAACCCTATAGGGTTGATTCCAAGAGCTTGGTCTCAGCTTTTCAATGTCTTGTTTCTACAGTCCACAATGCCCAGAGTTAAGGAATGTCCAACAGTACCTCTATCAGGCACTTCCTCCTGCTGGCACTGGCAGACACGCGGCAGCTGCAGCTCCTGCACTTCTGCCTCTTGCTGGGCATCTCCTTGGCTGCCCTCCTGGGCAACGGCCTCATCATCAGCGCCGTAGCCTGCGGCCACCACCTGCACACACCCATGTTCTTCTTCCTGCTCAACCTGGCCCTCAGTGACCTGGGCATGATCTGCACCACTGTCCCCAAAGCCATGCACAATTCCCTCTGGGACACCAGGAACATCTCATACTCAGGATGTGCTGCACAGCTTTTTCTGCTTCTCTTCTTCATTGGAACAGAGTTTTCTCTCCTGACTGTGATGTGCTACGACCGCTACGTGTCCATCTGCAAACCCCTGTACTACGGGACCCTCCTGGGCAGCAGAGCTTGTGCCCACATGGCAGCAGCTGCCTGGGCCAGTGCCTTTCTCACTGCTCTGCTGCAAACAGCCAATACATTTTCCCTGCCCCTGTGCCATGGCAATGCCCTGGGCCAGTTCTTCTGTGAGGTGCCCCAGATCCTAAAGCTCTCATGCTCACACTCCACCTTCAGAAAAATTTGGATTTCATTGCTTGCTGTCTGTTTAGCTTTTGGCTGTTTTGTGTTCATTGTTTTCTCCTATGTGCAGATCTTCAGGGCCGTGCTGAGGATCCCCTCTGAGCAGGGAAGGCACAAAGCCTTTTCCACCTGCCTCCCTCACCTGGGTGTGCTATCCTTGTTTATCAGCACAGCCACATTTGCCTACCTGAAGCCCCCCTCCATCTCCTCCCCATCCCTGGATCTGGCAGTGTCAGTTCTGTACTCGGTGGTGCCTCCAGCCCTGAACCCCCTCATCTACAGCCTGAGGAACCAGGAACTCAAGGCTGCAGTGTGGACATTGATGAATGGAAGATTTCAGAAACAGTAAACTGCTGGAAAATTTATGAAAATAAATTGTAATATAAGTAATCTTTGATACATTAAGTTGGTTTTAGTTTAGAGGTTCTTTCACTTTGTATTACATTTTTAATATTGCCCACAAAGAAATACAATGGTTTGTACCGTTTCCTATTTTGTTTCTCTCAAAATTTTCAGTGGCCACTGACTGTGTTAATGAGGAGCTGTGCCCTTGATGGCTTAAGCAAAGTAAAGCATCTCTCTGCCAAGTTTTCACTGGAGATGCCCCCTTTTGTTGCCTTCTCTGGAGCTGCAGCAGCAATGTCTGTGTGCAGAGCTGCGGGCAGATCAGTGCTGGCCCAGCAGCTGTGCCAGGCAGCAGCAGCACTTGGTGTTGCCAGTGCTGCTGTTGTGGCCCTGCCCCACTGCCCTGGTGGCCCTGGTGTTGCTGCAGGGCCTGAGTGCTCTCGGGGCCGGGCACAGCCCTGGGGGTGGCAGTGCTGGGGCTGCAGCAGGGACACGCGATGGGCACTGCTGGGGCAGCGCTGACGCCTCAGGCCAGGGCCTGGGGGCTCCAGGCTCCTTGCCCAGGCTCTCTCAAGAACACAGCCAGGCCAATTCTCAGCACTGAAAACCCCCGTGAGCAGCCCCAGGCTGGCCGTGGGCAGGCTGGGGGCAAACAGCATGGCTGGGGCTCTGCAAGGGCCCTGGGGCAGACGGGAACGAGCAGCAGAGCAGGGGCTGATCCATCCCCAGTGCGCTGCACAGCCCAGGGCAGCGTCCCAGAGCATCCTCATGGAGCTGCCAACAACATCCCCCCTCTGCAACCCTGGCCTCTCCCCCAGCTCACACAGGTGCCCCATCCTTGCAGGCACAGACGCGGCAGCACTGGCTCAGCAGCCCCTGTTTGCATTGCACAGAGCAGGGGGAGCACCCCCATGCTGTTGGTGTGGGACATGAACCTGAGGGAGCACAAATGCCATCAGCACCTGGGGCCAGCAAGGGCTGGGGGACACCAGGGAAACCACTCAGCTTTGTCCTGGCCTCTGCAGTCAGCCAGAAAGTTTGTTCCCATCAGCTGGGAGTTTCCTGTCCCACTGCAGACGCTGTTGCTCAGAGCCATGGCTGCCTGGCAGCCCCCCCCAAACTGCCCTGAGCATTTCCCTGGCTTCACCTTTGATTTCTTTCCTCATCCCTGATCCAGGTTCCTTCCTATTTTGCATCCCTGTCCCCTCCCCTGCAAACAGCCCATCCCTATTTGTAATTTCCTTTCTGGCCCCACTCCCCATTGCAGTTCCTGACTTGGCACCATGGGAACGTCCCTTGGGCAGCAGGATAATCCTACAAGTGCTGCAGGAATTGTCTGCAGGCTCCTGCAGTGCCTCCTGCTGCTCCCTTGCCAGAGGCACCCCAGGCCAGAGGGGCACATCTGGGCTGCTGTGTCTGCCTCTGGGGCTCCCTGTTCGGGGCAGTGAGGAGGAGCTGCAGAGGCTCTGCAGGACTGACAGGATGGGCTTTGGGGCTGGCAGCAGAAGCTGAGGGACCTGGGCTGCTGGAGCTGCTGAAGAGGAGGCCCAGGGCTCATTGTGCAACTGCTCCAAGGGTGGTTTCAGAAAATCACAGAATCACTCAGAATGGAAAAAACCTTGGAGAACATCAAGTCCAACCTGTGCCCTGACACCAGCTTGTGTCCCTGAGCCTCCTCTTCTCACCAATAAAAAACCCAAGCTCCCTCAACCACACCACACAGGACTTGTTCTCCAGACCCCTCCCCAGCCTTGTTACCCTTCTCTGGACATGCTTCAGCCCTTCCATGGAAGCCCCCCCCTAAATTGGGGGGCTATGAACTGGACACAGCACTCAATGTGCTGCCCAACCAGTCCTGAGCACAGGGGAAGAATCCCTGCCCTGCTCCTGCTGGCCACACCATTCCCGATCCAGGCCAGGAGCCATTGGCCTACTTGGCCACCTGGGCACACTGCTGCCTCATGTCCAGCCTGCTGTCCATCAGTCCCTGCAGGTCCCTTTCTGCCTGGCTGCTCTCCAGCCACTCTGTCCCCATCCTGTACTGCTGCAGGTGTTGTTGTGGCCAAAGTGCAGGACCCGGCACTTGGACTTGTTAAACCTCACCTTGTTGGATTTGGGCCCTGGATCCAGCCTGTCCAGGGTCCTCTGCAGAGCCCTCCTACCTCCATCCTCCATCAGATCCAAACTCACACCCAGTTTGGTGTCATCTGCAGATTTGCTGATGTTGGACACAATCCCCTCATCCAGACCATTCCATGCGGACATTGAAATCCACGCTGGCTGGCTCTGACCCCTCGGCCATCCTGTGGGTGCCCTGGGATGGCACTCAAGGTGATCTGTTCCATAACCTTGCTGGGCACCCAGGGCAGGCTGACAGGCCTGGAGTTCCCCAGATCCTCCTTCCAGCCTTTCTTGGGGATGGGCTCACATTGGCACCTCCAGTTCTCTGGACCTCCCTGCTGAGCCAGCACTGATGGTAAATGATGGAGAGCAGTTTGGGGACCTCATCCACCAGCTGCCACATCCCCCTGGGATGGATCCCATCTCCTTCCATAGACACCTGTGAGCATCTGAGTGGCTCAACAGGTCCCCAGCTGCTTCCTTCTGGATTACAGGGGGCTGTTCTGCTCTCTGTTCCCATCCACCACCTCAGGAGAACACTTTTCTTGAGGACAACTTGACTTATTCTTGAAAACTGAGGCAAAGAAGGGGTTAAGTACCTCAGCCTTTTCCTCATATTTGGTAACCACATCTCCCCTAATAATGAATGGAGATTGTCCTTGTACCTTGTTTTGCCATTAATGTACTTATAGAAACATTTTTATTATTCTTCACAGATGTGGCCTGGTTAAGTCTTAAGCTTTCACCTGTCTAATTTTCATTTTGCATGAGGTAACAACATCCTTAAACATATCCTGAGATACCTACCTCTCTGTCCAAAGGTGATGCACGTTCTGTTTTGCCCCAAGTTCCTGCAAAAGGCCCATCACATACAGAATGTCACCTGTTGGCTACAGTACGCCTCAGAGGAGGAAAATACAAGAGTCTATGAATTAAAAGAGGGAAAGCAAGCTAGTAAATTAATAGAAGAAGAGGCTGGGAAGGCTAACAAAAACTGGGACCTCCTTGAACACTTACTTCCTCCTACCCTTGCAGTACCTCAAATCCTTCCTCCAATTCCTCTTGCTGTGGACCCAATTCCTCCTCCTCTCCCAGCTGTCATTCCTTTACCACCTCCTAACCCAGTTATACCTCCAACACCTTCCTCTCCACCCACTCCTTACTCTCTTTACCCTTCACTACTGTTCCTTTACCTCTGCCATCTCATGCACCCCTAATTCACCAGCAAGTTCCTGCTCTGCCTCCCCCAGCACAAATGAGAAGCCAAAAAACATCTCAGAATCTCATGCCCAAGAGTGAAGTTAACCAGTCAGCCTCCACAGCTGATGTTGTAACACCCGGTCCAAAGTGGGTAAAGTGGAAAAATTGTTCCCCCTCGGAGAAGTCCCACGTGCAGGGTGGCCAGTGAGATAGGATTTGTAAATGCTCCCTTGACTGCATCCAAATTTAGGAATTTTAAGAAAGAATTGCAAAATTTAGTGGAAGACCCAGTAGGAATAGCAAATCAAATTAATCCATTTTTAGTCCCCAATATTTATACATGGGGAGAATTGAACTCCACCTTTAACATCCTATTTTCCCCAGAAAAGACTCGATTAATAAGAACTGCAGGAATGAAAATTTGGGAGCATAAAAGCCAACCCAGGCCCCCAGGTGACAAAAAAAATGCCTTTAGTGGAGCCTAGCTGGGTCTCTAATCAAGAAGAGGGGAGAAGGAATATGAGAGATTACAGGTCCCTAATGACCAGAGGGATAAAAGAATCAGTCCCTAGAGGGAGTAATACCAGGTTAGTGTTTGACGGCACCCAGGAAAAAGATGAGACCCCAGCAGCATGGCTTAATAGGCTAAAGCAAAACTTCCAGATTTACTCTAATGTTGACCCAGACAGCCAGAAGGCCAATCTCGGGTTCCCTGCAGTTGGGGATGACCTCAAGAATCCTTTTTTCTCAGCCTGATGTTTCCAAGAAGGAATCTGAATTCTTCGGCTCTGGTTTCCAAGGTTCTTTATTGTTTCTTATCTATAACATTTTTTCTCTGGCCTGCCGAGATGTTTTTAGCAGGTCAGACAGAGGCACACTCCCCATGCCAGGGCTGGTGTCTACATTTTATACTATGAACTACGTGTACTTTTTTTGTCATTATTTCCCAATACCTATCACCTATGTTAGACAGCCTACTTCTACTCTAAACCAATCCTAAAATGCCACCATCACCAAGAACATGGAGACTAAGAAGAAGAAGGAAGAATAGGACAACACCCAAGTCCCTCCATTTTGCCTCCTAGACCTCTATATAAAAATCCCCAAAATACCATTTTATACCCTCTGACAGATTCATTATCATTCTACTTAAATTTTGTGACTTGTAATTCTTCATACAAGGGTGGTAATTTGCTCCATGGGTTAAGATCAAAATCCCAGGCGTCTTTGGCTTCCTGCCAGGACTCCCCAGCCCGCTGCCAGGGATCCCCAGCCCCCTGCCAGGGGCACATGTCCTCCAGGGCACCCAGAGGTGTGTCCTGGGTTCCGACAGGCCAAGTCCTTCTCAAGGTACAATTTGTCACTACATCCTGGCAAGATATCACATGAAAGTTAGAAAGAATAGAGGACTGGCAGGAAAAAAGTATAATGAACTGCTGTGAGAAGCCATAAGAGTATATATAGGAAGAGAAGAAGAAAAGACAAAAAATAAAAATTAAAATTATGGCAGCCATAGCCAGAGAAAGTGTGGGAGCCAACAAGGATGGGCCAGTAGAACCACTTAGAAGAGACAAAGGTTTTATTGGACCAAAAGGGGCAAGGGCTCTACTCAGTGACAAATATTGTTATTACTGTGGAGAGAAAGGGCACCTAAAGAGAAATTGTAAGAAACTCCAATTAGATGAAGCCATAGCCTGGGAGCAAGAAACTCTAGAGAAAAACTTAAGAAGAGATGAGAAGTATGCGGAATAGGTTCTATGCCCTGGAGAATTTAATGAATCATCTAGAAGAGCCCTTTGTAAATTTCGAGATTGGTCCCCAGAATGATGAATTTGAATTTTTAGTTGATACCAGAGCAGACAAGTCATGTGTGACTAAAATACCAACAGGAATCACAGTCGGTAAAAAGGTCTGCAAACTACAAGGGGTCAAAGGAGAACCATTTGAGGCCCAGATTATAGAAGATGTAGAAATTAGATGAAATTCAAGAGAGTGTCGAGCTAAGTTCATTTACATCCCCAAGTTAGGTTGTAATTTATTAGGACATGATTTACAAATCAAATTGAGAACTGGAGTAATGCCAAAAGAAGGAAAAATGGTAGTACAAATAATGGTCTTAACTAAGGGAGACATAGATGAAATCAACCCAAATGTGTGGGCAGAGGAAGGAAAATTGGTTGTTTGAATAGTTCACCAGTAGAAGTAGAGCTGCAGAAAGACATCTCCCCCATTCGGGTAAGGCAGTATCCAATTTCCCCAGAGGGAAAGAAAGGACCAGCCCCAGTAATTGACCAGCTATTAAAGGAAGGATTTTAGCACCATGCATGTCTCCACATAATACTCCCATACTAGCGTTGAGAAAAGCTGATGGAAGGTATCTATTACTACAAGATTCAAGAGAAGTTAATAAAAGAACGGTTGCGAGGCACCCGGCAGTACAAAACCCGTATACATCGTTTGAAGCCAAGTACCTGAGGAGCATGCATGGGTCTCTGTCATGGATTTAAAGGATGACTTCTGGGCATGTCCCCTGGCTGAAGAGTGCCAGAACTGGTTTGCCTTTGAATGGGAGGACATTTAAAAGAAAACAGCAATGAAGGTGGACACATCTTCCCTAGGGGTTTAAAGAACCCCCAACCTCTTTGGCAAGCTTTAGAAGAAGTCCTAGAACACTTTAAACCTGAGAATGGGTGCCTATTTTACAATATATTGATGATTTACTTGTATCTGGGTGAGAACAAGACAAAGTTAGAAGTTCCAGCGTACTAGCATCTAAATTTCTTAGGGGAAAAAAGGCCTAAAAGTATCACAAAAGAAACCGCAATTTGTGGAACAAGAAGTAACATATCTAGGACATATAATGGGTCAAGGGTATAAAAGGTCAAGCCCCAAGAGAATTTTGGGAATTCCGTCTATCCCTGCCCCAAAGACCAAAAGAGACATTAGAAAATTACTAGGTTTGTTTGGGTATTGCAGATTATGGCTTGATCAGTATACTAAAAGTGTTAAATTTCCATATGACAAATTGATAGACTCAGAGCCTGCAACCTGGACCTCAAATGACGAGGAACAGCTTCGGAATCTGAAAACTAAATTGTCTTCTGCCCCTATATGGAGCCTACCAGACCTTATAAAGAACTTTGACCTATTGGTAAATGTGGAAGAGGAGACAGCTTGCGGAGTCCTTACACAGGACTGGGGAGGATGCAGGAAGCGGTCGCATCTCTCTCCAAGTTACCAGATCCAGTAGCCAGAGGGTGGCCAGCCTGTGTACAAGTGATAGCAGCAACAGCCACCCCAACAGAAGACACACAGAAACTAACCTGAAAGGGGAAGATCCAGGTTCATACCCCACACAATGTAAAAGCTGTTTTAAGTCACAAGGCCCCTCAGTGGCTAACCGACGCCCAAATACTAAACCATGAAGTCATCCTAATAAGTACCAAGGGCCTCGAATTAGTCACTTAAAAATGTTTAAAACCAGCCCAGTTCCTCATGGGAGAGCTGTAAACAGACCTGGATCATGATTGTTTAGAGATTATTGAAATGCAGACTAAAGTGAGAGAAGATTTAGAAGATGAGCCCTTCCCATATGGGAAAATTTTATTTACAGGTGGATCATCACAAATGGTAGCCAGTAAACAGGTCTCAGGGTGTTCAATCATAAATGGGCAGAACATGCAAGTTGAGGAAATGGGAAAGCTACCCTCAAATTGATCTGCCCAGTGCTGTGAAATCTATGCCCTGAAGAGAGGGCTAGATTTACTAGAAAAAGATAAAGGAACAATCTATACTGACTCCCAGTACGCATTCGGAATTGTCCATAATTTGGAAAAATATGGTAAGAATGGGGGTACATAAATTCTAAAGGCAAAAATTTAATACATTAAGAGATAAGAAAATTAGTACTAGAGTTCCTAAGGAAACCAATAGAGATAGCCAAAGGTCACATAAAAGGACATCAAAAAGGGGACACCCTTGAAATAAAGGGAAATCATTTAGCTGATCAAGTAGCAAAAGAAGTAGCCTTGGACCAAGATAGACCAGTAAAAATTCTTAAGATAGAGGGAACACCTAGTAGAGAAAGAAAAGAGGAAAGACCCATCTTTGATGAGAACGAATTAAGAGAGTTAGAAAAGATGAGAGGACAGCAAAAAGAAAATGGACAATGATGGACCCCTGATGGACGGCAAATTTTAAATAAAGTTCTAGCCGGAAAGGTGATGACGGAGTTACACGAGTTGACCCATTGGGGAATACAAGGATTATGTTACCCCTTTCCAAGGGATCATATGTGCATGGGAGTACGTACTATAGCAAAGGCAGTTACCAGGGGATGTTTAACTTGCCAACAAATCAATCAGAAATTATTGAGAAGAGTACTGTCTGATCTGGGGGAAGAGAGTTGTCCTTGCGGCCGTTCCAAAGCGTGCAGGTAGACATCACAGAAATGTCCCCTGTCCAGGGACACAGACACTTATTAGTGACCGTGGATCTCCTCACCCATTGGGTAGAGGCGTTCCTGACCAAAACAGAGACAGCCCAAGCAGCCACAAAAGCAATCCTAGAAAACATCATTCCCCGATATGGGTTGATAAATAATGTTGATTCTGACCGAGGTCCACATTTTGCTGCCAAAGTCTTACAACAAGTTGTTGAAGCCCTGGGAATGAAATGGAGGTTGCACAACCCATTGGCATCCCCAGAGCTCCAGAAGAGTAGAAAGAATGAATAAAACCATCAAAAACCTGTTAACTAAATTAGTTACAGAAACCCAGATGAATTGGCTTAAATGTCTACCCTTAGCACTGTTACAAATTAGAACAAGGCCTCGATCAGGTATAAGAGTCTCACCTTATGAAATGATGGTTAGACTCCCCTTCTGGATAACCTCATAGAGCATTGGAATTTATCCAGAAGGAGAGACAGCCACCCAAAAATATCTAAGGGCTATAGGAAATATGTTAGAAGATCTTAGGAAAAAGGGCTTTCTCCCTCAAACCTCTCCCTTAGACACTAAGGGACATAACATCAATCCAGGGGACTGGGTGTTAGTTAAATCATGGAACTCTGCACCTTTAACCTCTAAGTTTGAAGGCCCTTTTCAAGTCCTACTCACCACCAATACAGCCATACGACCCAAGAGAAGGGGTGGACACATATAACCCAGATTAAAGGACCTGCACCACCTCCCACTGAAGAGTCAAAACCAACCACATCCCCTACTAAGTCTTCTAATGAATGGATTGTGACCAGTCACGGAGACATCCTAAAGCTAACCCTCCAGAGGAGACCTAAAGACTATTAGAGAGTGTTAATAGTCAAAAACTTGTTAAGAACTGTTTAAATAAACAAAACTTTTTAAGAACTGTTAAAAATTGCAGTTAATGTTATTTATATTTTACTTTTGAGTTTGAAGAGTAGGTACTTTCCTGTTGCATTTATTATTAGTTAGTGTTTATTAATGAATGTACAGTTTTTAGTTTGTGTTGGAGCCTTTGTTCGTTTTGGTGTATATTGTGATTTTGTAGGATTAGAGATAAGAGTAAATACCTCGTTATTTGTTTGGAGTATTTTTTCTATAATTTTAGATACTGAATATTCTTAAAGTCATCTGACCATTGAGTTCAAGGGTTTTAGGTCATGTTTTTGTGTGAAAAAGTTTAAATACCCCAGTTAACTCCAATCTTAGTGTACAAAGCAATCTCCTATAGAACATCCATCAGGGCAAAAATAAATTAGTAAAGAAAAGTCAAATGTGTTGACACTGAGAGAATAAAAAACTCTCTGCTAAAACCAACGAGCTCTTCTGTAGGAGAAAAGCATAACCAGGAGGCAAGGCTGGGTGAGTCTACAGTCCGCCTAAAAACAGCCACTCCAATCACTGGGTGCAGCTCAGTAGTTGTAGAGTTTAGGGAATGCCTCATACCAGACTCCTGGGAATGCTCTTACTGATCTTACTGGTTAACATGACACTGGGAAGTCAGAAGAGCCCATGTGCTAAATGTTACTATCCCCTTTACAAAGGGGAAGAAACCAGATCTTTAATACGAGTACATACAAATTTAAACTTAAACTGTGCCAACCTCCCTCTGTTAGCAACCTGTCTAGGGGAAGGGAAGACTTACTGGATTTCACAAAATATAGAATGACTGCTATGACTGCTTGGGAAGCGTCATATAGGAGATGCTTGGCTTTGCTTTGAACATAAGTCCAGTCAAAAAGGCACAACAGACTTAATAAAAGAGAAAGAAGTAACAACATCAGTAAATGAGAAAGAAGACCTAGAAACATCTCATGGGAAAAAATTGTTCATAGATTTGGTGGAAAAGATCAGTAAAGAGTTAAATGTTACTAATTGCTGGATCTGTGGAAATACACAAATGGCCAAAGTCTGGCCTTGGGAAGGGATCAGCTAAAGACCAATAGAAATCTTAAAATGGACAAAAACAAGACAAAAAGTACCAGCTATTGGACAAAGAGGAACAGAATGGTGGGAATTAAAGTCTAAAATAATTGGAGAAGAGCAGTGTATATCAAGGAAAGGGAAAATGTATAAATTTATAAAACCCCAGTAGGAGAAATGTCCTGTAAGAGATATTTAAAAATAATACATCCAGTAGGTGGGCAGGTCCCTAGAGAACCCAATAAATACTGGAAGTATTATTAATTATTTATATACTGGAAGTATTATTAATTATTTATATACTGGAAGTAGTATTTACTAAATTAGAAATAATAAAATTATTTTTTATTAGAATATTATTTATTAAATAATAATAAGTAATATTACCTTATTAAAACAATAATTATTTTAATAGTAAAAAGTAATAATATTATATATTACACCATATATAAATAAAAAATATTATTAAATATTAATATAATATATTATATAATTTATAGTATATATATTACTTAATAGTATATTAGCGTATATTATTATATTATTATAATATATATTATTATAATATTGAAATAATTAATAGTATAAAATTAAAATATATAATTATTAATAATGAATATAATATATATTATATGCTATATAGTATTATATAGTGTAATATATATAACAAATATATAATAAATAATAAATAATATAAAATATAATATATATTTTATATAATATTTAATATATAATATATTATATATTATAATATATATATTATATATTATGTATTATATGTTATATATTATTTATTATAAACTATTTCTTATGCTAATATAATATATTATATATTATATAACATATAGAAATATAATAGTATATATTATATTGTAATTTATTATATATATTATGTTATTATTTTATTTAGTAGTAGTAGTAGTAGTAGTAGTAGTAGTAGTAGTAGTAGTAGTAGTAGTAGTAGTAGTATTACTATTACTATTACTATTACTATTATTATTTTAAAAATAATAGATACTGAAAATCCATTGGGAAGAAAGAAATTGTGTGTCCCTACCAAGAAGGAAAAGGAATAAATCAACGAATAAATCAAGGAACAAATCAAGGAATAAATCAAGGAATAAACCAATTCTGGGAAGTGAGAGAAATATCAAAGTACTGGGAATTTCCAATGACTCTCAGTGATGCTTCCGGGAAAGCTCCAGAAAACCTGGTTTGGATATGTGGGAATGTGGCTTACACTGAATTACCCGGGGAGTGGAGCAGCACTTGCACTATCGGAATTATTAAACCGTCATTTTTCTTACTCCCAAAAGAGTATGGATTGAACCAAGGGGTCCCAGTATATGACAATTTGAACAAATCTAGCTGACCAGAAAGAAACTTAATTGAAATTGGAGGAACACAGACACGGAAAAACACAGTATGGAACACCCAGGATATAATTTGCACTCATGGATCGGCGACCCAGGCTCAAGATGGGTCCTGGGGACACCGGACCCCAATTTATACGGGGTTAAATCGGATTCTGAGATTATAAGCAGTACTCGAGATGGTATCGAACCGAGCCTGTCTAGCTTTAGACCACATAAATGACCAACTATCCCAGACTAGAACTGTGGTGTATCAAATCAGACTAGCAGTAGATTATTTATTAGTTGTGGAAAATTTAACTCCCCCAGTGCTGCTTAGAAATGGATGACTGCAGTGAAGTCATTAGAAATATCTCAAAGGAAATCCGGAAGTTATGTTGGAACACAAGAGTGGACCCCTACATTCGATACCAGTGGGACAATTTCTGGTCTTTAAAAGGAAACTGGTGGGAAAAACCAGCCTTTTTCATCTTATGTGAAATTGCTGGTTTGATCCTCCTACCTTGCATGCTCCCCTCTATAATCCGAGTTGTAACATCTGCTGTACAAGCAAGTGTAATGATACCAAAAGAGCTTAATAAAAAAGAAGTAAAAGTAATCATAATAATGAATGATCAAGAACATCAAGATGCCAAGCAAATTCACAACCAATTTTAAAAATTTTACTTTCAAGAAGTATTTGCTAATTGATGCATGCTTGAGCCCAATTGAACAATTAGAGGGGGAAATTGTAGAGAATACATTGTTAAGGGAGTTGATATAAAGTTCATTGTTAAAGGAGTTAATATAAAGTTCCAATGTCAATTATAGATTGTTTGTTGAGTGTTGAATAGTTATGTCAAGTTCCAATATTAGGTAAAGGATTTATAATTATGTAAATCCCCTCACTGTCAGGTGTCACCCTCACTGCTCCTGTTAGCGTTCAGAAGCACACAATCACGAGAATGATTCTATGCAGGTGCTTTTATTGAAGAGCTCTGGGTGTCAGGGGTACAAACACAAATCTGTCTCCGATATGCATTCAGGGTGAACATGTTTTTATATTCTATCATTATATAACTTTCATGTTAATTATTAAACTTATATTGTTCTATTGTATACATAGATTTCATCCAAGCATGGGCTCCTCGTGGCTCCCCTTTAAATTTCTGAAATAGTTTCTCATGATTCTTTGTATGATTATACAATAATTATATTTAATTATTAAACAATCATCACATCTAACAATTTCATCATTTATCATATACTGCTTACGCAGGTGTAATTTCACATGATCTGGCAAACACAAATTCTAACATTTTCAGAGTCTATTTTAAACATTTTCCAGGGCCCCACTAAGTCTAGCTTCTTTCTAATTCCCCAAATTTCATGATTTTAAAACCTTTTACTGTCACTCCCATTCATCTAAGATGGCGAACCACCTGACACCATAAAGAAGATGATTATGTCATAATAACCAAATATGAAAATGCCATAAGACCTAGCAGAAAAGAATGACCTAACGAAAACCCCTAGAACAACAAGCCACCATGCAAATGAAGAACTAAAATAACACCTCTAACCAAAGAAAACATAACCATGGTCAGAGCTTTTGCCTTCGTCACCCTAACCAGAGCAGGCCAAGAGCAGCACAGGGACCATGGACCTGAAACCAGCAGTGCCTACCCAGAGACTCTTGAAAGGAGAGAAAACCCAGCTCTGCCAGGCCTTGCTCAGCACTGCAGTTCCCTGCTCAGAGCCTTGGGCTCCCTGCAATCCTGCCCTCAAGGATCTGCTCTCACCGGCCCTGGGCAGCCTTTGGCACTCCCTGCCCTCCCTGGGGCCCAGCCATGCTCCAAGGCACTTGGAGTTTTGCTGCTGACTCCTTGACCAGCTTCTCCATCCTTCTCTGCGTGCCTGAGGCTCCTGGAGCCAGCCCCAAATCCAGCGTGGGGCTGACTAAAATACAGAAAGCCCTCAGGAGCTCTTTGTCTCCCTTCCATTGTCATCCAGTCTCCAGGGCTTGTGCAGGGATTGGAGTCAGTTTGCAGTTCTCTTCAGGAGGGAGATTCCAAAGTGCACATAAGCATTTTTGGTTTTAGTCAAGGAAATTTTTTTTTATTTTTATTTCAGAGAAGAGGGGGACAGAAGGATTCCTCAGGTGATCTTGATGCTGAATGTCTCCTTAGGAGGTCTGGGCAGGGAGAAGAATGAGCCCCTTGCAGGCTTAGCCTGTTTGGACAAGCTGCTCCTCACCCCAAACCTCACAATATCTCACATCACAAAACATGAAAAAAATGTAAGCATTTTTCCTTCTAAATAAAATGTAATTAATTAACAAAATTACATTTATAGTATTCTAGTTATGATAGTATTATTCAATATTTTACTACCTAATTTTTATATTTATATTTAAAAATCAATACTATTTTAGCAACCAAAAAAATTATTTCTCATTAGTTCAAAGTAAACACAATATGGTTCATTAATTAATTAAGCTTTATTGGCTATTTATTTCTTCCGCTTTACGGTAACTAATAATATTTGTAGTCCTTTTGGCACCATTTTTATAAACTTTTTCTCCAGTAGGGTCAAGGGGCGGCACTTTGGGGTCCATGGAGACATTTCTGGGGCCCTTTTGGGGGAGTTTTGGTTCTGGAGAGGGAATTCAGGGAGAACTTGAGGGTCTGGAGGACACTCTAGAGAGCCGAGTGGGCACTTGGAGGGGCACTCAGAGATTCTGAAGGACAGTTCGGGGCGCGGGGCAGCACTTGGGGGTCCAGGAGGGCCCTTGGAGGTCAGGGAGGGGAATTTGGGGCCCCTCGAGATCCGGGCGGGCCCTTGGGGGACTCCAACGGGGCGCTCAGGGGAGCAGGGGGTGATGGGAGTTGTAAGCGCGGGTATCGAAGGGTTAAACGGGGTCGCGGAGCATCACGGGAGTTCTAGGCGCAGCTGCAATGGCTCTCGGTGAGGCGCGGAGCATGATGGGAGCTGTAGTCCCGGAAGTGGTTCAAACACGATGTTTGGGGGTCCGGGAAGGCTCTTGGGGCACACTTTTGTGTCCAAGCCGCGACTTGGCGACCTCGAGGGAACTTAAATGGTTTGGGAGCACTTGCAAGGATCTGTGGGTGTTCCAACCGGGCTTCTTAGAGCGCGGGACACGGCAGGATTTTTTGGCACGGGACTGTGTTCTGAGGGGCTCTGGGGCCACGGGAGATGAGAGGAGATGAATTCCCAGAAGTGGCTGTACCGGGCATCTGTGGGGTTGGGAGCACTCAGGAGATCCGGGGACGCTTTTGTCCGGAATGGGCGCTGAGGAGGCACTGAAGGATACTGGAGGGTCTGGCGGACACTTAGGGAACAGATGGGGGCGGATCCCGGGGTTCTGTGGAGCGCGGGACCTGACGGGCTTGTAGTCCCGGCTGCAATGGTGCTATACTTGGCCACGGTGCATGATGGGAGTTGTAGTAAAAAATAAAAGATGGCGTCCATCGAGGTACCGCCCCCAGGCTCAGATCTCTGGCGCTGATAGGCTGCTGGAAGTGATGGGCGGGAGCCTCGGCAAATGGTTTGGGGAGGAGGCGGGAACAACCCATGCACCCCCCTCCACTCCATCCCAGTACAGCCCATTTCAACCCAAGTAGAACCCAGTACAACCCCAGTACCCCTCCAGTCCCTCCCAGTACAGCCCAGTCCCTCCCAATACACCTGAGTTTCTTCCCTGTCCCTTTCAGTTTCCCCCCAATGTCATGCACAGGATGCACCAGTGTCCCCAGCCTTCCCTGCAATGTCCCCAGTGTCCCCAGTATCCCTAAGTATCACTCCCAGTATATCCTGGTACCTGCCAGTATGTCCCAGTGTACCCTCAGTGTCCATCCCAATCCACCCAGATTCCCTCTCAACATTCCTCCAGTCCTCCCCAGTGTCATTCCCAGTATGTCCCAGTGTCTCCCACAGCGTTCCCAGTGTCCCCAGTATGTCCCAGTCCTCCTCACTGTCACTCCCACTATGTCCCAGTGTCTCCCACAGCGTTCCAAGTATGTCCCAGTCCTCCCCAGTGCTTCCAAGGACAGTTTCATTTCTCTCGGTGGCCGTGGCAGCCAAACCCAGCAGTGGGGTCAGTGCAGTGCCCATGGCCACAGCCCCTTGCAGGGGCCCAGTGCAGCTTGGGCTGATGATCCACCCTCACAGCTGGCCCAGGGCAGCTCTGCAGTGCCTTTGGTGGCACCTGGGGCTGGCACACACCTGAGCAGTGTGTCTGTTTGCACTGGGAAACTCAGCAGTTTCAGATTGCTTAAAAAAACCCCAAAAAGTGAAAACCCCTCTGAGGTTGCGTGCAGCCAGCTCTGCAAGTACAGCAGGGCCCAGGGCAGTGAGGACAGACAGGATGGGGCTGGGCAATGTGGAGCAAGGTTGGCCACACTGGGTCAGAGCTCCAGGCACAGCTTCTGTGAGCAGGCCAGAGCTGCTGAGGAGAGACCCTGGGTCAATATCAATCACACAATGCTGCAATCACCTCTGCTCTAAAGAGAAATTTAATAAAAGGCACCCTTTAAAATAGGAATGTGTGTTTTTTTACAAGGTGTTTGAAATCCTTCTCCATAACTGGACTTGGAAAATTTTAATAACTCTCTCAGGGCTTTGCTGTTGTTTACATCAGACTCAGTCTCTGAGAGTGTCTTCAAAAAACTTCTCACAAACTCAAAGTTAAATTTAGACTCCAAAGCTTCTTCAAGTTTTAATGGCTTCCACTGAGGGACATGACTGGAAAGTGTCCCCAGGTTCCAGTTAGAGCAGAACACTGGAGGCAGTGATGGCAGCTGGGGACAAGCAAGGCAAAGGTGTCTCTGGTGCTGAGCAAAGCTGGATGTGTTTGAGGAATGCCAAGGGCCCAGGCCTGAGCCCCAGCCCCTGGCCAGGCAGATCCTGTCCCTCCCTCCTTGCTCAGGGCTCTTCCTGGGATGGGCACTGGCATGTGGGGATGGGCAATGCCAAGGGCAGGAGCATGGGGCGGCCCCTGCCAGGCTGCTGAGCAGGGACAAGGAGGCAATGAGGCCCCAGGCCTGCAAGGGTCACTTGTCTCCTGCTCCTGCCTCAGGCCCAGGGCCAGCAGCCATGGCCAAAGTGCTGCCCAAGTTGGCTCTGGCAGGGCCAACTGGTAGAATTACATGTCCATGTGAGATTGAGGGTTATGCCTCCTAGACCTCATGCCTGAATAAATGATACCCTCTGAAATAGCAAATGAGTGTTTAGGAGCCTTATTCTGATATTTAAGAGATTTGCTGACAGCGGGGCCTCATAGAAGCAAGGAGTCAGCTGTGACACTGTGCAAACTCAAGAAACAAAGGGTCCATGGTGATACAGCAGAACTCCATCGAACCAAAATCCATTTTGTTACATTGGGGCCACATTGACCCAATGCTCCATGGTGATATTGCAGATCGAAGGAGACCATTCTGACCCTGAGAAACCTCTTGGAACCAGGGGCCCATTGTGACACAGCAAGGCCTGGTGGAACCATGGGTCCATTGTGACACTGCAGAACCTCACGGAATCAAGGTGACCGTGTTCAATGGCGAAACCTCATGGAACAAAGGGTCCGTGTTGACACTGCAGAACCAAGGAGACTGCTGCTGGCAGTGTGAGAGCTCATGGAACCAGAAGTCCATTGTGACACAGCAAGGCCTCATGGAACCATGGAGGCCATTTTTACGCTTGGAGGACTTGTGAAACCAAAGGGCCATTGTGGTATTTCAGAGCGTTGTGGAGCCAAGGGGACCATAATGATGCCGTGGGGCTCTGTGAAACCAATGGTCTGTTGTGACACTGCAAGGCCTTATGGGATCATGGAGACCATTGTGACACTACAAGGCCTCATGGATCAAAGGGTCCACTTTGACACTCTGGAGTCTTGGCAGGCCAAGGGGCAATTGTCACACTGTGGGGCACTGTGGAACCAAGGAATCCACTTTGACACTGCAGGGTCCCATGGAACCAAGGATCCATGGAACAGTGGAGGACCCCATGGAACCAGAGGTCCACTGTGACATTGAGGGGCCTCATGGAATCCTGGAGGCCATGATGGCACTTGGAGGCCTCATTGAATCAAGGGGCTGTGCAGGGCCTCATAGAACCAAGGAGACCCTTCTGACATTGTGAGTCCCCATGGAACCAAGGAGCCATTGTGACACTGTGGCACCAAGGAGACCCCTGTGACACTGCAAGGCCTCATTGAAGCAAGGGACCATTGTGACACTGTGGAGCCCCATGGAAACAAGAGGCCAGTGTGACACATCTGGGCCTGATGGAACCAGGGACCCCATATGACACCACTACTGTGACACTGCAGGGCCCCATGGATCCCAGGGAACAGGGAACAGGTCTGGTTGGCTTGGCCTGACTGGTCCCATTGCCCTTGGCATGTCGAGGGTCTCTTCTCATGTATCCCTGAAACCCTGGGGCTCTGGGCTTTCCTTCAAATGGAAAAGAACTGCCCTTCTCATTCAAGCATCCATGGCCAAAATGGGATTCCCCCTGCAACCTTCCCAATATGCAGGGATTGCTCCCAGACAAAAGCTGCCATTACCAACAAGTCTGGCTGCCTTTGGCTTCCTGAGAGCTGGGTCTCCCCTGCCTTTAAACACTGGGGCTCAGTGCTTTCCTTCCTATGGAAAAGAAACATCCTTCTCAAGGTGCCCATGGCTGAAATTGGGATTCCACCTCCAAAAGTCCTATATCGAATAGTTGCTCCTATACAAAAGCTGCCCTTACAGACAGGTCTCGTTGGCCTTGGCCTCCTGAGGGCCAGCTCTCACCTGTCTTCCAAACACAGGGGCTCGTTGTTTTCCTTCCTGTGGAAAAGAACTGGCCTTGTCTTCTGGGCAGAAATGGCTGAAATTGGGATTCAACATTCAAAATTCTGAATATCCAAGTGTTGCTCCCAGACAAAGCTGCCAGGAAAGGCAGTGTGTCTGTCCAGAGGCCTTTGTCTCTGGTAACTGCAGTTCATCACCCCTAAAACACTGCGGTAACACGGTTTCCTTCCTGTTGAGATCATGTTGACAGTGTGGGGACCCTGTGGAACCAAGGGACCGTTGTGACATTGTAGGTATCATCAATACCAGAGACCACTGTGATACTGTGGGACCTTGTGGCACCAAGGCCATCCCTGTGGCTCTGCTGTGCTGCATGGTCCCAAGGGCCCAGTGTGAAGCAGCAGGGCTTTGTGGAACCAAGAGGCCATTGCTGCATTTCAGGGCCTCGTGGAACCAAAGGGCCGTTGTGATCCTGCAGGGCACCGTGGATCCATGGAGACCATTGTGGAATTGCAAGGCCCCATGGAATCATGGAGTCCATTGTGACACTGTGGGGCCTCATGGAACCAAAGGGCAACTGTGACCCTGCAGGGCCTCATGGAAGCGCAGCACAATTGTGACACTGCAGAAGCAAGGAGAACATTGTGACACTGCAGGGCCTCATGGAAACAAGAAGACATGGAACATGTCTGGCTGGTTTTGCCTCCCAGGGCCACTGGACAGGTCCAGCTGAACTTGGAATGTTGAGGGCTACCTCTTATCAGCTCTGGAAGCACTGTGGCTCTGTGCTTTCCTTCCTATGGAAAAGAACCAACCTTCTTTCCAGGTGCCCATGGCCAAAATTGATACTCTCTCTGAAAAATTCCCTATCGGCAAGGGTTCTCCCACACAAAAGCTGCCAGGACAGAGAGCTCTGGCTGACCTTGGCCTCTGGTGGTCACCTTTCATCTCAAGGAAGGCCTGAGGAAAGTATTTGAACAGGTTTGACCTCTGGAATATCAATGAGTCTCTCCTACTCTGAAGAAACTCAGATGATCTCCTGATCATGGGTCTCCTTTTTTTTCTCATGGTCTATCATGCATAAAATATTTTTTTTAGCTAAAAATTATTATTCTTATCCCTCTACCAGTGTTATCTGACACAAATCACCTCCTCTATATATGGATCCAGGTCTCCTGTACAGGCAAACAAAAGAATGTAGCAGGAATGATTTGTCTCTGCTCCCATCTGTCCCATCTCTCTGGAACTTGGGGCTCACAAGCTCAGCTCCCACCCAGAGAACTTGCAGAGCCTGGGTTGCTTTTCTTGGCCCCTGCACGCTCAGCCAGGCTGGGATGGACACTGATGGTTTCTGGGCCAGGCTCTCTGAGCCCAGCCCAGCTCCCTGCAAGCTCTGCCAGCTGCCCTGAGCTCTGGGCAGCACCAAGGGCCTCTCCCCAGCCCAGCCCAGCCGGCTCTGGCCCCACAGCTGTGCTCAGGCCAGGCTGCTCTGGGCACTGCCCCACGGCCTCAGCCCCTGGCAAGGGCACAGCAGCAGCTGCAGCTGCCACAGGACTCAGCCCCAGCCATGGGGGAAGGTGCTTGGCCAAGGCCAAAGGAGGCTCCCTGGCTGGCCTGCTCCCCTCGGGCTGAGGTGCTGAGAGCTCTGCAGCCCCTGCTGCAATCCCATCTGCCCAGGGCAGCAAAAGAGCCCCGGCCCTGGGGCCCTCAAGAGCTGCTCCTGCTCCAGGACCAGGGCCACTCCCAAAGCTGGGGCAGACACAAAACTGTGCCCATTTCTGCTCATTCCTGCTCTGATCAGGATAGATCCTCAGCACCTTGGAGGTTTGGTGATGAATTTTACTTTTCCAGAGGCCTCTTCTTTCTTGAGCTCTTCAGTTGAGAAATTCAGTGAAAAAGGCTCATAAACATTTGTTCAAAACACCCAAACAAGACAAGCCCATGGGAATAATTCAAGTCTTAAATTCTTCGGTGGTTAATTAGAAAGATTCCAGAAGTGTATTCAAAGTGAATCTACGATATTGAAAACAATGAATAGAGAATTGTTTTGTCCTGTTTAGTTTTCTTTTCCCCTTTAAATTGCTATCAGCAATCCCCAGTTGATATTGATCCCCAGCCCCTCCTCATGCAGTCTGAGCCGATATGAAAATCAAGACCCTTCATGGCTGACAATCAATCACACTTTGTCCCTACCCCCTCCCCACCATTTCCCCCATCCAACCCCTGGCACTCAGAGCAGCTGAGGAATGGAGTCACATCCAGGGCTGTCCCCAGGGCTCAGGACTGGGGCCAGGTCAGTGAAATCTCTTTATTGCTGATCTGGACGAGGCCATCGAGAGTACCCTCAGCCAGTTCCCAGGTGAGCCCAAGCTGGGGGGGAGTGTGGCTGTGATGGAGGGCAGGAAGCTCTGCAGACAGACCTGGACAGGATGGAGACATGGGCCCAGTACAATGGGATGAGGTTCACCAAGGCCAAGGGCCACATCCTGCCCTGGGCTCACAACCACCCCAAATCCCTGGCTGTGCCCTGGTCCTGATCCCCACAGCCTGTCCTGGTTCCTTCATCCCTGCATTGCCAGGGACTCTCTGGGACAAGGGAGCTCTGCTCTGGGGATGGAGGAAGGTGCAGGTGCCACCACTGGAGTGGGAACCAGAACTCACCAGGTTTGTGTCCTTTGGGGGTCAGGAACTGGTGGGACTCAGAGGCACAGGAAGTTTCTCTTCATGGTGAAGAGACTCTGGTTAAACAGGATATAATTCAATAACGACCACGCTCTTCCCTGAGCCATATGCAATGTCCCAGCAGTGTCTGACATGTCCACCATCCACAAGTGATTTCCATACTAAAATTAATTTTAGAAAAATATGGTTCTGTGATAGATATAAATAGAGTTAAGTTGTTGTATCAGGATGCTCGTCTGGAAGTGGGGATAAAACAGCCTGAACAATTCCTGATTTGCAAAGCTGTCAGTGGTGGATGGAGAAGGGAAGTCAGGCTGCTTTTAGTGTTGAGGAAATGCTAAAACCAGCCTGACTCATTTCATCTCCTCATGCCCTGGCTGATCTCCCCTCTTTTCCCTTCCACCCATTGGCTTTTGTCTCCCACCAGGCCCCTGTGAAGAGCCTGGCTCTGTGTTCTCCATCCCCTCCTCGCTGGCACTGCCAGGCTGGGATGAGGAGCCCCTCAGCCTTCCCTGCTCCAGGCTGGACCAGCCCAGCTCGCTCAGCCTCTGCTCACAGCCCAAGGGCTCCAGCCCCACCTTGGAGGCCCTTCCCAGACCCTGCTCCAGCTGCCAGACATCTTTCCTGCCCTGGGGAACACAAACCAGGCCACAGTGACCTGGATAATCCCTGTCCTTGATGTCCTGGTCACACAGCCCTGGCCCCTTGTCCCCATGTCAGGCTCTGGGGTGGATCCTGTGGAACATCCTTTGGTGGAGGCTGTGGCTCCAGGTGGGCCGGGGGGATCCCGGGGGACAGGGACCCTGCTGGGCATGAACAGCATTGGAGTTGTTGGGAGAAACTGTGAGGGGGAGCTGGGGCAGAGTGACCAACCCCGTGACCTCACACAGCCCTGCTGGGATGTCACACAGCTGATCTCTGATGGTTGGTCACAGCCAACTCTGTGATGTCACAGTCTGCTCTGTGATGTCAGACCTCTGCCCTTTGATGTCACAGATGGCTCTGTGATATCACAGAGGCAGTATATGATGTCATAGCTGCTCAAACACCTCACATAACCCACTCTGTGATGTCAAAGCCCACTTTGTGGCCTCATGTTACCAGATCATAAACTGTCTCCACCAGGTGAGCTGACACCTGGAGCTTGTTCTCCAAAACCCCAGGCCTATGGAAACCACACAATGCCCATTGTGTGAGAAGGGGAACTGGAAGTTCAGCAGCCTCAGTGTCCTGCCAGCTCTGCCAGGCCCACTGGAACACTGGGATCCACAACCACCAGAGAGACCCCCAGGACAGAAGAACGCATGCAAAAAGGGGAGGAGAAATGTGCTAATGATTTTGGGGAAATGATTATCATATGTGTGTTCAGTCAGGGAAAATCAACGAATATGTGTGCAAAATACAGAAAATAAACAGAAACTTTCCTGTGCTCAGCAAGCACGGCTTTGGGAGGAGCTCTCCCCCATGCATCCAGCTGAATAAAGAATGCTGATTCTTAATGCTGCATTGGGGTTAAGGAGATTTCTGTTTTACAGAATTTTTGGTGACACTCCCACTGCCAAGGAAAGCTCTGTCTGCTGCTGTTCACAAACAGAGAAGGGCTGGTGGCAGATGTGTGGCTCGGAGGCTGCCTGGGGCACAGTGACCATGAAATAATGAAGTTTTCATAGTTCTGTGAAAGAAGGAGGGGCAGCAAAAAAACTTCCGCACTGGAATTAGGAAGGGCAGACTTTGGCCTGTTTAGGACGTAGTTTTGGGGAGCACCAAATCTCGTACTGATTCTTTTAAGGGAAACATCCCTTAAAAACAAAGGGGTCCAGGAAGGATGGACACATTTCAAGATAGTAATCTTAAGGGGGAAGGAGAAGCCCTTCCCAGTGTGCCAAAAGATGAGCTATTGAGGAAAATTACTATCCTGGCTGCCCATGGAGCTTTTGCAAGGATTCAAGGGAAAGAAGAGTATTCATCAACTTTGGAGAGAAGGTCAGTCAACTTAGGAAGTATTTAAGAATGTTGTTAGGTCATGCAGAAAGAAAAGTTGAAGTGTGAAAGCTGAAATTGAGCTTAACCTGACCATTCTGTGAAAAATAATATAAAATATTTCTACAAATAAATTTACAACAAAACATGAGATAAGAATCTCTACTCTTCCTTGGATGCAGTGGAGAATATAGAAACTAAAGATAAGGGAAAGACTGAGCTGCTTAAAACAATGTTTGTCACAATTTTTAATATTAGGACAGGTTGCCCTCAGGACAGGTGTTCTCCACCAGGCGTTGATGGCATTTGTGCTCCCTCAGGTTCATGTCCCCACAGCAACAGCATGGGGGTGCTCCCCCTGCTCTGTGCAATGCAAACGGGGGCTGCTGAGCCAGTGCTGCCGTGTCTGTGCCTGCAAGGATGGGGCACCTGTGTGAGCTGGGGCAGAGGCCAGGGCTGCAGAAGGGGGGATGTTGTTGGCAGCTCCATGAGGACACTCTTGGATGCTGCCCTGGGCTGTGCAGCACACTGGGGATGGATCAGCCCCTGCTCTGCTGCTCCTTGCCGTCTGCCCCAGGGCCCTTGCAGAGCCCCAGCCATGCTATTTGCCCCCAGCCAGCCCACAGCCAGCCTGGGGCTGCTCACAGGGGTTTTCTGTGCTGAACATTGGCCTGGCCGTGTTCTTGAGAGAGCCTGGGCAAGGAGCCTGGAGCCCCCAGGCCCTGGGCTGAGGCGTCAGCGCTGCCCCAGCAGTGCCCATGGCCTGTCCCTGCTGCAGCCCCGGCACTGCCACCCCCAGGGCTGTGCCCAGCCCTGAGAGCACTCAGGCGCTGCAGCAACACCAGGGCCACCAGGGCAGCGGGGCAGGGCCACGGCAGCAGCACTGGCAACACCAAGTGCTGCTGCTGCTGCTGCTGGGCACAGCTGCTGAGCCAGCACTGATCTGCCCCCAGCTCTGCACACAGACATTGCTGCTGCAGCTCCAGAGAAGGCAACAAAAGGGCATCTCTGGTGAAACTTTGGCTGGGAGATCCTTTAGTTCCTTTAAAGCCACCAAGACTGCAGCCCTTCCTTGACAATGTCTGTGGCCACAGGAACACTTGAGATACACAAAATGTGAAATGCAACGAACTGTGGCTTTTCTTTTGGAAAATATGAAAAAGCTATAATCAAGGGAATAAAACACCAGCAAGAAAACCAACAAGAGCTATCTAAGATGACTTTTATTACAACTGCTTTGCAAAAACTGTCATCTGATTTAGTCTTTCTGAATGCATCCAGCCATCAGTCTCCACACAGCAGCCTTGAGCTCCTGGTTCCTCAGGCAGTAGATGAAGGGGTTCAGGGCTGGAGGCACCACCAAGTACAGAACTGACAGGGCCAGGGATGAGGAGGACATGGATGGGGGCTTCAGGTAGGCGAGCAATGCTGTGCTTACAAACAGAGAGACAGTGGCCAGGTGAGGGAGGCAGGTGGAAAAGGCTTTGTGCCGTCCCTGCTCAGAGGAGATCCTCAGCACAGCCCTGAAGATCTGCACATAGGAGAAAACAATGAGCACAAAACAGCCAAATGCTAAAGAGGTACTAACAGCAATGAGTCCCAGCTTTCTTAGGGCGTTGGTGTGTGAGCAGGAGAGTTTGAGGATCGGGGGCACATCACAGAAGAACTGGCCCAGGGCATTGCCATTGCACAGGGGCAGGGAAAATGTACTGAACGTGTGCACGAGAGCATGGAGAAAGGCACTGGCGCAGGCAGCTGCTGCCATGTGGGCACAAGCTCTGCTGCCCAGGAGGGTCCCGTAGTGCAGGGGTTTGCAGATGGACACGTAGCGATCATAGCACATGACAGTCAGGAGATAAAGCTCTGCAGAGATGAAGAACAGAAATAAAAGAGCTGTGCAGCACATCCTGAGTAGGAGATGGTGCTCGTGTGCCAGAGGGAATTGTGCATGGCTTTGGGGACAGTGGTGCAGATGGAGCCCAGGTCAGTGAGGGCCAGGTTGAGCAGGAAGAAGAACATGGGAGTGTGCAGGTGGTGGCCGCAGGCTATGGCGCTGATGATG
Source organism: Melospiza melodia melodia (assembly GCF_035770615.1). Taxonomy (NCBI): domain Eukaryota; kingdom Metazoa; phylum Chordata; class Aves; order Passeriformes; family Passerellidae; genus Melospiza; species Melospiza melodia. The sequence goes on from NW_026948600.1 coordinate 9,363,448, forward strand.
AGGCCGTTGCCCAGGACGGCAACCAGGGAGATGCCCAGCAAGAGGCAGAAGTGCAGGAGCTGCAGCTGCCGCATGTCTGCCAATGCCAACAGGAGGAAGTGGTTGATGGAGCTGCTGTTGGACATTTGCTGATCCTTGGCATGGGGACCTGTTCATGGAGAAAAACACAGTGTAGAGATAGAGGAGACACCCGTAAGCAAAATCAAAGAAATTTCCCATACACTGTCCCCTGTAACTGACACAGACGTCCTTTTGTGTTCAAGAGTTCTGCAGTCTTTTAAAGCTCCCTCCATGTCTGTCCTGGTATTCTTGGATATCATAAACCATAAATCATAAATCATTTTTGCTGCCCCCAGGGAGAATAGAGTGTTTTCTCTGAGACAAAATGATGAGTGAAGACTAAGGGGAGGTGGTCTGTCATTCTGATCTGTTCAGATTTTCTCAGGGGTCTAAACTTTAGCAGGTGGAAGGTGATCAACTTCCCATGTTTTTTCCCAAAAATGCCTTAGGTACTGCTGAGAGCAGATGGATCCCCCACAGCCCAGCTCCACATTTGTGGCCAAGGGCTCTCTTTGCACATTTCACCAACCCAGCAGCATTTTCAGTGTCACAACACCTCTGCCTTTCCTCACCAATCTTATAACTCAGAGATGCTCCAGGACAGGTTTGCACCCTGGATTGAAGCTCCCAGATTGGACAGAAATCTCAGGGACACTTCCAAGTGTCCTTATGATGGCATTGGATTGAGAAAGATGCAGCTCCTTCCCTGACTGCACTGACAGCATTGCCCAGAGCCGGGCACTGGGACAGCGTCACCCTGAGCCAGCTATGCCCCCTGCCAGAGCCCCCAGTGCCGGGCAGCTGCTCCCAGCCCTGTGCTCTGCAGAGGGAACTGGGCCCCAGGCTGCAGAGCTGCCCCACAGCTCTGCTGCAGCTCTGCCTGCGCAGGAGGGGCTGCACGCCTTGGAGCCCCGGCCCTGAAGGCAGAGGCTTGGCTGGGGGCACAGGAGGGAGGGGGCTTGTTCAGAGGGGGGGGCTGCACTGGAGGGGATCCTGTGGGCATCACTAAACTCTCCCTGCCACAGCATCTCTGGGTATTTTTTTCTCTCCTTGCTGATATTCTCTCTGCTACCTGCAGATTTTCTTCCTGCAGGTGTTTCCCTGTGCCTGATCTCTCCCTGTCACCACTCACAAGACCCCAAATATCTGTGCTCTCTCCTTGGCCTGACAGAACCCTGCCTGTTTGCAGGGCACTGGCTGGGGCAGGTTCTGTTTGCAGCTTGGAGAAAGGACAGCTCAGACTGAGCCTGATGGCTCCAGCAAAGGTGATGCTGGTGCTGTCCATGGGCAGAGTGGCTGAAAGCACATTAGGGACCTCCTCTGAACTTATTGATCACTAAAAGTAACAGTTTCAGATGTCTCAGAAACTTGTCAAAATTAATAAGACAAATTATTAGGCAACTTCTATTATTTATCCCCCCTCCCTGCCATTCTACTATAGTAGGAAACGGAGTGAAAAATCTTAAGAAATTTCCTAATTTTTGTCGCAATCCTTGTCTCTGAAATATTCTATGACTGATCAGACCCCCTCAGCTTGACAGAGCTTCACGAGCATTTCACCTCCCCTGCACCAGAAATACCCAGAGTTGTACTCACAGGGTCTGTAGGCATTGGGATATTCCAGCTTTAGGAGATCACTCCAGGAGCTGCAGCTGCATTGTCCTGCAGCCAGAGGTTCCTGTGCCAAGGGCTAGCAGTGATTCTGCCCCAGGCACTTCTCAGCACCTTCCCAGCCCTGACTGATTGAAGCTCTCTGTGCCTCTGTGCTGTGCCCATGGTGGCTGCAGGCAGTGCCCCTGCCCTGCTGGGCTGGCAGAAGAGCTGCTCATCAAGAGAAATGTGCTTTTGAAGCTCTTCTTGGTTACCAGGAGCTGCCTCTGTGCCACGAGCCCAGCCCAGCTAATCAGCACAGACACAGCACCAGGACTTTAATGAGCCTCTGGGGCTTTGTGCTCAGGCCCTGAACATCAGTCGCTGAGAGGGAGCTGAAGAAACCTCTCCAGAACTCCAAGTCAGACTCCAAATCCAAACTTTCTTGGACATTTAATGGGTCCCAGTGAGGGACACAACTGGGAATGTGTCCCCAGGCCCCAGGCAGAGCAGAGAACTGGAAACAGTGATGACAGGTGGGGACAAAAGAAGCCAAGTCTTTGTGTTCTGGGGCACAGCAGGCTCTGTGCCACCAAGGGCTATGAGGAGGCACCTAGTGCTGAGGCACTGGGGGCTCCTGGCACAGCCCCAGCCAGGCTGGGCACTGTCAGCCCCTTGTCCTGCCCTCAGCATCCCCCCCTAGCCCACATCCCAGTGGCCTCAAGGATCTGCTGGAAGGGGTCCCTGGGGAGCCTTGCTCAGGAATGGCCCTGGGGGCTCCTGAATGCTCCCTGCAGGGACTGCAGGTTTTTCAAAGGACTTTGGGTTTGGCTTTTGCCTTGGAGTCTCTGAGAGGTTTGTGCAATCATGGCCTCCAATTCTCTGCTGTAATTCGTCCCTTGAGAGGCTTTGTCAGTAACAACACTCAGTAGGGCTCATTAGTACTTCATGGTACTTCAGTTATTTTAAGGTACTTGGTTTTTCACTTTTGATACTGACTCTGTGAGAGGTTTGTGCAATCATGGCGTCAACTTTATGCTTTAACGAGTCCCTTGAGAGCTTTGTACTGACACTCAGTGGGGCTCATTAATGCCTAAAGATACTTATTGGAAAAAAAGGGCTCCCAATATTACCAGTTAGATTGTGCCTGGGCCAGTCTGACCCTCGCTGCTGGGCCAAAGGCAGCAACTGCGGTGTATCACCACAGAGATACCTTGGCTTGCTGGTGGTTGCAGCTGGGCACTGAACAAGTCCAGGCTTGTTAGGAACCCCGTTTACCTCAGGAGGAATAGCTTCAGGCGATGGTGAAGAGAAAAAGGAGATGATTCTGCTGGAGGGTTTAATGTCCAGAGGTTTATTCCATGGTTACAGAGGTCTGAACGTGAGCAACTGCTCCAACAGAAAAACCGGCCGCATGGTCTGATCACCTTTTTAAGCTCAGGGATAGGGGGAGGGGAGGTACAGGTGAGCCACCAACCAGGTGAGAGGGGCAGGGTCTCAGGGGAAGATGACACCCAGAAAGGCCAATGACCTCTGGGCATAGGGGCATCCTTTGAACTTGACCAACCACACGACGCCTTGCTGGAATGTTAAGTCTGATTGACAGGACTCACTCAGCATGGGGGCAAGGGGGAAGGGAGAGAGGTATAAGCACACTTGGGGAAATGACCTGGAAGGCCAAAATGGGACATTACAGCACACCACAACATCTCCGCCTAGTTTTGTTTAAAAAGAAGAGGACTGTGTTTGTGGTGCAGAATGCTTGCCAAACCATGGTTGGTAAATCAGTTCTTCCTCTACAGGAGGGTCAGTGTTTTCCACTGAGGCTTCCAGGTCATCCATTGGAGCACTGAGGGCTTCCAAATGGTAGACTTCAGGAGGGGGAGATGAGCTTGAAATTAACTTGAGCACCATGCGTTTGATTAGTCCAAAAACAATGCTGACAACTACAATAACTATAACTAAAATAAACAGCACTAAAAACACAGTTTTCAGAATAGATCCCAACCAGCCCGAGAGTCCCCAGCCTTTGAACAGTCCATTCAGCCAGTTTCTCTGTTGATGTCTAAGAGCCTTTGTCAAGGTAGTCCATATGTGGTTTGGGCTGAGGGACTATGCAGGAGGTCACAGGTGGGATGATCACGAGTAGGACGAGAAGCAGGCTCGGTCTCATGGCGTCTCGAGGCTACATACGAACAGTGGGATCTAAACTGGTACAAAAACTTGAAACAAACATTAATTATAAACTATTCCAGATAGGAGGCTTAAATGGAATTTCCTCCAGAGAACGCACACGGCATTTTCTTCTCCAGGCAGCATGAGCAACCTGGGGTGCTTCTGTAGATTTCTCTGAGACCTTGGGAACATAGGGCTTTACCCATTTCGAAGGAACCCACCTTAAACCAGAGGGGGTGGACACACAGGCATATCCACGTCCCCAAGTAACCAATTTGTAGGGTCCCACCATTTTCCAAGTCTCAGGGTCCTTTACTAAAACCGGAGGTTTTTCTTTCATTAACCTATGATTGCTCCCCCCAAAGTGACGTAGGATGGGTGGGTTCAGGCTGTCAAAAGAACAATTCAGAAAATTGATTGTGAATAGCACCCTGGATAACCGGATGTGGGGAGGTTCCACCTTCAGAACCTGTTGTTGCTGGTCCAGGACCCTTTTAATATCACGGTGAGTTCTTTCTACAATGGCTTGACCTGTAGGGGAGTAGGGGATGCCAGTTTTGTGCTCTGCTCTCCATTGCTGCAGGAAGCTCCCGAATTCCTTGGATTTGTAAGCAGGCCCATTATCAGTTTTCAGCTCCTTGGGGATGCCCATGAAAGAAAAAGCCTGTAAGAAGTGCTTAATAGCATCGATAGATGATTCTTCTGTGTGGGCAGAAGCATAGACCGCTCCAGAAAAGGTATCTACACTAATGTGAACATATTTCTGCCGCTCAAAAGACTGTATGTGTGTTACATCTGTTTGCCACAGTTCACAACTGTTCAGTCCCCTTGGGTTTGCTTCCGTACTCACTGTAGGGAGTGCATGTTGTTGGCAATTTGGGCATGTGGCCACAATCGCTTTGGCCTGTTCTCGAGTGATGTTAAACTGACGAACCAGGCCAGGTGCATTTTGGTGGAAAAGCTGGTGGCTGATTTTTGCCTGTTCAAAAACATTTGGGAGAGTGGCCATCACTGCAGGTGCAGCAAGAGCATCTGCCCTTCTGTTGCCTTCAGCGATAAACCCTGGCAAGTCAGTGTGTGACCTGACATGCATCACATAAAAAGGTTGCTCTCGGTGAGTGACTGACTGTACCAGTTTTGAGAGCAATTCGAAAAGTGCGATGTTAGACACATCTTGCAGTATTGCTTGATCTGCCCTGGATACTACTCCTGCCACATATGCAGAGTCTGTAATCAGATTAAATGGTTCTGAGAACCTTTCAAAGGCCCTAACAACCGCAGCCAATTCAGCAACCTGAGGTGAACCTTCCACCTCAGCAATGTCTGTCTCTCACTGCTGGGTTTGAGGATCCTTCCAAGTCATAACGGACTTGTGGGACCTCCCGGACACATCTGTGAAGACAGTCAGAGCCCTTTTTAAAGGTCTCCTACTTAGAGCACTTCTCAGTTTTAAGGTAAATTGAACATCTTGTTCGAACAATTTGTGAGTGGGCCGCACTACCGAAATTTGTCCTGAGTAGGAATCCAGAGCAAACTGTAACACTTCATTTTCTTGAAACAATTGTTCCAGTATTTTCATAGTATTTTGACCTGATTTTAACTCAACTGGAATGTGAATGCACTTAAAATCACATCCTGCTAACTCCCTGATCCGGGTCCTTGCTTTCCGGATCAGTTCTGCTACCAGCTCCTGAGGCTTTGTCAGTCTCTTGGACCTTTTGTGACTGAGGAAAACCCATTCTATGATCAAGAGAGGGTCCCTCTGGTCCCGGTCCTTTTTTGGTGTGTCCTTTGCCTTAGGTGTTTGTTTTTTCCTCCCACTGGAAAATAATTCCATGGAGGTGTGGCAACTTACCTAGGATGATAAATTTGAATGGCAGGTCAGGCCGGCATCGGTTGGCCTGTCTTGTGGACATTGCAATCTGAACCTTTTCTAGAGCTTTCCGTGCCTCTGGGGTAATAGACCTAGGAGCACCTGGGTCCTCTCCCCCTTTCAATAAATTGAAAAGAGGGGCAAGGTCTTCATTAGTCAGACCGAGCCATGGTCTTACCCAATTCAAAGACCCACACAACTTGTGGACATCCGCAAGGGTCTTGATCCTTGGATTGATTTCTAGTTTTTGAGGAACAATGGTCCTATTTCCAATTTCTAAGCCCAAATACTTCCAAGGTGGCATCTTTTGAATTTTCTTTTCCTGGAGCTCGAACCCTGCAACAATCAATGCATCGATCATTAGGTCAAGCGCATGTGTGAGTAAATCATCATTGGGGGCACACACAAGGATATCATCCATATAATGATAGATGATGGCCTTCTCTGCGGCTGCACGTACTGGGGAAAGCAGGGAAGAGACATACCACTGGCAGATAGCTGGAGATACCTTTAATCCCTGAGGAAGAACGGTCCAATGGTACCTTTTCTTAGGGGCTTCTAAATTAATGGAAGGGACAGAGAATGCAAAATGCAGTGCATCGTCAGGGTGCAAGAGGATTTGGAAAAAACAATCTTTAATATCAATAACAGCTAATTTCCAATCTTGGGGAAGCATTGTTGGGGATGGCATACCAGGTTGGGGAGAACCCATATCTTCAATTACATTATTAATTTGTCGGAGGTTGTGAAGAAGTCGCCATCTCTTTTTGTCAGCTTTTTGGATGACAAACACTGGGGAGTTCCATGGGGACATGGTCTCCACAATGTGGGCCTTTTTTAGTTGCTCTTCTAATAGTTCCTGAAGCACCTTTATTTTTTGTTTACTTAGCGGCCACTGTTTCACCTGAACTGGTTTGTCTGTTTTCCACTTCAGTTTTTGGGTGGGGTGCTGTTGTTCAATGACTGCTGTACAAATATGCTGTGGAGAGTCTGGAATATCAATTGTGACACCCCACTGGGCCATTAAATCTCTCCCTAACAAAGGTTCTGAATAATCCAACACAAATGGACGGATATTTGCCAATTGTCCGTTTGGTCCCTCAAATTGAATAATGCTTTTGGATTGTCTTGCCAATTGCAGACCTCCTACACCTTGAAGATGACCGGCAACATTTTGCAAAGGCCAATGTGCTGGCCAGTCTTGTACTGGAATTACTGTGCAGTCTGCACCTGTGTCTACAAGCATCTCAATGCGTTTAGACTCCCCACCCCCACTGACATTACACCATAATTTGGGTTTGTCTTTCCCAATAACTTGTACTCGGGAGACTGTGGGCCCTTGTTTTTTGATATTTTCAGGTAAAGATGGCACAGGGATAGCTTGTGCAACAATTTGTCCCTTGGGAAGAAACAGGGGTGGGTGGAAACAATGCAGGCCGAGAACAAATTGCTCAGGATCTGATGCTGTCATTCCTGGAGCAATTTCGATCTCTTGTGGTGTGTGTTTGGTGTCCCCAATGACGATGTACTTACAACGAATCCGGTTCCAAGTACCTTTCTGTTCAGGATTGACAGACACAAAATGCCAATCAGTGTCCTCCAGGGAGAGTGACTCAGTCAGCTGCAACCTGTAAGGCTCATTGACAGAAGACATGGTTAACACAGGATCACTTAAATCATACACAGTCTTTGAAGCACCTGCTTCACTTACACAAACATTAATATTATCGCGTGCTTGATTTGTTTTGCTACCCTTATTCCCTTGGCCTGCTCTTTTTGTGTCTGCGCACCTGGCAGGCCAGCGCTCTCTTTTCAGGTTTTTTGTTGTTGTTGACCCCCAGGGAGGGCTTGTAGTTCTCCTCCCCTGCCATTTCTGAATTCATCAAATCCCCTTTTCAGGGGGCACTGGTTACTCCAGTGCCCTAGGTTGTTACAAAGCAGGCATGGTTTTGTGGGCTCAGCCATTGCTGGTCTCTGCTGCTGCCCAGGGTATTGATGTGCTGAGGGGAAAGGCGCAGGGCTGGCAACGGCGACACGCTGAGGTGGTCTTGGCAGCAGCCTTGGTCTGGTGTCTTCAGCCACACTCATCAGAGGCACTTTCCTGTTACACACTAGAAGCATATATTTGAGGGTTGCAGGAGGTTCAATAGGAAGGCTCAGGATTGCTGCTTGACACTGTTCATTTGTATTTGTAAACACCATTTCTTCTAAAATCGCTTCCCTAGCATTCTCTTTTTTAACTTGTATTTCAATAGCTCTAGTTAACCTTTCTACAAATTTCAAAAAAGGCTCTGATGGTAGCTGTTTAATTTTACTATAGGGATCAAAAGACCCCTCAGGTTGTAGGGAAAAGAATGCTTTTTCAGCTGCTTCTTTTACTTTCTCGAGGGTTTCTGCAGGAATTGCAGTAGCTTGGATTGAGGGAGAAGACCATTGGCCCTCACCACAGAGGTGCTCAATAGTGATAGGGTTACCACTGTTGTCTTTGGCTGTGTTTGGGTCAGCATGCAAGCCTGGGAGAGCATCATTCAGCATTTGTTTCCATGCTATTTCCCATAATTTGAATTCCGTGGAGGTCATGAGACAGGAAAAAAGCTGTTTTAAATCATGTGGAATCACTACTGTTCTACTCAATTCAGAATTTAAAAGGCCACGGAAATATGGACTGTGTGGACCATATTCTTTATGAGATTTACAGATCTCTTTAATCAATTGTCGTCCAAAAGAACTCCAATTAGCAGTTGGAGCTGCTCCCCCCTGAGCTGCAGGCTGAAAGGTAACAGGAGCCAGTGAAATCATGGGACTATGCATTGGGTCTGCTGTTCCCTGCTCTGTATCCCTTGAATTGGAAGCATTGGGATCACAGATACAGGTTTGAGGAATGGCAGTGGGTATGTCCCCACCGTGGGAACCCGGGGAGGGGGCGGGAACGCAACGGGTACATGGGGTGGGGACAGGGGGCCGGCAAGGGGCAGGGAAACTGTGGGAACAGGGGGCGGGGTCAGGGGGCAAGCAGGGGGTGGGGACACCTGGTGACATCACGTCAGCAGACGCCCCCTGGGAGGAGTAGAGGGGCGGAGCTGAGGGTATTGCAGGAAAGGGAGGGGGAGGGGGGAAGGTATCACGAGGACCAGGAGGAGAGGGGGATGGGGCTGGAGTTTCGGGATGCTTAAGAGGATTTTGGGAAGAAGAAGACCAGGTTTGGGAAGATGCCACATGGCATCCACAATCTTGTGGACCCCCTAGGGACTGGGGGCCATTTTGGGCATCACTGCTCTCTGGAAAGCTGACACATGCTATGGGTTTCAGTCGAGGGGACACAGGGGACTGGGAAAGGTTCCACGCAGCCTGGCCAGGGCCTTGTGGACAGGGCAACTCAGGCATTTCAACAGAGTTTGGGCGTCGACTTCCCAATGAGTTTGATCTGTTTAAAATACCAAGTTTTGGGGAAAGAGGTTTACGGGTTTTAGAACTAGGAGAGGGAGAAACAGGGAGAGCAGAGGTACATGGCTTTACATTTGGCTTTTTCTCCATTTCCTTTTGTTTGAGCAATGCTGTTCGAATTTGTAAACTCCAAAACACAAATTTAGCTGAGGGTGCATTGCCAGATTGTCCTATGGTTATCAATTCATTCCCAACTTTATCCCAGAATTGAATATTGTGGATTTCTTCAGGGGAGATTTGTGGGAAGTGGAGGAAAAGCCATCTTATAAACTGTTTCAATTTTCCCTTTGAGAACTTAACATCACCACTGTCTAAAATGCTAACAATATTATAAAACACTCCTTTTTGTACAATGCTGAGTTTCAAACCCATGTTAGATGTAAAAAGCAAAGTACTAGATCCTGCCTGACTAAAAACAAAGCTAAAATCAGCTAAACTTTCAAAAAAAAAAAACACAGATAGGAAAGCGATAACAAGCCGACAAAAGCTTCACAATGCAGCTGTATATACTGCTTTTAAAATTCCCGGGCAGCAGCAGCAGGGCACGCCCTGCCGTGCCGAGGCAGAAACAAAGCCTCCCCCGCCGTGGAATGCAGCCCCCCCGCGGAGCAGAGAGAGCAGCCACGCCACGTGGCAAGCCGAAACCGGGGCCCCCCGCGCCGCGTGTGCAGAGAACCCCCCTCCCCCGCACAGAGAGAGAGAAAGAGAGTCCCCCGCGGCAAGAGAGCCGAGAGCCCCCCCTCCCCCGAACAGAGAGAGAGAGAGAGGGGGAACCCCTGACCACGTGGAGAGAGGCAAGCACGCTGCGCTGCAGAGCCGGGGGGAAGGGCAGAGAGCACTCCCGCTCCGGCACGAATTTCAAAAGAGAGTAACACATGCGGCAGAAAGCTAAAAGCGAGAACGCAATGAATTCCCGTTTGTGGGGCTGCGCAGCCAGAAATGCAAAGGCAAAAAGGAACAGAACTCACGGCAGAGTCTGTTTTTGAGCTCCTGCCCTACCGAGAGCAGAGATACTCACCCGAAATGGAAGCTGTAGCTGGCTGGGTACAGGCAGGTCTCCTCACCGGAACAGGACCTCTCTGTGGGTGAGAGAGGCTACCCTGTCCTCCCTCTGGAAATCTGCTCACCAGAAAGGAGCTGGGCTTTCCACAGGTGCCGAACAGTCCACGAAACTTCTTCTGGGAATATTCCCAAAGTCTCTAGCTGAGGGCAATGCAAACAAAGCCCCTTTCAGCTGGATGCACGGCTGCTAGAAGCTTCTCCGAGGTACTGCAGGTCTGTCTCGGGCTGCAGAGTCACTTAGCCCACCTCAGGGACGCCAAATATTGGAAAAAAGCCTCCCAATATTACCAGTTAGATTGTGCCTGGGCCAGTCTGACCCTCGCTGCCGGGCCAAAGGCAGCAACTGCGGTGTATCACCCCAGAGATACCTTGGCTTGCTGGAGATTGCAGCTGGGCACTGAACAAGTCCAGGCTTGTTAGGAACCCCGTTTACCTCAGGAGGGATAGCTTCAGGCGATGGTGAAGAGAAAAAGGAGAGGATTCTGCTGGAGGGTTTAATGTCCAGAGGTTTATTCCATGGTTACAGAGGTCTGAACGTGAGCAACTGCTCCAACAGAATTCCGGCTGCATGGTTTCATTCACCTTTTAAGCTCAGGGACAGGGGGAGGGGAGGTACAGGTGAGCCACCAACCAGGTGAGAGGGGCAGGGTCTCAGGGGAAGATGACACCCAGACAGGCCAATGACCTCTGGGCATAGGGGCATCCTTTGAACTTGACCAACCACACGACGCCTTGCTGGAATGTTAAGTCTGATTGACAGGACTCACTCAGCATGGGGGCAAGGGGGAAGGGAGAGACCTATAGGCACACCTGGGGGAATGACCTGGAAGGCCAAAATGGGACATTACAGCACACCACAACAATTGGGGACATTGGGGACATTGGAGACATTGAGGACATTGGGGACATTGAGGACATTGGGGACATCGGGGACATTGGAATGGTGGCACCTGGATTTGGGGACATCGAGATCTGGGACATAGAGGACATTGAGGACATTGAGGGACATCAAGGACATGGAGAACATTGGGGGACATTGGAGGAACTGGGGACATTGGGGACATTGGGATATGGGACACTGGAATGGTGGCACTGGGCTTTGGGGACACTGAGGGACACTGAGGGACAGGGACTCGTCTGCTCCCAAATGTCCCTGAGGTCCCCAAGGGGCTCGGCCAGCACCTCCTGGAAACCCACGGTCACTGTCACCTGTGGGGACATTGGGGACATTGAGGGATATTGAGAACATTGGGGTTTGAGGACATTGGGGACACTGAGGGGCATTGGGGACATTGAAGACATTGAGGACCTCAGGGGGACTGGGGACATTGAGGACACTGAGGGACATTGGGGGACGTTGCGGACATTGAGAACATTGGGGTTTGAGAACATTGGGGGACATTGGGGACATTGAGGACATTGGGGACATTGGAATGGTGGCACCTGGATTTGGGGACATCGAGATCTGGGACCCTGAGGACATTGAGGTACATCAAGGACATGGAGAACATTGGGGGACATTGGAGGAACTGGGGACATTGGGGACATTGGGATATGGGACACTGGAATGGTGGCACTGGGCTTTGGGGACACTGAGGGACACGGAGGGACACTGAGGGACAGGGACTCGTCTGCTCCCAAATGTCCCTGAGGTCCCCAAGGGGCTCGGCCAGCACCTCCTGGCCACCCACGGTCACTGTCACCTGTGGGGACATTGGGGACATCGGGGACATTGGGGACATTGGGGACATTGGGGACATTGAGGGACATTGGGGACATTGAGGACCTTGGGGACAGTGAAAACACTGAGGGACACTGGGGACATTGGGGACATCGGGATATGGGACACTGGAATGGTGGCATTTGGATTTGGGGACATCGAGACCTGGGACCCTGAGGACATTGAGGGACACCAAGGACATGGACAACATTGGGGACACTGAGGGACATTGGGGACATTGAGAACACTGAGGGACACTGGGGACACTGGGGACATTGGGGACATTGAGGGACATCGAGGACATTGAGGACACTGGGACATGGTGACATAGGGACAGGAGACCCAGCCACTGTCACCTGCCAGGGACACTTAAGGACATGGGGACAACAAAGAACAATGGGGACAGCAACAAGACAAAGTCACCACTGCCCACCCCGGGGGACAGAGCCACCTCCTGTCCCCTGTCCCCAAACCCCCCCAATGTCACCAATGTCCCCAATCCCTCCAATGTCCCCAACGCCCAAATGTCCCCCTGTCCCTGCTGTCCCCAATGTCCCCCAATGTCCCTGATGTTCCCAGTCCCTCCAATATCCCCATTGTCTCCAATCCCCTACTGTCCCCAAATGTCCCCAATGTCCCCAAACCCCCTCAATGTCCCCAATGTCCTTGATAGCCTCAAATGTCCCCATTGTCCCTGATGTCCCCAATGTCCCCTCACTGTCCCCTCACTGTCCCCAATCCCCCCAGTGTCCCCCATGTCCCCATTGTCCCCAACCTCGAAATGTCCCCCTGTCCCCAACGTCCTCAGCCCCCAATGTCCCCAAATCCCCTCAATGTCCCCAATGTCCCCAGTTTCCCCAGCGCCCCCAATGTCCCCAATCCCCCCAGTGTCCCCAATGTCCCCTAATGTCCCCAACCTCCTCGACGTCCCCAATCCCCCCAATGTCCCCAATGTCCCTTAATGTCCCCAACCTCCTCAATATCCCCAATCCCCCCAATGTCCCCAGTGTCCCCAATCCCCCTGCTGTCCCCACTGTCCCCAATGTCCCCTAATGTCCCCAACCTCCTCGATGTCCCCAATCCCCCCAATGTCCCCAATGTCCCCAATGTCCCCAACCCCCCCCGTCCCCAACGCCCCCAGTGTCCCCTCACCATGGCGCGGGGTCCCCAATGTCCCCAAACCCCACAATGTCCCCAATGTGCCCACTGTCCCCAGTGTCCCCTCACTGTGTCCACTGTCCCCAGCGCTGGCACTGCTCTTTGCCGAGGAGCCGGCCCTGCTGCTCGAGGTCCCCACTGTCCCCAATGTCCCCAAACCCCCCAATGTCCCCCGTCCCCATTCCCCCCAGTCCCCGCAATGTCCCCTCACTTTCCCCAACCCCCCCACTGTACCCAAATCCCCCCAATGTCCCCCAATGTCCCCAATGTTCCCAATCCCCCCGCTGTCCCCAATGTCCCCAGTGTTCCCTCACCATGGCGCGGGGTCCGTAGGGGCCGCTGTGGCCGATGGGGACACAGGTGACACCGGCGTCCTGGTAGCGGCGGCACACGGGGACGGCGGCCGCGGCCGGGACCTCGAGCAGCAGGGCCGGCTCCTCGGCAAAGAGCAGCACCAGCGCTGGGGACAGTGAGGGGACATTGGGGACACTGGGGGGACACTGGGGGGGTTTGGGGGGTTGGGGACATTGTGGGGTTTGGGGACATTGGGGACATTGGGGACAGTGGGGACCTTGAGCAGCAGGGCCGGCTCCTTGGCAAAGAGCAGCGCCAGCACTGGGGACAGTGGGGACAGTGAGGGGACACTGGGGGGACATTGGGGACATTGGGGACACTGGGGACCTCGAGCAGCAGGGCCGGCTCCTCGGCAAAGAGCAGCGCCAGCGCTGGGGACAGTCAGGGGACATTGGGGACACTGGGGACACTGGGGACATTGGGGGGGTTGGGGACATTGGGGACAGTGGGGACATTGGGGACATTGGGGGGATTGGGGACATTGGGGGGATTGGGGACAGTGAGGGGACACTGGGGACACTGGGGACAGTGAGCGGGCATTGGGGACATTGGGGATGCATTGAGGGGACACTGGGGATGCGCTGGGGACATTGGGGACACACAAAGGACACATTGAGGGTACATTGGGGACAATGGGACACATTGGGGACACACAGGGGACACACTGGGGACATTGGGGACACACAAGGGACACATTGAGGGGACATTGGGGACACTGAGGGGATATTGGGGACATTGGGCACACACTGGGGACACACTGAGGGGACAATTGGGGGGACATTGGGGACACATTGAAGACACTGAGGACATTGAGGGCATTGGGGGACATTGGGGAGACATTGAGGTGGCACTAGGGACACATTGAGGTGACACTGGGGACACTGGGGTCACACATGGGACACATTGGGGACACTTTGAGGGGACACTGGGGGCACTGAGGGGACATTGGGGACATTGGGGGGATTGAGGACATTGGGGACAGTGGGGACACATTGAGGGAACACATTGGGGACACATTGGGGACACTTTGAGGGGACATTGGGGACACACTGGGGACACACGGGGACACACAGGGGGTATTGGGGACACACTGGGCACATTGAGGGTACACATTGGGGACATTGGGGACACGTTGGGGCCACATTGAGGGGACATTTGGGGACACACTGGGCACACTGTGGGGACACACAGGGGACATTGGGGACACACTGGGGACACACAGGGGACATTGGGGACACACTGGGGACATTGGGGACACACTGGGGACACATTGAGGAGACAATTGGGGGGACATTGGGGACACATTGAGAGGACATGAGGGACAAGCTGGGGACACATTGGGGACACATTGAGGGGACACATTTGGGACATTTTGGGGACAGTGGGGACATTGGGGGACATTGGGGACACAGAGGGGACATTGGGGGACATTGGGGGGATTGGGGACATTGGGGAAACACTGGGGACACATTGGGGACACAGGGGACAGAGGGGACATTGGGGACACGGCGGACACTGGGGACATTGGGGTCACACAAGGGACACACTGGGGACACTGGGGGCATTAGGGACACTGGGGACACATTGGGGACACGCAGGGGGGGACAGCGCTGTCACTGACGTGTGACGCCGGCGGGCGGCGCGGGCGCGGTGACGGTGACGCCGCAGTTGCCCACGAAGGCCATCTCCAGCAGGCAGCCCAGCAGGCCACCGTCGCTGACGTCGTGGCCCGCCGTCACCACGCGCTCTGGGGACACACACACGGGGCACCGAACGTCACCAAGGGTCACCAAGTGTCACCAAGGGGCACCTCGGGGTCTTGAAATGTCACCCATGGTCAGCAAATGTCACCCATGGTCAGCAAGTGTCACCTCAGGGTCATCAAATGTCACCCAAGGTCATGAAATGTCACATCAGGGTCACCAAATGTCACCAAAGGGCACCTCGGGGTCTTGAAATGTTACCTCAGGGTCACCAAATGTCACCTCAGGGCCATCAAATGTCACCTCAGGGTCACCAAATGTCACCCAAGGTCATGGAATGTCACCTCGGGGTCACCAAATGTCACCCAGGGCCACTAAACATCACGTCGGGGTCAGCAAGTGTCACCTCAGGATCATCAAATGTCAGCCAAGGTCATGAAATGTCACATTGGGGTCACCAAATGTCACCAAGGGGCACCTCGGGGTCTTGAAATGTCACCTCATTTTTATTTCTAGTTTATTTTTGTTCATTTCTACTTCTAATTCTATTTCCATTTTATCTTTATCTTTTTCATTTTTATTTTTTCTTTAATTTGAATTTCAATTTCAATTTTAATCTCTTAATTTTTATTTTTACATAAACTTTAAATTTTTCATTAATTTTCAATTTTTTGGGCTTATTCATATTTCTATTTAATTTTGATCTTTGATTTTTATATAAACTTTAAATTTTCTATTTATTTTCAATTTTATTTTGGCTTATTCATATTTCTATTTAATGTCGATCTTTGTAATTTTAATTTTTTTCCTTCGATTTCCATTTCCATTTCGATTTCTTAAATTTTTACTTTTACTTAAACGGTCATTTAAATTTTTTATTTTCATTTGTGTTTATTTTTTAATTTAAATTTTATTTAATTTATTTTGATTTTATTTTGATCTCACCCCCACCTGCCTCTCTTGGCTCCCATCCTCCTTGGCTCTGATCCCCTGGAACGTTCCGGAAGCCCCGGGAACCCCCCCGGCCTTTATCCGGCCCTGGGGGGGCAAATTCCAACTTTTGTATGGAATTCCTCCCCAATTTATGACCTTTTATGGCATTTATGACCATATATGGAATTTATGACCTTTTACGGCATTTATGACCTTTTATGGCATTTATGACCTTTTATGGCATTTATGACCTTATATGGAATTTATGACCTTACATGGCATTTATTTCCTTATTTGGCATTTTTTATATTTTTCAATATAAAATTTAATGTATGAATTTAATTTTATATTATTTATTGTTTCATTAAATTTATTATCTAAATATTTTCAATATGTTTAATTGCATTAAACCCACTGAAGGTCATAAAGCCCTTAATATCTCTATTATTATTATTATTATTATTATTATTATTATTATTATTATTATTATTATTATTATTATTATTATTATTATTATTATTATTTTCTTTTATTAAAATATTTATTATTTACTTTTTTTATATTATCCAATATAAAATTTAATATATATAAATTTATTTTACATTATTTAGTGATTTGTTAAATTTAATATCTAAATATTTTCAATATGTTTAATTATATACATTATATACTTTCTTTTATTTTAATGTTCATTATTTCATTTTTTATATTATCCAATATAAAATTTAATATATATAAATTTAATTTTACATTATTTGGTGTTTCAATTAATTTAATAACTAAATATTTTCAATATGTTTAATTGCATTAAACCCATATAAGGTCATAAAGCCATTAATATATCTATTATTGTTATTATTTTCTTTTATTTTAATATTTATTATTCAATTTTTTTATATTATCCAATATAAAATTTAATATATAAATTTAATTTTACATTATTTGCTGTTTCATTTAATTTAATATCTAAATATTTTCAATATTTTCTTTTATTTTAATGTTTATTATTTCATTCTTTTATTTTAATGTTTATTATTTCATTTTTTATATTATCCAATATAAAATTTTTTATATATAAATTTATTTTACATTATTTAGTGTTTCATTTAATTTAATATCTAAATATTTTCAATATGTTTAATTATATATATATTACATTTTTCTTTTATTTTAATATTTATTATTTCATGTTTTATATTATAAAATATAAAATTTAATATATAAATTTAATTTCGCATTATTTAGTGTTTCATTTCATTTAATATCTAAATATTTTCAATATGTTTAATTATAGATACTATATTTTTTCTTTCAATTTAATGTTTATTATTTATTTTTTTATATAATTCAATAAAAAATTTAATAGACAAATTTATATTTACATTATTTAGTGTTTCTTTACATTTAATATCTAAATATTTTCAATATGCTTAATTGCATTAAACCCATATAAGGTCATAAAGCCATTAATATATCTATTATTATTATCATTTTCTTTTATTTTAATATTTACTACTCAAATTTTAATCACTAAATAATATAAAATTGAATTTATATATTCAATTTTATATTGGATAATATAAAAAAAATAAAAAATAAATATTTTTGGGGTTCCAGATGTTTCTGGGTCTCAGGTTGGATTTTATCGGTTCTGGGCTGGGCTTTGGGGTTCCAGGACGGATTTTTCAGTTCCCAGGATGGATTTTGGGGTTCCCAAATTTCAGGGTTCCAGGTTCGATTTTGGGGGTTCCAGGTTGGATTTTGGGGTTCCCGGGATGGATTTCGGGGTTCCCAAATTTCAGAGTTTCAAGTTCGAATTTGGGGGTTCCAGGTTGGATTTTGGGGTTCCAGGTTGGATTGTATGGTTCCCAAATTTCAGGGTTTCGGGTTCGATTTTGGGGTTTCCAGGTTGGATTTTTCAGTTCCCGGGATGGATTTTGGGGTTCCCAAATTTCAGGGTTTCGGGTTCGATTTTGAGGTTTCCAGGTTGGATTTTGGGGTTCCTGGGATGGATTTTGGGGTTCCTGGGATGGATTTTGGGGTTTCCAAATTTCAGAGTTTCCAGGATGGATTTTGGGGTTCTTGGGATGAATTTTAGGGGTTCCGGGTTGGATTTTTGAGGTTCCTGCTCGGATTTTGGGGGTTCCTGGGATGGATTTCAGGGTTCCAGGTGTTTCCCCATCTCAGGTTGGATTTTATTGGTTCTAGGTTGGATTTTGGGGGTTCCTGGGACGGATTTTGGGGTTCCCAAATTTCAGGGTTTTGGGTTCGATTTTGGGGATTCCAGGTTGGATTTTGGGGGTTCCTGGGACGGATTTCAGGATTCCAGGTGTTTCCACATCTCAGGTTGGATTTTATTGGTTCTAGGTTGGATTTTGGGGGTTCCAGGTTGGATTTTGGGGGTTCCCGGGGTTCGATTTTGGGGTTCCCAAATTTCAGGGTTTCAGGTTCGATTTTGAGGTTTCCAGGTTGGATTTTGGGGTTCTGGGTTGGATTTTTGGGGTTCCTGGGACGGATTTCAGGGTTCCGGGTGTTTCCACATCTCAGGTTGGATTTCATTGGTTCCAGGTTGGATTTTGGGGGTATCTGGGATGGATTTGGGGGTTTCTGGGTGGGATTTTCGGGTTTCTGGGCAAATTTTTGTGGTTCCCACGTTGGATTTTCAGGGTTCCTCGGCTCCGTCCCCCATGCCCAGCACCCTGAGGGCGCAGTCAAGCGCGGGGGCGCTGTGGGTCGGGCACCCCATGGACACGACGGCCCCGTGGGGCCCCAGGAACCGGGGCAGGGCCTGCAGGGCTGGGGGGCTCCTGGGGCGGATTTGGGGGTTCAGGGATGGATTCTGGGGTTCCCGGGATTGCATTGGTTCCAGGCTGGGTTTGGTGGGTTGGATTTTGGGGATTCCAGGTTGGATTTTGGGGGTTCCTGCTCGGATTTTGGGGGTTCCTGGGATGGATTTCAGAGTTCCAGGTGTCTCCACATCTCAGGTTGGATTTCATTGGTTCCAGGTTGGATTTTGGGGTTTCTGGGATGGATTTCAGGGCTCCAGGGTGAAATTTTGGGGTTTCCACGTTTGATTTTCACTTTTCCTCGGCTCCGTCCCCCATGCCCACCACCTTGAGGGCGCAGTCGAGCGCGGGGGCGCTGTGGGTCAGGCACCCCATGGACACGACGTCCACGTGGGGCCCCAGGAAGCTGCCCAGGCTCTCCAGGCCGATGCCCCCGCTGGCCTCCACCAGCACCCGCGGGTGCGCGGCCTTGACGCGCGCGCGGCCGCCGCGTGCAGCGCCTGCAGAACGAGGAGAACGTCAAAAAACCCAAAATTTGGGGCTTTGCAACCCAAAACCTGCCCAGTTTCGGTCCCATTTTTTGGGTTTATCCCAATTTTTTTTTTTTGTTTATTTCCCCATTTTTTTGGGTTTTTTTCCCATTTTTTGGGGGTTTATCCCCATTTCAAAAGGTCCACAGCCCCATTTTTGGGGTTTTTCTTCCTATTTTTCGGGGTTTTTCTTCCTATTTTTTGGGGTTTCCCCACATTTTTGGGGGCTTTATCTCAATTTTTTGGGGTTTTTTCCCCCCGTTTTTTAGGGTTCATTCCTTTTTGTTTGTTTGTTTGTTTTTCCCATTTTTGGGGTTTCATCCCAATTTTTGGGGTTTATCCCAAATATTTGCACCATGTTCTCATTTTTTGGGTTTTTTTTCCTTTTTTTTTTGTTTTTATTCCCATGTTTTTTTTATTTTTTCCCACTTTTTGGTTTCGGTTTTTCCATTTTTCTGGCGTTTTCCCCCATTTTTTGTGTTTTTTTTTCCCCCATTTCTTTGGGAATAATCCCATTTTTTGGACTTTATCCCTATTTTTGGTGTTTATCCCCATTTTTGGAGTTTTATCCCCATTTTGTGGGGGTTTTATCCCAATTTTTTGGCATTTATTCCAATTTTTTGGGTTTTTTCTCAATTTTTGGACTTTACCCTAGATTTTTGGCTTTCTTCTCCATTTTTGGCGGGTTCATCCCCCCTTTTTGGGTTTTTTCCTCATTTTTGGGGGGTTTTCTGCTTTTTTTTTTTTTTTTGTTGATTCCCCATTTTTGGGGTTTATCCCAAATTTTTTGAGATTTCCCCCCCCCCTTTTTTTGGGGGGGGATTTATCCAAATATTTTTAAATTTTTTTCCCATTTTTATGGGTTTCTCCCCATTTTTGGAGTTTATCTGTGTGCAGATCCCGGTAAAAGGGGACAATGTCAGTGAACCCCAAAATTTGGGGTTGGGCAGGATTTGAACCCCAAATTGGGGTGTCCCTGCTAAAATTTGGGCTTTCCCCATAAAAATCCCCACAAATCCGGAGAATTTAACCCAAAATTGGGGTGTCCCTGCTCAAATTTGGGTTTTCCCTATAAAAATCCCCACAAATCCGGGGATTTGAACCCAAAATTGGGGTGTTCCTGCTCAAATTTGGGTTTTTTTCCATAAAAATCCCCACAAATTTGGGGATTGTTCCACCCAAAATTGGGGTGTCCACCCCCAAATTCCCCTTAAACCACAAACACCAAAAAAATTGGGATTTTCCACCCAAAATTTGGGGTCTCTCCCACCCAGATAAATCCCAAATTTGGGGGTTTCCAGCCCAAAATTTGCCCAGTTTGGGTCCCCAGAAAAAATGATCAATTTTGGGATTGTTCCGCTTAAAATTGGGCGTTCAAAATTGGGGTGTCCACCCCCAAATCCCCACTAAACCAGAAACCCCCAAAATTTGGGATTTTTCCACCTAAAATTTGGGGTCCGAGCCACCGAGAAAAACCCCAAAATTTGGGATTTTCAACCTAAAATTTGCCCAATTTGGGTCCCTATAAAAATTTATCAATTCTGGGATTATTCCACCTAAAATTGGGGTGTCCACCCCCAAATCTCCCTTTAAACCAGAAACCCCAAAATTTGGGATTTCCAACCCAAAATTTGCCCAATTTTGGTCCCTAAAAAATGTATCAATTCTGGGATTATTTGACCCAAAATTGGGGGTTCAAAGTTGGGGTGTTCACCCCCAAATCCCCTTTAAACCAGAAACCCCCCAAAATTTGGGATTTTCCACCCAAAATTTGGGACCCAACCCACCCAGAAAACCCCAAAATTTGGGATTTTCAACCTAAAATTTGCCCAATTTGGGTCCCTATAAAAACCCATTAAAAATGGGATTATTTAACCCAAAATTGGGGTGTCCACCCCCAAATCCCCCAAAACCAAAAACACGAAAATTTGGGATTTTCCACCCAAAATTTGGGGTCTCTCCCACCCAGATAAATCCCAGATTTGGGGGTTTCCAGCCCAAAATTTGCCCAGTTTGGGTCCCCAGAAAAAATGATCAATTTTGGGATTGTTCCGCTTAAAATTGGGCGTTCAAAATTGGGGTGTCCACCCCCAAATCCCCACTAAACCAGAAACCCCCAAAATTTGGGATTTTTCCACCTAAAATTTGGGGTCCGAGCCACCGAGAAAAACCCCAAAATTTGGGATTTTCAACCTAAAATTTGCCCAATTTGGGTCCCTATAAAAATTTATCAATTCTGGGATTATTCCACCTAAAATTGGGGTGTCCACCCCCAAATCTCCCTTTAAACCAGAAACCCCAAAATTTGGGATTTCCAACCCAAAATTTGCCCAATTTTGGTCCCTAAAAAATGTATCAATTCTGGGAATATTTGACCCAAAATTGGGGGTTCAAAGTTGGGGTGTTCACCCCCAAATCCCCTTTAAACCAGAAACCCCCAAAAATTTGGGATTTTCCACCCAAAATTTGGGACCCAACCCACCCAGAAAACCCCAAAATTTGGGATTTTCAACCTAAAATTTGCCCAATTTGGGTCCCTATAAAAACCCATTAAAAATGGGATTATTTAACCCAAAATTGGGGTGTCCACCCCCAAATCCCCCAAAACCACAAACACGAAAATTTGGGATTTTCCAACCAAAATTTGGGGTTCGACCCACCGAGAAAAACCCCAAAATTTGGGATTTCCAACCTAAAATTTGCCCAGTTTGGGTCCCCAGAAAAAATTTATCAATTCTGGGGTTGTTCCGCTTAAAACTGGGCGTTCAAAATTGGGGTGCCCACCCCCAAATTCTACAAATCGCCCTTAAACCAGAAATCCCAAAAATTTGGGATTTTTCCACCCAAAATTTGGGTGGAAAACCCCAAAATTGGGGTGGAAAACCCCAAATCTGCCCAATTTCGGTCCCGATAAAAACCCATTAAAAATGGGATTATTTAATCCAAAATTGGGGTGTCCACCCCCAAATCCCCACTAAACCAGAAACCCCAAAAATTTGGCATTTTCCACCCAAAATTTGGGGTCTGAGCCACCGAGAAAAACCCCAAAATTTGGGATTTTCAACCTAAAATCTGCCCTAAAATTTGGGTCCCTAAAAAATTTATCAATTCTGGGATTATTTAACCCCCCAAAAACCCCGATTTTTTTGAGTTTCTCCCCCAAATTTTCACCTTTTTTCCCCAAATTTTCGCCGTTTTCCCCCAGATTTTCACCGTTTTTCCCCAAATTTTTGCCATTTTTCCCCCCAAATGTTCGATTTTCAGGGTCCCCCGATATTTTGGGGCTCCCCCGTGGGCTCAGAGCTCAAATCTCCACCATCCCCACCCCAATTTTGGTCCATTTTTGGGGTTTTCTCCCCCAAATTTTCACCATTTTTCCCCAAATTTTCACCTTTTTTCCCAAAATTTTCACCTTTTTCCCCCAAATTTTCACCTTTTCCCCCCAAAATTTCGATTTTCGTGGTTCCCCAAATTTCGGGGCTCCCCCGTGGGCTCAGAGCTCAAATCTCCACCATCACCACCCCGATTTTGGGCCATTTTTTTTAGTTTCTCCCTCAAATTTTCACCGTTTTTCCCCAAATTTTCCCCTTTTTCCCCCAAAATTTCGATTTTTGGGGTCCCCCGATGTTTTGGGGCTCACCTCTGGGCTCAGGTTGTCGAGCAGGATGACATCGGCCCCAGCCTTGGCCGCCTCCAGCGCCTGCTTGGCGCTCGTGCACTCCACGCCCAATTTCCGCGTGAAGCCCCCGGCCCGGCGCGCCCCCACAATCAGCTGTGGGACCCCAAAATAAACCCAAAATTTAGGGATTTGCCCCCAAAATTTGGGTTTTTCTATTCAAAATTAATCCTCAAAAATTGGGGATTTCTACTCAAAATTAATCCCCAAAAATTTGGAAATTAATCCCCAAAAATTGGGATTTTTTTTCCCCAAATGAATCCCCAAAAATTCAGAAATTAATGCCCAAAAATTGGGAATTCTTACTCAAAATTAGTCCCCAAAAATTGGGATTTTCCCCTCAGATTCATCCCCAAAAATTGAGAATTTGACTCCCAAATTAATACCCAAAAATTGGGGATTTCTACTCAAAATTTTTCCCCAAAAATTTGGAAATTAATCATCAAAAATTGGGGATTTCTATTCAAAATTAATCCTCAAAAACTGGGGATTTCTACTCAAAATTTTTCCCCAAAATTTTGGAAATGAATCCCCAAAAATTGGGAATTTCCCACCCAAAAATTGGGAATTCCTACTCAAAATTAGTCCTCAAAAATTGGGATTTTCCCCGCAAATTCATCCCCAAAAATTCAGAAATTAATCCCCAAAAATTGAGAATTTGACTCCCAAATTAATACCCAAAAATTGGGGATTTCTACTCAAAAAATATCCGCAAAAATTGGGGATTTCTACTCAAAATTTATCCCCAAAAATTCAGAAATTAATCCCCAAAAATTGAGAATTTGACTCCCAAATTAATACCTAAAAATTGGGGATTTCTACTCAAAATTTAAACCCAAAAATTTGGAAATTATTCCCCAAAAATTTGGGGTTTCCTATTCAAAATTAATCCTCAAAAATTGGGGATTTCTACTCGAAATTAATTTCCAAAAATTTGGAAATTAATCCCCAAAAATTGGGAATTTCTATTCAAAAAATTGGGAATTTCTACTCCAAATTAATCCGCAAAAATTGGGAATTTCCCCGTAAATTAATCCCCCAAAATTGGGAAATTCTACTCAAAAATAATCCCCCCAAAATGGGGAATTTTCCCCTCAAATTAATCTCAAAAAATTGGGGATTTTTCCCAAAATTAACCCTTAAAATTTCAGAAATTAATCCCCAAAAATCGGGAATTTCTACTCAAAATTTCCCCCCCCCAAAAAATTGGGGATTTCTATTCAAAATTAATCCCAAAAATTGGGAATTTTCACCCCAAAAATTGGGATTTTTTCCACCAAAATTATCCCCAAAAATTGGGAATTTCTACTCAAAAATTGGCAATTTTCCAGCAAAATTAATCCCCAAAAATTCAGAAATTATTCCCCCCAAATTGAGAATTTCTACGCAAAATTAATCCCCAAAAATTGGGAATTTTTCCTCAAAATTAATCCCCAAATTTGAGAATTTCCCCCTAAATTAATCCCCAAAAAATAGGATTTTCTACTCAAAATTAATCCCAAAAAATTGGGAATTTCTACTCAAAATTAATCCAAAAAATTGGGAATTCCCACTCAAAATTAATCCCCAAATTTGAGAATTTTCCCCCAAATTAATCCCCCAAAAATAGGATTTTCAACTCAAAATTAATCCAAAAAATTGGGAATTTCTACTCAAAAAATTGGGAATTCCTACTCAAAATTAATTCCCCTAAATTTGGGAATTTTTCCTCAAAATTAATTCCCAAATTTGAGAATTTTCCCCCAAATTAATCCCCAAAAATTGGGAATTTCTACTCAAAATTAATCCCCAAAAATTGGGAATTTCTACTCAAAATTAATCAAAACAATTGGGATCTTCTACTCGAAATTAATTCCCTAAAAATTGGGAATTTCTACTCAAAAAATTGGGAATTCCTACTCAAAATTAATTCCCCAAAAATTGGGAATTTTTCCTCAAAATAAATCCCCACATTTGAGAATTTCCCCCCAAATTAATCCCCAAAAATTGGGATTTTCTGCTCAAAATTAATCCCCAAATTTGAGAATTTCCCCCCAAATAAATCCCCAAAAATTGGGATTTTCTACTCAAAATTAATCCAAAAAATTGGGAATTCCTACTCAAAATTAATTCCCCAAACAATTGGGAATTTTTCCTCAAAATTAATCCCCAAATTTGAGAATTGCCCCCTAAATTAATCCCCCAAAAATAGGATTTTCTACTCAAAATTAATCCAAAAAATTGGGATTTTCTACTCAAAATTAATTCCCTAAAAATTGGGAATTTCTACTCAAAAAATTGGGAATTTCTACTCGAAATTAATTCCCAAAAAATTGGGAATTTCCCCACAAAAATTGCAAATTTTCCCCGGAAAAATTGGCAATTTCCCCCCAAAATTAATCCCCAAAAATTTCCCCAAATTTGGGGTCCCCCCACACCCAAAACCCCCCAAATTTTGGGGTGCTCACCTTTGCCAGCGCTCTGCCATTGTCCCGATCCCCCACTAATTTGGCCCCCAAATTTCCCCCATTTTTACCCCAAATTCGGGGTCCCCACAACCGGAACCCCCCCAAATTTTGCCCCCAAATTTTGGGTTTCCCCACCCCATTTTCCACCCATTTTTTTTCCCATTTCTCCCCCATTTCCACCCAAATTTCCCCCATTTTACCCCAAATTTTTCCCCATTTTCCCCCCATTTCCCCCCCAAATTTGAGTGTCCCCACAACCAGAACCCCCCAAATTTTGCCCCCAGATTTTGCCCCCATTTCCCCCCAAATTCGGGGTCTCCCCTCTTCATTTCAGCCCCATTCCACCCCAATTTTTCCCCCCATTTCTCCCCCATTTTCCACCCAAATTTTTTCCCATTTCCCCCCACATTTTGGGGATCCCCCTCCCCATTTCCCCCCCAAATCCGGGGGTTCCCACAACCAGAACCTCCCAAATTTTGCCCCCAAATTCGGGGTCTCCACACTCATTTCCCTCCCATTTTCCACCCATTTGTCCCCCAATTTTTTCCCCATTTCCACCCAAATTTTTCCCATTTCCACCCAATTTCGGGGTACCCCACAGCGAATTTCACCCCAAATCCCCCCAAAATTGGGGTCCTTACCCGTTTAACCCCTTCCTGTCCCTCACTCAGTTCCACCACCGCTCGGTGCTTGTCCTTGAGCAGCCCAGAGCCCCCATTTCCCCCCCCAAATTTCCCCTCATTTTACCCCAAATTTTTCTCCATTTCCCCCCCAAATCCGGGGGTCCCCACAACCAGAACCCCCCAAATTCTGTAGGGTCTCCCCACAACCAAAACTGCCCCAATTCAAGGGTCCCCCCACTCATTTCCCCCCCAATTTCGGGGGTCCCCACCTGCCGGATCCCCCCCCCCCCCCATTCTCCCCCCATTTCTTCTCCATTTCCCCCCCAATTTTTTCCCCATTTCTCCCCCATTTTCACCCAATTTTTTCCCCAATTTCGGGGCTCTCCCACCCCAAAATTCCCCCAAATTTTGGGGTCCTCACCTGTGTCACCCCCCTCCTCTGTCTCCAGTGCCACCGCTCTGTGATTGTCCAGATGCCCCCTCCCCAAATTCCTGATCCCCCTCCCCATTTTCCACCCAATTTTTTTCCCCAATTTCGGGGTTCCCCCACCCCAAAACCCCCCAAAATTTGGGGTCCTCACCCGTTTAACCCCTTCCTGTCCGCTGTCGCTCTCTCTGTGATTGCCCCCCCAAATTTCCTCCCCATTTTCCACCCATTTTTCCCCATTTCCACCCATATTTTTCCCATTTCCACCCACATTTCGGGGTTCCCCCGACCCCAAAATTTGGGGTCCTTACCCGTTTAACCCCTTCGTGCCCGCCGCCCATCTCGGCCATGGCCCTGTGCTTGTCCTTGAGCAGCCCGAACGCCCCCAGCCCCTCCCAAATTTCCCCTCATTTTACCCCAAATTTTTCCCCATTTCCCCCCCAAATTTGGGGGTCCCCACAACCAGAACCCCCCAAATTTTGCTCCCAAATTTTCCCCCCAAATTCGGGGTCTCCTCTCCCCATTTCTCCCCTCATTTCTCCCCTATTCCCCCCCCAGTTTTTCCCGCCATTTCTCCGCCATTTTCCACCCAAATTTTTCCCTCATTTTCCCCCAAATTTCGGGGTCTCCCACAACCAAAACCGCCCCAAAACCCCCCAAAATTTTGGGGTCCTTACCCGTTTAACCCCTTCGTGCCCGCCACCCATCTCAGCCACGGCCCTGTGGTTGTCCTTGACGAGGCCGAAGGCCCCCAGCCCCTGGCGGTGCCCCTGCGCGCCCCCCACGCCCAGCGCGTACTTCTCGGCCGCCCTGAAGCCGGGCGTGCCCTTGCGCGTCCCCCGCCACGACCCCTCCCCAGTTTCGGCTCTCGGCGACGCCCCGGGCCCGGGCGGCCATGGAGGCCACGCCGCTGCAGCGGCCCAGGACGTTGAGGGCCGTGCGCTCGGCCAGGAGCAGCCCGGAAACGGGGCCGCGAACCTCGGCCAGCAGCGCCCGGCCCGGGCCCAGCCGGGAACCTTCGGGAACCTTCCAGAGCACGGAGCAGCCCGACAGCGCGAACACCGCCTCGGCGAACGGGCAGCCGGCCAGCACCCCGAAAAATGGGGGGGTTTTGGGGTTAAATGCGGGGGTTTTGGGGTTAAATCCGGCGGTTTCGGGGTTAAATGCGGGGGTTTCGGGGTTTTTGACGAGGATGTGGGCGCGGATCTCGGCGTTCCCCAGCGGCGCCACGGTGGGGTCGGGCCAGGGCGCGTCCTCGTCCAGCCAGGAGCGCGCCAGGGCCCGCAGGCGGTGCGGGGGAGGGGGGGGGCGGCCAGGGGGTCCCCGAAGGGTTCGGGGGTCCCGCGGGGTTCGGGGGCGCAGAGCCGGACATGGTGCGGAGAGACCTGGGGAGAGAGAAAGGGAATTAGGGGGAGGATATTGGGGTCCTTGGGGGGCATTTTGGGGGTCTTGGGGGTCTCTGTGAGGATTTTGGGGGTCCCAGGAGGGTCCTTGAGGGGGTTTTGGGGTCCCCATTGGGATCTATGGGGAGATTTTTGGGTCTGGGGGCGATTTTGGGGGTCCCAGGAAGGTCCCGGAGGGGCTTTGGGGTTCTTAGGGGGGTCCTGGAGGGGATTTGGGGGTGTGGGGAGGGGGCTTGGGGGGATTTTGGGGTCCCAGGGACGTCTTTGGGGGTCCTTGAGGGGGTTTTGGGGTCCCAGGGGGGTCCTTGAGGGGGTTTTGGGGTCTCCATTGGGACCTCTGTGGAGATTTTGGGGTCTGGGGGGGATTTTGGGGTGTGGGGAGGGGGTTTTGGGGAGATTTGGGGGGTCCTTGGGGGGATTTTGGGGTCCCAGGAGGGGATTTGGGGTAATGGGGAGGGGGCTTGGAGGGGTTAATGGGGTCCCAGGGGAGATTTTGGGGTCCCCATTGGGATTTATGGGGAGATTTTTGGGTCTGGGGGGGATTTTGGGGATCCCAGGAGGGTCCTTGGGGGAATTTCGGGGTCCCCCTTGGTGTTTTTGGGGAGGTTTTGGGTCTGGGGGGGATTCTGGGGCTCCCTGGGGGGATTTGGGGGTGCTCAAGAGGAAATTTGGGGTCGGGTTTGGGGGATTTGGGCAAATTCAGGGCCGATTTTTGCCCCTTTTTTCCCATTTTAGGGATTTTTAGACCATTTTGTGTCAATTTTTGCCAATTTTGTGCCGATATTTTCCCCTTTTTTTCTGGTTTTGGGGCTTTTGGGGCGATTTTGTGTCAATTTTTGCCAATTTTGTGCCAATTTTTGCCCCTTTTCTCCCATTTTAGGGATTTTTAGACAATTTTGTGTCAATTTTGGTCAATTTCATGCCGTT
Source organism: Melospiza melodia melodia (assembly GCF_035770615.1). NCBI lineage: Eukaryota > Metazoa > Chordata > Aves > Passeriformes > Passerellidae > Melospiza > Melospiza melodia. The sequence continues at coordinate 9,392,339 of NW_026948600.1, forward strand.
TTTTCCCCCTTTTTTTCTGGTTTTGGGGCAATTTTGTGTCAATTTTTGCCAATTTGGTGCTGATTTTTTCCCTTTAATTTCTGCTTTTGGGGCTTTTTAGCCGATTTTGTGTCAATTTTTGTCAATTTTGTGCCGATTTTCCCCTTTTTTTCCCATTTGAGGGATTTTTAGATCATTTTGTGTCAATTTTTGTCCATTTTGTGCCGTTTCCCCCCCCTTTTTTTCTGGTTTTGGGGCTTTTGGGGCGATTTTTTGTAAATTTTTGCCAATTTTGTGCCGATTTTCCCCCTTTTTTTTCCGATTTTGGGCCAATTTCTGCTGATTTTGTGTAATTTTAGCCAATTTTATGCCAATTTTTCCCGTTTTTGCACTGATTTTCCCCCTTATTTCTGGTTTTGGGGCAATTTCTGCTGATTTTGGGCAATTTAAGCCGACCTTATGTCATTTTTTGCCATTTTTGTATCGATTTCCCCCCTTTTTTTTCCTTTTAGGGATTTTTGGATTATTTCGTGACCATTTGAGTCAATTTAGTGCCGATTTTCGCCCTTTTTTCAAATTTTGGGGATTTAAAAATAATTTCGTGTCAATTTTTGCCACTTTTGTGCCAACTTTCCTCCTTTTTTCCTGATTTTGGGCAATTTAGGGCGATTTTGAGTAATTTTAGCTGATTTAGTGCCGATTTTTCCCGATTTTGTGTATTTTGGGAATGTTTGGGGTGATTTTGTGTCAATTTTTGCCAATTTGGTGTCGATTTTTCCCCTTCTTTCCCGTTTTGGGCCGATTTCTGCTGATTTTGTATAATTTCAGCCGATTTTGTGGCAATTTTCGCCAATTCTGCGCCGATTTTCCCCCTTTTTTCTGGTTTTGGGCCGATTTCTGCTGATTTTGGGTTATTTTAGCCGATTTTATGCCAATTTTGTGCCCATTTCCGCCCTTTTTTCCATTTTAGGGGTTTTTAGACAATTTAGTGCCGATTTTTGCTCTTTTCTTCCCATTTTAGGGATTTTTGATGATTTTGAACCAATTTTGTGCCGATTTTTCCCCTTTTTTCCCGTTTTGGGCCGATTTCCGCTGATTTTGGGTAATTTGTGTAATTTCAGCCGATTTTGTGCCGATTTTGGCCCTTTTTGCCCCAAATCCCGCGGTCCAGGGGCCGTTTTGGGCCCGGCCCCGCCCCCTCCCCCGCCCCTCCCCCTCCCCTCCCCCGCCCCTCCCCCTCCCCTCCCCCGCCCCTCCCCCTCCCCTCCCCCGCCCCTCCCCCACTCACCGGGCGCGCGCCGGGCCCGAATGAGGCCCCGGGGGGGGGGAATCTTACCCGGAGGGGCGGGGCCACAGCGCGGGCGCTGATTGGCTGCCGCTGCTGATTGGCTGCCGGCGCTGATTGGCTGCCACGCGCAGCCAAAAAAAAAATAAAAAATCCGAAAAAAACCCAAAAATAAACCCGGAAGTGTTTGGGGGGGGGGGAGGGGAAATTGGGAAAAAAATGGGGGAAAATTGGGAAAAATTAGATTTGGGGTCATTGGGGGGACATTGGGGACAATGAGAAAAAAATGGGAAAAATGGGGGGAAAAGTTGACAAAAATTGGGGAAAATTGGGAAAAATGAGATTTGGGGACATTGGGGACAATGAGAAGGAAATGGGAAAAACTGGGGGAAAAATTGGGGAATATTTAGAAAAATGAAATTTGGGGACATTGGGGAAATTTGGGGGGAAATTTAGAAAAATGAGATTTGGGGACATTGGGGGCACATTGGGAAGAATGAGAAAAAAATGGGGAAAATTGGGGGAAAAATGGGGGAAAAAATGGGGGAAAATGGGGAAAATTGGGGAAAATGAGATTTGGGGACATTGGGGAAAAATTGAGGAAAATTTGGAGAAATGAGTTTTGGGGACATTGGGGACAATGAGAAAAAAAATGGGGAAATTGGGGGAAAATGGAGAAAAATTGGGGAAAATTTAGAAAAATGAGATTTGGGGACATTGGGGGAAAAATTGGGGGAAAATTGGGGGGAAAATGGGGGAAAATGGGGAAAATTGGGGAAAATGAGATTTGGGGACATTGGGGACAATGGGGGAAAATTGGGGGGAAATTGGGGAAAATTTAGAAAAATGAGATTTGGGGACATTGGAGAAAAAATGGGGAAAATTTGGGAAAAAATTGGGGGAAAATTGGTAAAAATGGGATAATTGGGGGGAAATTGGGGAAAATGAGATTTGGGGACATTGGGATCATTGGGGGAAAATGGGGGGAAATTGGGAAAAAAGAGATTTGGGGACATTGGGGACACTGGGGGGACATTGGGGAAATTTGGGGCCAAATTGGGAAAAATGAGATTGGGGGGATTGGGGAAAAATTGGGGGAAAATTTGAAAAAATGAGATTTGGGAACATTGCGGACATTGGGGGAAAATGGGGGAAAATTGGGAAAAAATGAGATTTGGGGATCTTGGGGACACTGGGGACATTCCAAGGCACTCCCTGAGCTGGTTTATTTCCCTTTATTTCAGGCACTGTCTGAGCTGGTTAGTTTCTTTATTTGTATTTACTATTATTAGATATTAAATATATTACTATATGTGTTTTTAAACGTATTATATTATGTTGTATTATATTATATTATATTATATTATATTATATTATATTATATTATATTATATTATATTATATTATATTATATTATATTATATTATATTATATTATATTATATTATATTACATTATATTATATTATATTATATTACATTATATTATATTATATTATATTATATTATATTACATTATATTACATTATATTATATTATATTACATTACATTACATTACATTACATTATATTATATTATATTATATTATATTATATTATATTACATTATATTACATTATATTACATTATATTACATTATATTACATTATATTTTATTTTTAATTTTTTTTTATGCAGGGGATCGGTGACCCTGCCCTACAATTCTGTCCTTCCCCAGCAAAACTCGATTTTATCTCTGGTTTTCTTCAGATTCCAAATTCCAAATTCCGTCCTGGGGCTGTGAATGCTCTGCAAACACAAAAATCCAAAAAACAGAATTTGGTTTTTATTTATTTTTATTTCATTTCATGTTTTAATCCATTTATATTGCATTATATTATATTATATTATATTATATTATATTATATTATATTACATTACATTACATTACATTACATTACATTATATTATATTATACTATATTATATTATATTATATTATATTATATTATATTATATTATATTATATTATATTATATTATATTATATTATATTATATTATATTATATTATATTATATTATATTATATTATATTATATTATATTATATTATATTATATTATATTATATTATATTATATTATATTATATTATATTATATTGTATTATATTATACTATATTATATTATACTATACTATATTATACTATATTGCATTACATTATATAGTATTATATTTTATTATTTTATATTTTATTTATTTTTTTTATTTATTATTTTTATTTCATTTTATTTTTAATACTATTTTATTTTATTTTATCTTATTTTATCTTATTTCATTTCATTTCATATAATTTCATTTCATTTTTATTTTATTTTATTTTATTTCATTTCATTTCATTTTTATTTTATTTTATGTTATTTTATTTTATTTTATTTTATTTTATTTTATTTTATTTTATTTTATTTTATTTTATTCTGTCCTTCCCCAGCAAAACTCGATTTTATTTCTGTTTTTCTTCAGATTCCAAATTCCAAATTCCGTCCTGGGGCTGTGAATGCTCTGCAAACACAAAACCCAACAAACAAATTTTGGTTTTTCAGGGCATTTATGGCCCCGAGCAAAGGGCAAACCCAGCCCAGGGAGGAGAGGTTGGGAGAAAACCAATCCAGCAATAAAATCAATCGAAATCAATCAATCAATCGATAAAATCAATTAATCGATAAATAAAATTGAACAATAAAATCAATCAATTGATAAAATAAATCAATCGATAAATTAAATCGAACAATAAAATCAATCCAGCAATAAAATCAACCGAAATAAATCAATCAGTCGATAATATCAATCAATTGATACATTAAATCAAACAATAAAATCAATCAATCGATAAATTAAATCGAACAATAAAATCAATCGAACAATAAAATCAACTGATAAAATAAATCTATCGATAAAATCAATCAATCGATAAATAAATTGAACAATAAAATCAATCCAAACAATAAAATCAATTGAACAATAAAATCAATCGAAATAAACAAATCAAACACTAAAATAAATCAATAAAATCAATCAAACAATAATTTAAATCAATCAATAAATTGAATCGAACAATAAAATCAATCAAACAATAAAATCAATCGATAAATTGAATCGAACAATAAAGTCAATCCAACAATAAAATCAAACGAACAATAAAATAAATCAAACAATAAATCGATTAAATAAATCAAACAATAAAATAAATAAGTCAATAAATTAAATTGAGCAATAAAACCAATCCACACAATAAAATCAATCGAGCAATAAAATCAATCGAAATAATCCCTCCCAGTCCCTCCCAGTCCATCTCAGTCCCTCCCAGTCCATCCCAGTTCCCTCCAGTCCCTCCCAGTTCCTCCCAGTCCCTCCCAGTCCCTCCCAGTCCCCCCCAGTCCCTCCCAGTCCCTCCCAGTCCATCCCAGTCCCTCCCAGTCCCTCCCAGTCCCTCCCCACCCCCCCCAGTCCCCCCAGTCCCCCTCAGTCCCTCCCAGTCCATCCCAGTCCCTCCCAGTTCTTCCCAGTCCCTCCCAGTCCCTCCCAGTTCCCCCCAGTTCCCCCAGTCCCTCCAGTCCATCCCAGTCCATCCCAGTCCCTCCCAGTTCTTCCCAGTCCATCTCAGTCCCTCCCAGTTCCCCCCAGTCCCCCCCAGTCCCTCCCCGCCCCCCCCAGTTCCCCCCAGTCCCTCCCAATCCCTTCCAGTCCCTCCCAGTTCCCCCCAGTCCCCCCCAGTCCCTCCCAGTTCCCTCCAGTTCCCCCCAGTCCCTCCCAGTTCCCCCCAGTTCCCCCCAGTCCCCCCAGTCCCCCCCAGTCCCTCCCAGTTCCCCCCAGTTCCCCCCAGTCCCCCCAGTTCCCCCAGTTCCCCCCGCTGTTGTTGCGGCTGCCGGCGCTGTGAGTCACGGGCACGCCTGCACTGGGAGCGCTGGGAGCGCTGGGATGAGCCGAACTGGTGTTACTGGGAGCACTGGGATGTGTCACTGGTGTCACTGAGAGCACTGGGATGTGTTACTGGTGTCACTGGGAGCACTGGGATGTGTCACTGGTGTCACTGGGAGCACTGGGATGTGTCACTGGGAGTGCTGGGATGTGTTACTGGTGTCACTGGGAGCACTGGGATGTGTCACTGGTGTCACTGGGAGGACTGGGATGTGTCACTGGTGTCAGTGGGAGCGCTGGGATGTGTTACTGGTGTCACTGGGAGCACTGGGATGTGTTACTGGTGTCACTGGGAGCGCTGGGATGTGTTACTGGTGTCACTGGTGTCACTGGGAGCACTGGGATGTGTCACTGGGAGCACTGGGATGTGTCACTAGTGTCACTGGGAGGACTGGGATGTGTCACTGGTGTTACTGGGAGTGCTGGGATGTGTTACTGGTGTCACTGGTGTCACTGGGAGCACTGGGATGTGTCACTGGTGTCACTGGGAGCACTGGGAGGTGTCACTGGTGTCAGTGGGAGCGCTGTGCTGTGTCACTGTGCTGTGTCACTGGTTATTGGAAAAAGGCTCCCAATATTCCCAGTTAGATTGTGCCTGGGCCAGTCTGACCCTCGCTGCTGGGCCAAAGGCAGCAACTGCGGTGTGTCACCCCAGAGATACCTTGGCTTGCTGGAGATTGCAGCTGGGCACTGAACAAGTCCAGGCTTGTTAGGAACCCCGTTTACCTCAGGAGGAATGGCTTCAGGCGATGGTGAAGAGAAAAAGGAGAGGATTCTGCTGGAGGGTTTAATGTCCAGAGGTTTATTCCATGGTTACAGAGGTCTGAACGTGAGCAACTGCTCCAACAGAACCCGACCGCATGCTCTGATTCACCTTTTTAAGCTCAGGTATAGGGGGAGGGGAGGTACAGGTGAGCCACCAACCAGGTGAGAGGGGCAGGGTCTCAGGGGAAGATGACACCCAGACAGGCCAATGACCCCTGGGCATAGGGGCATCCTTTGAACTTGACCAACCACACGACGCCTTGCTGGAATGTTAAGCCTGATTGACAGGACTCACTCAGCATGGGGGCAAGGGGGAAGGGAGAGAGGTATAGGCACACCTGGGGGAATGACCTGGAAGGCCAAAATGGGACATTACAGCACACCACATTACCCGGTAGTACAAAACCCGTACACATCGTTTTAAGCCAAGTACCGGAGGAGCATGCATGGTTGTCAGTCGTGGATTTAAAGGATGTCTTCTGGGTGTGTCCCCTGGCTGAAGAATGCCAGAACTGGTTTGCCTTTGAATGGGAGGACATTGAAAAGAAAAGAAAACAGCAACTAAGGTGGACAGGTCTTCCCCAGGGGTTTAGAGAATCCCCGAAACTCTTTGGCAAGCTCTAGAAGAACTCCTAGAACAGTTTAAACCTGAGAAGGGGGTACATATTTTACTATATGTTTATGATTTACTTGCATCAGAGGGAGAACAAGACAAAGTTAAAAGTTCTAGCATAGAGTTCCTAAATTTCTTAGGGGAAAAAGGCCTAAAAGTATCACAAAAGAAACTGCAATTTGTGAAACAAGAAGTAACATATCTAGGACATATAATCACCCAAGGGTATAAAAGGTCAAGCCCCAAGAGAATTTTGGGAATTCTGTCCATCCCTGCCCCAAAGACCAAAAGAGACGTTAGACAATTACTAGGTTTGTTTGGGCATTGCAGATTATGGCTTGATCAGTATAATAAGAGAATTTAATTTCCATATGGCAAATTGAACGAATCAGAGCCTGTAACCTGGACCTCAAATGACAAGAACACCTTCGGAACCTGAAAATTAAATTGTCCCCTGCCCCTGTACTGAGCCTATCAGACCTTAAAAAGATCTTTGACCTATTGGTAAACGTGGAAGAGGGGACAGCTTGCGGAGTCCTTACACGGGATTGGGGAGGATGCAGGAAGCCGGTCGCATCTCTCTCCAAGTTACCAGATCCAGTAGCCAGAGGGTGGCCAGCCTGTGTGCAAGTGATAGAGGCAACAGCCACCCCAGTAGAAGACACACAGAAACTAACCTGAAAGGGGAAGATCCAGGTTCATACCCCACACAATGTCAAAGATGTTTTAAGTCACAAGGCCCCTCAGTGGCTAACCGACTCCCAAATACTAAACCATTAAGTCATCCTAATAAGTACCAAGGGCCTTGAATGTGTCACTTCAAAATGTTTAAATCCAGCCCAGTTCCTCACAGGAGAGCTGTTAACAGACCTGGAGCATGAATGTTTAGAAATTATTGAAATGCAGACTAAAGTGAGAGAAGATTTAGAAAAAGGGCTGCTCCCATATGGGAGAATTTTATTTACAGATGGATCATCACAAATGGGAGCCAGTAAACGGGTCTCAGGGTATGCAATCATAGATAGGCAGAACATGCAAGTTGAGGAAAAAGGAAAGCTACCCTCAAATTGGTGTGCCCGGTGCTGTGAAATCTATGCCCTGAAGAGAGGGCTAGATTTACTAGAAAAAGATAAAGGAACAATCTATACCTACTCCTGGTATGTATTCGGAATTGTCCATACATTTGGAAAAATATGGGAAGAATGGAGATACCTAAATTCTAAAGGCAAAACTTAAATACATGAAGAGCTAATAAAATTAGTACTAGAGTCCCTAAGGAAACCAATAGAGATAGCCAAATGTCACATAAAAGGACATCAAAAAGGGGATATCCTTAAAATGAAAGGAAATTGATTAGCTGATTATGTAGCAAAAGAAGTAGCCTTGGACCAAGATAGACCAGTTAAAATTCTTAAGATAGAAGGAACACCTAGTAGAGAAAGAAAAGAGGAAAGACCCATCTTTGACGAGAAAGAATTAAGTGAGTTAGAAAAGATGAGAGGACAGCAAAAAGAAAATGGAGAATGATGGACCCCTGATGGACGGCAAATTTTAAATAAAGCTCCAGCCCAAAAGGTGATGACAGAGTTACACAAGTTTACCCATTGGGGAATACAAGGATTATGTGACCACTTTCCAAGGGATCAAATGTGCATAGGAGTACCTACCATAGCAAAGGCAGTTACCAAGGGATGTTTAACTTGCCAACAAATTAATCAGAAATTAATGAGAAGAGTACTGTCTGATCTGGGGGAAGAGAGTTGTCCTTGCGGCCGTTCCAAAGCGTGCAGGTAGACATCATAGAAATGTCCCCTGTCCAGGGACGCAGACACTTATTAGTGACTGTGGATCACCTCACCCATTGGGTAGAGGCGTTCCTGACCAAAACAGAGACAGCCCAAGCAGCCACAAAAGCAATCCTTGCAAACATCATTCCCCAATATGGGTTGATAAATAATGTCGATTCTGACCGAGGTCCACATTTTGCTGCCCAAGACTTACAACAAGTTGTTGAAGCCCTGGGAATGAAATGGAGGTTGCACAACCCATTGGCATCCCCAGAGCTCCAGAAGAGTAGAAAGGATGAATAAAACCATCAAAAACACGTTAACTACATTAGTTACAGAAAGCCAGATAAATTGGCCTAAATGTCTACCCTTAGCACTGTTAAAAATTAGAACAAGTCCTCAAACAGGTATAAGAGTCTCACCGTATGAAATGATGTTAGGACCCTCCTTCTTGACAACCCCGTATAGCACAGGAATTTATCCAGAAGGAGAGACAGCCACCCAAAAATAGGTAAAGGCCATAGGAAGGAGATTCAAAGATCTTAGGAAAAAGGTCCTTCAAACCTCTCCCTTAGACACTAAGAGACATAACATCAATCCAGGAGACTGGGTGTTAGTTAAATCATGGAACTCTGCACCTTTAACCTCTGAGTTTGAAGGCCCTTTTCAGGTCCTACTCACCACCAATACAGCCATACAACCCAAGAGAGGGGGTGGACACATCTAACCCAGCTTAAAGGACCTGTACCACCTCCCACTGAAGAGACAAAACCAACCACATCTCCTACTAAGTCTTCTAATGAATGGGTTGTGACTAATCACTCAGGCAATCTAAAGCTAACCCTCCAGAGGAGACCTAAAGACTATTGGAGATTGTCTATAGTAAAAAACTTGTTAAGAACTGTTAAAATAATCAAAACTTGTTAAGAACTGTTAAAAATTGCAGTTAATGTTATTTATATTTTACTTTTGAGTTTGAAAAGTAGATACTTTCCTGTTGCATGTATTATTAGTTAGTGTTTATTAAAGAATGAAGAATTTTTTGTTTGCGTTGGAGCCTTTGTTTGTTTCGGCGTATGTTATGATTTTGTAGGATTAGGCATAAGGTGTATTATGATTTTGTAGGATTAGCATAAAATCATACTATTATTTTGTAGGGTTAGGCATAAGAGTAAATACCTTGTTATTTGTTTGGTGTGAGTATTTTATCTATAATTTTGGATACCGAAAATTCTTAAAGTCATCTGACCATTGAGTTCAAGATTTTTAGATGAATGTTTTTGTGTTAAAAAGTTAAAATACCCCAGTTTACTCCAATCTTAGTGTATAAAGTAATCTCCTATAGAACATCCCTCAGGGCAAAAATAAATTAGTAAAGAAAAGTCAAATGTGTTGACACTGAGAGAATAAAAACTCTGTACTGAAACCAATGAGCTCTTCCATAGGAGAAAAGCATAACCAGGAGGCAAGGCTGGGTGAGTCTACATTCCGCCTAAAAACAGCCACTCCAATCACTGGGTGCAGCTCAGTAGTTGTAGAGTTTAGGGAATGCCTCATACCAGACTCCTGGGAATGCTCTTACTGATCTTACTGGTTAACATCACGCTGGGAAGTCAGAAGAGCCCATGTGCTCAATGTTACTACCCCCTTTACAGAGGGGAAGAAACGGAATCTTTAATACGAGTACATACAAATTTAAACCTAAACTGTGCCAACCTCTCTCTGTTAGCAACCTGTCTAGGGGAAGGGAAGACTTACTGGATTTCACAAAATATAGAATGACTGCAACGACTGCTTGGGAAGCATCCTATAGGAGATGCTTGGCTTTGCTTTGAACGTAAGTCCAATCAAAAAGGCACAACAGACTTAATAAAAGAGAAAGAAGTAACAACATCAGTAAATGAGAAAGAAGACCTAGAAACATCTCATGGGAAAAACTTATTCATAGATTTAGTGGAAAAGATCAGGAAAGAGTTACATTTAACTAATTGCTGGATCTGTGGAAATACACAAATGGCCGAAGTCTGGCCTTCGGAAGGGATCAGCTTAAGACCAAAAGAAATCTTAAAATGGACACAAACAAGACAAAAGGTACCAGCTATTGGACAAAGAGGAAAAGAATGGCGGGAATTGAAGTCTAAAATAATTGGAGAAGAGTAGTGTATATCTACGAAAGGGAAAATGTATAAAATGTATAAATTTATAAAACCCCAGTAGGAGAAATATCCTGTAAGAGATATTTAGAAATAAAACATCCAGTAGCTGGGTAGGTCCCTAGAGAACCCAATAAATACTGGAAGTATTAATTATTTTTTCTGTATTGGAAAAACAAATATTATTTATTAAATAATAAACAATACCATTTTAATTTATTAATTTTAATTTTTATTAAATAATGAATATCATTATTAATTTATTAAAATATTATTTATCAAATAATAATAATTAATATTAATTTATTAAAATACTATTTTAATATTATTATAATAATCTTAAAATAATATTATTATGTATTAATGTTATATATAATATTAATATAATACATACTATAACATATATTATATTATATTATATTATATTATATTATATTATATTATATTATATTATATTATATCGTATTATATTATATTATATTATATTATATTATATTATATTATATTATATTATATTATATTATATTATATTATATTATATTATATTATATTATATTATATTATATTATATTATATTATATTATATTATATTATATTATATCATATCATATCATATCATATATGATAATATTGATTAATATATATTATATATATCATATATATTATAATATATATATTATATTATATTATAATTGTATAATATATATTATGTATTATATAACATATATATATATTATATAAAATAATATTAAATATATATAATATATATAATTATATAATATATATAATATACATTAATTAATATTATTAATATTAATTACGTATTAGTTATATATAAGTTATATATAATAATACTATTAATGAATCAATATAGAATCTGTTATATATAATATAATAAATTATAATATAATATAATATAATATAATATAATATAATATAATATAATATAATATAATATAATATAATATAATATAATATAATATAATATAATATAATATAATATAATATAATATAATATAATATAATATAATATAATATATGTTATGTTATGTTATGTTATGTTATGTTATGTTATGTTATGTTATGTTATGTTATGTTATGTTATGTTATGTTATATATTAATATATAATAATAATAATAATAATAATAATAATAATAATAATAATAATAATAATAATAATAATAATAATAATAATAATAATAATTTAAAATAATAAATTTAACACTGAAAATCCATTGGGAAGAAAGAAACAGGCTGTATCTACCGAGAAGGATCTAAACTCCATGAGTGTACTGGAAAAGGAATAAATAAAGGAATAAATAAAGGAAGAAATAAAGTAATAAATAAAGAAAGAAATAAAGGAATAAGAGGAATAGACCCATTCTGGGGAGTGAGAGAAATATCCAAGTACTGGGAATTTCCAATGACTCTCAGTGATGCTTCCTGGAAAGCTCCAGAAAACCTGGTTTGGATATGTGGGAATGTGGCTTACACTGAATTACCCGGGGAGTGGAGCAGCACTTGCACTATCGGAATTATTAAAGCGTCATTTTTCTTACTCCCAAAAGAGTCTGGATTTAACCTAGGGGTCCCAGTATGTGATTATTTCAAGAAATCTAGCTGACGAAAAAGAAACTTAATTGAAATTGGAGGAACACAGACACGGAAAAACACAGTATGGACCCCCCAGGAAATAATTTGCACTCATGGATCGGCGACCCGGGTTAAAGATGGGTCCTGGGGACACCGGACCCCAATTTATACGGGGTTAAATCGGATTCTGAGATTACAGGCAGTACTCGAGATGGTATCGAAGTGAGCCTCTCTAGCTTTAGACCACATAAATTACCAACTATCCCAGACTAGAACTGTAGTGTATCAAATCAGACTAGCAGTAGATTATTTATTAGCTGATGATGGAAGCATATGAGGAAAATTTAACTCCTCTGAGTGCTGCTTAGAAATAGATGTCCGCAGTGAAGTCATTAGAAATATCTCAAAGGAAATCTGGAAGTTAGCTTATGTTGGAACACCAGAGTGGACCCCTACATTCGATACCAGCTGGTGGGACAATTTCTGGTCATTAAAAGGAAACTGGTGGGGAAAAAAAACCTTTTTCATCTTATGTGAAATTGCTGGTTTGATCCTCCTACCTTGCATGCTCCCCTGTATAATCCGAGTTGTAGCATCTGCTGTACAAGCAAGTGTAATGATACCAAAAGAGCTTAATAAAAAAGAAGTAAAAGTAATCATGATAATGAATGATCAAGAACATGAAGATGCCAAGCAAATTTACAACCAATATTAAAAATTGTACTTTCAAGAAGAAACAATTGCTAATTGATGCAAGCTTGAGCCCAATCGAACAATTAGAGGGGGAAATTGTAGAGAATACATTGTTAAGGGAGTTGATATAAAGTTCATTGTTAAAGGAGTTAATATAAAGTTCCAACGTTAGTCATAGATTGTTTGTTGAATGTTTAACAGTTATGTCAAGTTCCAATGCTAGTTAAAGGATTTATAATTATGTAAATCCCCTCACTGTCAGGTTTTACCCCCACTGCTCCTGTCAGCGTTCAGAAGCGCATAATCACGAGAGTGATTCTATGCAGGTGCTTTTATTGAGGAGCTCTGAGTGTCAGGGTTACAACCCCAAATCTGTCTCCGACATGCATTCGGGACAAACATGTTTTTATAGTCAATCCTTATATAACTTTAATGTTAATTATTAAACTTATATTGTTCTATTGTATACATAGATTTCAGCTAAGCATGGGCTCATCGTGACCCCCCCCCCAAACATCTAACATAGTTTCTCAGAATTCTTCTAATGATTATACAATAATTGTATTTAATTACTAAACAATCATCACATCTACCAATTATATCTTTTATCATATACTGCTTACACAGGTGCAAATTCACATGATCTGGCAAACACAAATTCTAACATTTCCAGAGTCTATTTTTAACATTTTTCTACGGCCCCACTATGTCTAGCTTCTTTCTAATTCCCCGAATTTTATGATTTTAGAATCTTTTACTATCATTCCCACTCCCATCTAAATTGTTGAACTGCCCAACACCATAAAGAAGAGGACTGTGTCAGATAATAACCAAATATGAAAATCCCATAAGACCAGGAAGAAAAGAATGACCTAACAAAAACCCCTAGAACAATGACCCACCATGCAAATGAAGAATTAAAATAGAACCTCTAACCAGAGAACACATAACACAACATCAGGACCGTGGCCAGAGCTCTTTGCCTTCGTCACCCTAACCAGAACAGGCCAAGAGCAGTGGAGGGACCATGGACCTGAAACCAACAGTGGCTACCCAGAGACTCTTGAAAGGAGAGAAAACCCAGCCAAGCCAGGCCTTGCTCATCACTGCAGTTCCCTGCCCAGAGCCTTGGGCTCCCTGCAATCCTGCCCTCAAGGATCTGCTCTCACCAGGCCCTGGGCAGCCTTGGGCACTCCCTGCCCTCCCTGGGGCCCAGCCATGCTCCAAGGCACTTGGAGTTTTGCTGCTGACTCCTTGAGCAGCTTCTCCATCCTTCTCTGCGTGCCTGAGGCTCCTGGAGCCAGCCCCAAATCCAGCGTGGGGATGATTAAAATACAGAAAGCCCTCAGGAGCTCTTTGTCTCCCTTCCACTGTTTTTGAGTCTCCGGGGCTTGTGCAATGATTGGAGTCAGTTTGGAGTTCTCTTCAGGAAGAAGATTCCAAAGTGCACATCATGATTTTTCTTTTCAGTCAACGGAATATTTTTTTTTGTTTTTATTTCAGAGAAGAAGGGACAAAAGCATTTCCCAGGTGATCTTGATGCTGAATGTCTCCTTAGGATGTCTGGGCAGGGAGAAGAATGAGCCCCTTGCAGGCTGACCCTGTATGGACAAGCTGCTCCTCACCCCCAACCTCACTATGTCTGACATGGCCCACCGGGGACTAACATCTCAAAACACATAAAAAAATGAAAGTATTTTTCCTTATAAAAAAATTTAATTAATAAATAAAATTATAAACATAATATTCTAATTTCTAATATTTTTATTATTTTTATTACATTAGTTTTATATTTCCCTTTAAAAATCTCTACATTTTTTAGCAATAAAAAAAATTGTCTCTCATGCTAAGAATTCCTTTCATTAATTAATTAATTAAATTAATTAAAAACACAATTCCTTTCATTAATTAATTATTATTTCTTGGCGACTTATTTCTTCCTCTTTATGGCAATTAGTTATATTTGTCGTCTTTTTATCATCTTTTTTATCATCTTTTTCATCATCTTTTTCTCACACAGGGTCAAGGGGCAGCACTTTGGGGTCCCTGGAGACATTTCTGGGGCACATTTGGGGCAGTTTTGGGTCTGGAGAGGGAATTCAGAGAGAACTTGAGGGTCTGGAGGACACTTGGGGAAGCCGGGTGGGCACATGGAGGGGCACTCAGGGATTCCGAGGGACAGTTCGGGGTCCGGGGCAGCACTTGGGGATCCAGGGAGGCCTTTGGAGGTCAGGGAGGGGAATTTGGGGGCCTTCGGCGTCCGGGCGGCCCCTTGGGGGACTCTGACGGGGCTCGCTGAGGCGCGGGTGCGGATGGGAGTTGTAGGCGCAGGTATCATACGATTTAATAGGGCCGCGGAGCATCACCGGATTTCGAGGCGCAGCTGCAATGGCTCTCGGTGGGGCGCGGGGCATGATGGGAGATAAAGTCTCGGCTGGAATAGCACCAGAGTTGCGCCGCGGAGCATGATGGGAGCTGTAGTCCCTGAAGTGGCTCGATCACGATATTTGGGGGTCCGGGACGGCTGTTAGGGGACACTTTTGCGTTCGAGCCCCGACTTGAAACCCTCACGGGAACCTAAAAAATTCGGGAGTCCTTGCGGGGAGCTCGGGGAGATCTAACCGTGCTCTTTACGGCGCGGGTCACGGCAGGAGTTTTAGGCTCGGGACTGTTCTGAGGAGCTCTGGGGCCGCAGGGGATGAGAGGAGATAAATTTCCACAAGTGGCTGTACCGAGCATCTGAGGGGTTGGGAGCACTCAGGGGGTCCGGGGCGCTTTCGGGGGCTCCCGAATGGGCGGTGAGGGGGCACTGAGGGATCGTGGAGGGTCTGGGGAACACTGATGGGACAGATGGGGGCGATCCTGGGGTACTCTGGAGCGCGGGGCATGACGGGCGTTGTAGTCCCAGCTCCAATGGGGCCTAATGAGGCCGCGGGGTGTGATGGGAGTTGTATGCAAGGAGAAAATATGGCGCCTTTTTAGGCATGGCCCCTAGGCCCAGATTCCTAGTGATGATTGGCTGGGAACGGTGATGGGTGGGAGCCTCGGCAAATGGGATGTGGTGGAGGCGGGAACAGCCAAATCACCCCCCTACAGTCCTTCCAGGGACAGTCCAGTCCATTCCAGTACAGACCAGTATAACCCCACTAAAGCCCATTTCATTCCAAGGAGAACCCAGTTCAACCCCAGTGTCCCTCCAATCCCTCCCAGTGCAGCCCTGTCCGTCCCAATACACCTGAGTTCATTCCCAGTCGTTCCCAGTTCCTCCCAACCTGATCCATATGATGCCCCAGTGTCCCCAGTTTTCTCCGCAATGCCACCAGTGTCCTCAGGTTGTCCCAGTCCTCCCCAGTGTCACTCCCAGTATGTCCCAGTGTCTCCCACAGCGTTCCAGTGTTCCCCAGTATGTCCCAGTCCTCCCCAGTGTTTCCAAGGACAGTTTCATTTCTCACGGTGGCTGTGGCAGCCAAACCCAGCAGTGGGGTCAGTGCAGTGCCCATGGCCACAGCCCCTTGCAGGGCCCAGTGCAGCTTGGGCTGATGATCCACCCTCACAGCTGGCCCAGGGCAGCTCTGCAGTGCCTTTGGTGGCACCTGGGGCTGGCACACACCTGAGCAGTGTGTCTGTTTGCAGTGGGAAACTCAGCAGTTTCAGATTGCTTCAAAAATCCCAAAAAAGTGAAAACCCCTCTTAGGCTGGGTGCAGCCAGCTCTGCAAGCACAGCAGGGCCCAGGACAGTGAGGACAGACAGGATGGGGCTGGGCAATGTGGAGCAAGGTTGTCCACACTGGGTCAGAGCTCCAGGCACAGCTTCTGTGAGCAGGCCAGAGCTGCTGAGGAGAGACCCTGGGTCAATATCAATCATAGAATGCTGCAATCACCTCTGCTCTAAAGAGAAATTTAATCGAAGACACCCTTTAAAATAGGAATGTATATTTTATTACTGCTCTTTGAAATCTTTCTCCATAACTGGACTAGGAAAACTTTAATGACCCTCTTGGGGCTTTGCTGTTGTTTACATCAGACTCAGTTTTTGAGAGTCAATAACACAAAGTTAAATTTAAACTCCAAATTTTCTTGAAGTTTTAATGTCTCCCACAATGAGGGACACCACTGGGAAAGTGTCCCCAGGTTCCAGTTAGTGCAGAACATTGGAGGCAGTGATGGCAGCTGGGGACAAGCAAGGCAAAGATGTCTCTGGTGCTGAGCAAAGCTGGATGTGTTTGAGGAATGCCAAGGGCCAAGGCCAGAGCCCCAGCCCCTGGCCAGGCAGATCCTGTCCCTCCCTCCTTGCTCAGGGCTCTTGCCGGGATGGGCACTGGCATGTGGGGATGTGCAATGGCAAGGGCAGGAGCATGGGGCGGCCCCTGCCAGGCTGCTAAGCAAGGACAAGGAGGCAATGAGGCCCCAGGCCTGCAAGGGTCACTTGTCTCCTGCTCCTGCCTCAGGCCCAGCAGCCATGGCCAAAGTGCTGCCCAAGTTGGCTCTGGCAGGGCTGTCTTGCAGCTGCTGCCCATCCCTGTGCCCTGTGCAGCCCAGGCTGTCCCACGGTGTCCCTGCCCTGCGCCTCTGTCCCTGCAGGCTTTCGGCATCCCCCGGCTGCCCCACCTGGCTGGGCCCTTCCTTTGCTGACAGCTCTGCCTCCTGCCTGCCTCTGCCTGCCCACACAAAGCCTTGGGCTGCTCCAGGCTCCTTCTGGGGCATGTGCTGCACCACAGCTCTACCCTGGCAGGGAAATTCCTTTCTCCTTGTGCCCACTCTGGTCCTCCCCAGCTGTCTTTGGTGCTATTATGTCTTCTTCAGGCCAATTCCCACTATGAAGAAAAGCTCCAGTCTGTCTGAAACCACCCTTCCATCCCTCCCAGGTTTTACCTGTTCTGTCCTCAGTCTCCACACCACTGAGCCCAGAGCCTGCATACTATACCTTCTGCTTATGTGATGAGGCCTCCAAACCCCATCTTGGGAGATTTTTGGTCCCCTCCAAGGTCTGTGAAAATGGAAAAATCGTGGTCAAAGTTACTTTCTCCCAAATCTTGCAGTGACAGAACAAGAGTCAATATCTTTAAACTGAATGAGGTTGGATTTACATTTATTAGAAGGAAGAATATTTTACAATGATGACAGTGGCACAAAACTGCAACTGTTTTTGGGATTCCAATTCCCCATCCCTGGAATCATCCAAGAGCAGGAACTTTGTGGAGCCTGACCCAGTGAAACCCTCCCCTCCCCAGTGACAGAATTTCTGTAGTGTGGGTTCTCTGATGTGCTGGGCGCCCTCACAATGCTTCTGCCCAGAATGTCTGCTGAGGGCAGCCAGGCTGCTGCAGGGGCAGTGACCTCACAGCCATCGCCATGGCAGCCCTGTCCCCTGGGCCTGGCTGTGTCCTTTCCTCTGCCCCTGCCTTGGCTCTGCTGGCATGAAGAGTTTTGTCATTAATATCTTGTCCCCAGGGTGCTGGGGCCAATGGCTTCCCAGTCAGGCTCCTGGGGCAGAAGTGGCTTTTCAGAGCCCAGCCAGGAATGAGCCCTGAGGCAGCAGCTCTGCAGTGGTGGCCACCAGGCCGGGCTGCCAAGGGAGGCTTCTGGCCATGGCCTGCAAGCAGCTGCTGCTGCCAAGGTGCCTTTGGTGCCTCAGGCTCTCCCTGGCACAGCTCCCAGCACGGCACTCTGCCCTTGTGCCTGAGTCCTTCCCTGTGCTGGGGCTGGCCTGGGGCTTTTCCTGCAGCGGGACCTGCCCTGCTGATGGCACAGGAAAGGCAGTTCCTGCTGGAGCAGGAGGCTCTGCCTGCTATGGGCTCCAACAATTCCAGCAAGGCCCTGTTGACTTCAAAATTGCTGCCTAGAGCACTATATTCTAATAATTGTTATAGCTCCTGAACTGTGGAATAAATAACTGTGCTAGTGATCTTTCCATCTGATCATGATCAGAATAAGCCAGAGACATATTTATATAGATTTTTTGGGTATTCTATCATTGATTCTGCAGGACAAATTGTGTTAAAGTTGAATTCCACCTGTTCAATCTTTTACACCTTTGACAAATACTGGGGCTGGGATTGGATCCAGCTACTCCCAGTCTCCTCTCTTAAAAGGAATTTTAGAAGTCTAGGGGCTCTGCAGGGGTTTGAGGAACCATGATGTCTAGTGGGTGTCATTTCTTCACCTCATGACTCAGCAGGAGTTTCTCCAATAAAGAAATAAAGCTTTTGCCTGAAGCTCCCACTGTGCCCATGACAGGAACCCCTGTGAGTGTCTGGGACACCCCAGCTCTTTGGCAGCCTGGGGACTCCTGGGATGTCACCGTGGAGCCCCCATGAGTGCCTGTGACAGATCGGTGCCTTTGCCGCCTAAGGTGCCCTGGGATGTCACCACTGAATGGCTGTGACTGCCTCTGACCCCACGGCTCTTTACCATCTCCAGAAACCCCTGGGAGGTCTCCATGGAGCCCCTGTCTCTGCCTGTGACATTCCAGCTCTGGAACAGCCTGGAGACTCTTGGAAAGTCTCCATGGAACCCCTCTGAGGGCCTGTGACAAATCTGATCCTTAGCAGGCAATGATCACCAGACTCCTGTTGCTATGGTCAGTTTCCATGGCAACCATCCCTAGTCCCCTGTTGCTATGGTCACTTTCCATGGCAACCATCACCAGCTCCCTGTTGCTATGCTCAGTCCCTTGGCAGCTCCAATGGAGACCCCATGCCAGGGGTGGTTGCCATGGACACCAGCTCAGGCCTGCAGCCAGAGCCCGTTGCCATGGCAACCATTGGCAGCCCCATCCCCAGGCTCATGGGATCCCAGAACCACAGAATTGGCTGAGCTGGGAGGGACCCATCAGGATCCTCCAGTCCAACTGCTGGCCCTGCACAGGACACCCCAACAATGACAGCCTGGGCCTGGCAGCGCTGTCCAAACGCTGCTGGAGCTCAGAGAGCCCTGGAGCTGGGACCCTTCCCTGGGGAGCCTGGGCAGGGCCCCAGCAGCCTCTGGGCAAAAACATTTTCCTGACATCCAACCTGAGCCTGCCTGAGCTGGAGCAGGAGAGAGGGGGAAAGGGGCACTGACTTCCTCCTCATCTGCCTGGCTGTCCCAGGGCATCTTCCTCTTACTTGCAGCTTTCTCCTCCATCAGGAGAAGGTTTGGGAATGGGAAATTTTATTTTGGGAGGAAAACAAGGGGTGAGCACATTGAGTTTTGTACTGGTTTGACAGCAAACATGAGGGAAAGTCTAAGTCAGAATTACAATTTAATGAGAAAATTACGACCAAGGCAATGATACAGAAACACTGCCTTAAACTGACAGAGTCATGATATAACCTGACACCCTGCTGGTCAGGGTGGTGGCAGCAGTCCCATTAAATGGTGGGTGCAGTCCTGTTGGAGTGATGAACGTGGTTCTGTCAAAGCAGTGATCCTGTAGAAGGGTCTGGTCTTCCTCTGAAGGTCCAGTGGTGGTAATGGAGCTCTTGTCCTCTGGGAATCCAGTAGGCAAGGTGCTCCTGGCGTTGCAAGGCTCAGCTTATATCCAGATAGGAATGCTTGGATCCTCCCTCTAGGCGGAGCATCCCACAATGGGATGATGGAATTTTATCAGTCCTGCAGTGACAATCAATGGCCCATTCACAGAAGATATCTCCCCTGGAGGGCGTTATCAGGGCTGAGTCATGGAAGAGATAAAGAACACTGCCCCACCTGTTTATAGCAGTTGATGAAGATGGGGATTGAAAACATGCATTTGGTTACATCTTACATTGCAACCTGAAACAGTGGGGTAATCCCTGCTCAGGGGGTGAACACCACCCCCTTTACCCAAACTGGCTCAGGTGTAAAACACCCACCGTGGGATGGCAACACACACACAGGGCACAATGTCACACTTTCTCTGCTCCACTCTGTCCCTGTCACTCAGTTGCTCTCCCCTCCTTTTCCCTTTTTTCGATCTCTCTCTCTACCTCACATTTACTGTTTAATAAAATCTACTTTGGATTTGGTCTCGTTAGCACCTTAATTGGGGCAGAGGCATCTCTCTACCAGTTTTCTTCACCATATTGCAACAATATTTTGGCACAGTGAGTTCAGGCACTGTTCTTTGACCCCAAGTGCCTTTGACAACAGCATGGTTCCTTCCTCTGAGGAGATTGTGGTTCTTTCTGGAAGAACTCTTGGAAACTTGGATGCAGTCTCTCCTTCCTCCTGGGGAACTTATGGGAGAACTGATGAAGAAAATGTCTGTTGTGGGTAGCCAGTGAAAAAGAAAATATTTTGTTGTTCTTCCTTGAAAAGTTTGTTAAAATCACTGGAGGAGAGGGAATAAATGATGCCAGCGAGACTGACAAGGTTCATTCACCGCATGGTGAGGAACACAAGGCTGCTGAAAGTTCTACAAGAAGCCCAGCTCAAGTAGCTAAATTCCCAAATAACTCCAGCCAGGGGTGTCCAGGAGAGAGTTAGGAGCTGGCAGATCCTGGACTCGACCCCAGGATATCTCCGGGCTCCCTAAGAGGAGCTTTTTTGGGGGCAGAGGATCCACGATCGCCCCTTGGGAGGGTCCCAGGGGGTCCACGTGGGGATGGCCCGGTACCGACAGGGCGGGACATTGGTTTTGGGGATCCCTGTGAGAACCGGGGCTGTGGAATGGGGGACGCCCGGGGTGGGGAGAGGAGAAGGGGCTATACTGGAGCCGGAGTATCCCTGGCAGCCCAGAGACGACGCAGGGACGGGACCCCCTGACCCTGACAGGGGCGTGTCCTGGGGTGACTTCATGATGCTCGTACCCCATCGGTCTGTTTAGCTCAAAAATGAGTTCTGCACCTTTAATGCTGGTCCTGAGAGTGAAGGGGAGGAGGAAGAAGCTGCAGTTTGTTTTCAGAAACTGCACTCACTCCTTCCCATTTTGGCTCCTGGACTGTTGTGATGCCTCAAGGAGCTGGAATAGAGGCCACACGGAGTTAAGAGGAATAAAGTGGATTTTTATTGAAGTACCTTCAAAGGCCACACCCTGGCAGTACCGGAGCCACAACTGTGGCTCTGCCTGGATGGCTCCAAGATGGGAGCATAAGAGGGCTCGGTCACGAGATCTCACATTTTTAAAAGTTTTAGTCCATTGGCACATAACTGCCCAATTAATATCTTCAAATTATGAAGTTTAATCCTCCTTGCTTGCTTGCCCACCCTCCTCTTTCCATATCGTTTATGCTTTGGGCTTGAAGTTTGAAGAAATTGTCCTTGAGTCTCCAGCTAGAACAGGATTGTTTTGTCTTCACCACTCTGTGAAAAGATCCCAGTAACACTTAATATAAAGCTAAAAGCTGCACACCAAAACACAATAGAAAAACTTAAAACCTAAAGTATCAGTTGGTTGTAGTTGGACGGACAGCAGGACAGAGCTCTCCTCTGCTTTTGGTTAGTTTTTAGCTCGCTGAGGCAGGGAAGTTCCCTGGACTGTGATTTTTCTTTTTCTTTGGAGCTGTTTAAACCTGCTCTGGACTGAACACCCAGAACACCACCAGCACCTCACACCTGTGGCCCACCTGGCTGAGCCTGGGCAGTGGCATTTCCAGTACCAGAGGGACTAATAAGGGACTGATAAGAGACTGATAAGAGACTGAGTGAGCCAAGCTACAGCCCAGAGAGGGACTTTTTGAGCTTGTCGTCTCTTTTGTAGCGGCAAGAGGTTTTATTGTTTAATATTGTTCATTTTTTGTGCTGGTGAATGCTTTGCCTGTTAAATAAACAGGTTTTTTTTCCCGTTTTCTCAGAGGAAATCTTTTCCTGATCTGGTTAGGGGTAAGGGCTGCTTGAATCTGCTTTTTAGAGAAAACCCCTTTGGAGGTTTACTCCCAAATTTGCCCTAAACCAGGACAAGGCAGTTGGAAGAGGTGGGAGCCCCAAGTGGCTGGATTGAGGGGAGGCTGAAGAGGGGAATCCCAAAACACCCCAGCATCCCTAAGCAGGCCCTGGAGAGAGGGTATTCCCAGGACCCATGGGATTCCCAGCAGCCCTGAGATGGGGGACCCCCGGAACCCCAGAGGAATAAGACTGGAAATGGGACACTCCTGGTGGCTTTTTTGGATTCACTCTTGAGTTTTGGAGTTTTTATGGACAACAGATGTCTTCTAGAGAAGGACTTGGGCAGGAGGAATCCCCAATCCAAGGCATTCACACCTTGTTGTTCCCCAAACCAGGATTTCCCATTCCCAAACCTTGGGTGAATGGAGGAGGAGGCTGTGAGGAAGAGGAAGATACCCCAGCACACCCAGGCAGGTGAGGATGAAGTCAGTGCCCCTTTCCCCCTCTCTCCTGCTCCGTCTCCCAGCCCACGTTGGCCCCCGGCTGCAGGACAACCCTGCTGCCAATGTCGTCCTGCTGGGGATGCACTGGGGGGATCTCCTTCCCCTTCCCTTTGGCACAGAGGCAAATCCCATCCTCTCCTTGTCCTTCCTCCCCCAGACAGGGAGCTGAGGATGGAGACCAGGGAGGACAAATCCCCAGGGCAGAACCTTGTGGAAGAAGCCATTTTGAGCAGTGCCACAGTGCAAAATTACAACAGGGAGGAAAAGTTCCAGAGATCCCACGTTGTCTCAGATTTCCCAAGTACCTCATTCTCTGAAGTTTGCAACCAAAAGTTTGTTCTCCACCCTCCTGAGAAGTTTGTTGTTTTCTCCCCTTGGCCATGTGTCCTGCAGGCTGTGCCCCCTGTGCGTGCTGCTCCTCTGCCCTGGCCGGCTGCACTCGCCCATCTCGCTGTGCCCCAGCATTTCTCACCCAGCGTTTCTGTGCCCTCCCTGGGCTCCCTGCACCCAGCGCTGCCGGCTCCTGGCACATAGAGCCAGGGCAGGAGCCCACCCTGCCAAGGGGCTCTGGAGCAGGGCGGGGGCTGCGATGGCTTCTGAGCTCAGCAGCTGCTCCTGGCATGGTTCCATGGAGACCGAGCACAGCAATGCTGCTGAGCATTGTCCCTGCTGAGGGTCACACACTGCCGGGGCACATTCCCTGCCTGCAGGATTGCTGAGCATTGTCCCTGCTGAGGGTCACACACTGCCGGGGCACATTCCCTGCCTGCAGGATTGCTGAGCATTGTCCCTGCTGTGGGTCACACGCTGCCGGGGCACATTCCCTGCCTGCAGCATTGCTGAGCATTGTCCCTGCTGAGGGTCACACGCTGCCGGGGCACATTCCCTGCCTGCAGGATTGCTGAGCGCTGTCCCTGCTGAGGGTCACACAAAGCCGGGGCACATTCCCTGCCTGCAGGATTGCTGAGCATTGTCCCTGCTGAGGGTCACACACTGCCAGGGCACATTCCCCTCCTGCAGGATTCGTGCCCGAACCAAGCACTGCACTGATGGCTCCAGCATCGCTTTCCAACAAAAACAGGGTAAGGCAAACTGTGTGCAGCTCATGGTATTTTAGAGTGTCTAAAACTTGCTAAGTCATCGATCTTAAAGGTGAGATGCATTTGGAATTCATGGCATGGAGAAGTAGTGCAAGATGGAAAAGGGGATCATGGAAATTAATAAATGAAAACATTTCAGATTTCTTTCCATTTTCATTTCACTTCTGGAATGCTGGTTCAGTTTCCCAGGAATCTTCTCCACAGTGCTGTCTGCTTTTTTCAAAAACCTTTCCTGGAGAACGAGGTCAAGCTCCTGCCACAAGATGTGCCACCACCTGCAGCTTCTCTTGGTTTTCGCACACTGTGCCTGCAGCAGGACTCTTGCAGCAAAGCAGGACAAATGTTTAGAAAACTTGACAGCTTGTCCTTTCTTTTCCTGGTGGACTGGGGAGCTGTGCCATTGGTGAGGTTTTCATTGTTACTGTTCCAGGCTAAGAAAACAGGAGGTGGTACCAGGACTTGTTGGGGAACGCAACCCTGACTGAATTCAGAGTATTTCCAGAAGTTGCAGCCAGAAATGGAGAGTTGTGTGATAATCATTCACACATCTCCATAAAAACCTGTAAAGTAATCTAGAACATGAAAATTGGTTGTCAAAGGCAGTTTCTTTCTGTTTTCAGTTTAGATGATTCTACATCTCTTGTGCTGGTATAAATCAAGAGCTTGATAACAATCAGTTCATGATAAGCAGCAGAAGAAGCTGCACCTCCCAGAATAGAAGACTGAAAAAATCTAAAAAGGAGAAATGCAGGGACTGAGTTGGTGAACTTTGTCTGTAAGAAGGGTATTTTTTTCTAAGAGTTTCTAATCCATTTCCTCTGCTTTTCTCCTCCTTAATACGGCCATTTCCATCCCAGATTCCTCATGAAATGAGAAGCCTGAGCTTGTAGAAGTGCCTGAAAGATGCTCTGTTCCTCTGCAGGGGAAGTCAGGGTGAAACAGAAAGCAGTTTTGAAATAATTGTGTGATAGATCAGTAACGTGATGGTTGAGTCTCACAAAAGGCAGATGTTATGGATATGTTAAGACAAGTTTTATAGATTTACAGTTATGGTTTACCCCCCTTGTATTGTTATCACAGGGTTACCTGGTAGTTGGGGTATTTGGGAGGGTTGACTTGTTACTATGGCAACACCTGACCTCCAATCAAGATGTAAAGGAAGTGACCTCCACCACTGGACAGCAAAGAAAGAGTTGATTAACAAGATTTGAGAGGGGCTAAACGGTTAAAAGGCGAAACATGCATTGTGTGGATGAGCACAAGGTGGGAAAAAATCGTTTACTTCCAGTGCCATAATATTTTCTTTATTCAGTCTTCTGTTGTATTTTTTGGATAAGGTTTTAATAATCCTTTTGAATTTTTGGAAGTAAGTATAATTTCTCACAAACTGGGACTCGTCTGAGAAATACACCTGGTGGCCTTAGGAGTTTTTAAAAGGGGCGCCCCTCACCACATATTGGGCAAAGTCTATTGGACTCTTCCAGTTCCACCAGTCGTTGCAAGTTGTAAGCCCAAAGAAACCAAGAGACTGGATAAAGAAAAGAGAGGAAGGGGAGTGAGCATCCACATAACTATTTTTGGCCAGATTGTGATGCCATAATTCCAGTGTATGAAAGTGAGCTTCACATTAGTAAAATACTGGATCCATCCTGGTCCCTTGAAGCATCTGGATATTGGACGGTAGAGAGGAAAAAGGAACAGTGGGACACATGGCGGGGAGGAAAGTGGGGATCCCATAGACAAGGACCCCATGGCTGGCGGGACACATAAGATTGAAGGGTTTGTGGGGACTTGGGAGCAGGGTTCACCCACTGGGGACCCGCGGCGGGATTCCCATCTAGCACACACCAAGGAAACTGGTGAGCTCCACATGGCACGGTGGCTCGCGTAGTGCTCAGAGTGGAGGCAGCCTCTGGGGTGCAGCCAGCGCTGTAATTTCCAGGGCCGGCCAAAGCCGGGCTGGAAGCGGGGTGATTGCCGAGGGGTTTGCTGCAGGGGGTCACCCAGGAGCTGGTGCAGCAGTTCGTGTGCTGCCGAGCCAAGGGGGTCGGGGCAGTCCGGCTGCCAAGCCAAGCCAAGCCAAGCCATGTCAGGGCAGAGCCATGAAACTGAGGGGATCAGGCTGGGCTGGCTGCTGAGCCGAGCCAAATCAGGGCAGGCAGAGCCGCTGAGGCTGAGCCGAGTCAGGCCAGGGGCAGGACTGCAGCCACCGAGCCGAACTGGGGCGGGCAGAGCCTCCGAGTTGAATTGGGGTGAGCAGAGCCACCAAAGCAGAACCAAGTTGGGTCAAAAGCGGGATGGAACCTGCTGAGTCGAATCGGGGCCTGCGGAGCTGCCGAAGCTGAGCCAGGTCGGGCCAGGGGTGGGACTGCAGCTGCCAAGGCAAATTGGACCAGGGGCAGGCCATCGCTGAGATGTGGCAGGTGAGACAGGGAGCAGAGTGCAACTGTGGGACCAGAGCATTGAACCGAGGAGGAGAGGAAGGGCAGGGACCAATCCGGTGATACGGAAGCCCCTGAATCATAAGGGTTTTTTTATTTTTACTTGTCAAAAGAGAAGTACAGTTTTTTGGGTTTTTTTCTCTCTCTTCCCTTTCCTTCTCTTTCCTCATTTCTTTTTTTCCCGGCCCCCCTTTCCTTTTCCCTTCTGAGAGAGGCAGGCTCTGTCCGGAGGGCCTGTGGTTGAAAGATGGGCTCTGTCAGAGGAGGGCCTGTGATTGGCCGGTCAGGATGGGACTGTGGGCAAATAGGGAATCCCCAAGTGGAGGAGTAGAAATTGAAGAGGTACTAATAGGTCTACCTCCAAATAGCCCACTGGGAAGGAAACTAGCCCAGTGGAAATATGACCCAAATACCAGAGATAAGGATGAGCTCAAAGTGATTCAAAATTGCATGGCAGAATGGACCAGAAGGGATATTAGGAGCAATCATGTATGCTGGCTGAGATACGGGTCAGATGAAGGATGGATGTGTCAGGCATTAAACAACCATGTAAGAACTAAGAAACCATTCAATCAGGAAGAGAGTGACTATGCTGCCTGCTGTGGAAGGGACAGTTCACCCTCAAAGTTGAGCATGTGTAAGGTATCAGAAAATAAAGAATGGGACTCATTAGAACACAGCCCCTCCACCTCCAATAACCCCAGATGCACCTCCCCTACCCCTGATGGGCCTAGTCAAAACACCACAAACAGGGTGGCACAAGGAGAGGAAAGCAGATCAGGGGATGGGAAACAAGCAGTGGGATTATATCCCCTGAGGGAAGTACCTCTGTGTGGGGTGCCGGGAGGAATTAGATTTGTAACCATGCCTCTCAGTTCTTCTGATGTGGGAATGTTCAAGAAATAATAGAAAGGATTACTAGATTATTGGAACAGTTGATTAGTGGAACAATTTCTGGGGCCCAATATTTATACATGGGAGGAGATGCAATCAATAATGATTTTGTTGTTCACATCAGAGGAAAGACAGTTCACATCAGAGGAAAGACGTCACAAAGATAATCCAAGTGGCTGAGATATGGATATGGGAAAGAGAGCATGTGAAAGGACCTCCTGGGGACCTGAAAATGCCCATAGTGCACCCCACCTGGGACTACAACAGCACTGGGGGAAAGAAAGACGTGGAGGAATACAGAACACTGATTACAAGTGGTATCAAAGAGGCAGATCCATGTAAAATGCCCGTAAGGCTTTCAATGAGCAGAAAAAGAAGGAAGAAACCCCAACAGAGTGGTTAGAAAGGTTGAGGAAAAATATGAGGCAATATTTAGGAGTTGGCCCTGACACGGTGGCAGGACAGATTTTACTAAAGATAAATTTCACCACTCATGCCTGGCCAGATATAGGGAGAAAGTTAGAAAAGCTCGATGGTTGGCAAGAAAGGAGGTTAGAGAATCTTTTAAGAGAAGCACAGAAGGAGTATGTAAAGAGGGACTAAGAGAAGGCCAAGGCAAAAGCCAGGGTAATGGTAACTGCCATTAGGGAAGGAAACCAGCACATAAAGAACTACCCAGGTAAGGGAGAGGGATTCCAAATGCGGGAATATAGATGGAGGGGGGATGCAGCTCCTTGGGACTGGGCACAAAAAGGAGAATTTGGGAAATAAGGGAACCCAGGAGCAGTTTGATTTTACTGTAAAGAGAGTGGGTATATCAGAAAGAATTGCCAGAGGGAAAAGGAGCTGAGGGTCTATGAGACTGAGCAAAAAGGAGAAGTTGAAGTCCAGGGGTGTCAGGGAATGTGCTGGTTTGACCAGGAAGAAGTGGGAATTCTGGGATGCTGTGGTCAAACCAATGGGTGCTCAGATTTTGATATTGGCACCTGATGTGGCCAGTGGGGTTTGGACACCCCTTCGAGAACACACAGGGGTGAAAAACCAGAGCTTCGACCCTGGGAGGCTGTCTTGGGACTTCGATGCAAAGAGGTCGGATCTCCCTTCCCCGTCCAGCTGCTGCTGCTGGGCAGGGAAGGGGCAGCCATGTGGTAGGCCTGGGCCTGGACAGAGATGGGAGGTGAAGAGGCCCTTGACGGTGGAAGGGTGGAGGAGCATCAAGAGACATCGGACAGCCACCCCCCCCCCCCCAAGGAGAGAGAGAGGGAGAGCCAGCGACCAAATGTGATAGCAGCCGGCCCAGGAGGAGAAGGGGGGGGAGTGCAGCGAGAAGGTGCCCGGCAGGGCAGCGTGGGAGTTCCAGAGCTCTGGGACAGGCAGAGACTGAAATTTTTAACCCTTTTCTTACATGATTGAGACCTTGCAAAATGCTGATCCTCCTGGAGCTGAATAAGAAGAGAGATAAGAGATGAGATAACAAGGACTAGGCCCGTGGGAAGTGAAGAAGACTGGCTGAGTGGGGGGAGAGATGATGGAGTGGCCTTTTGGCTGGACTTTTCTTGTGTGGCCATAGACTGAATCATTTTTATTCCTGTGACACAGAGACTGCACTTAGGGGGAGGCAGTACCTCAGAACCAGGAGGGTTCAGTGTGGGTACCCCTCGGCCCCAGGGGGTGAAAAAATGGGGGGGACAGTCCCAAAGGAGAGGCTGGTCTTTTTTTTGGAGTGAGACAAGGCATCCTTAAAAGACAACCCTAAAAGCAGCTCTGGTCCATACACAGTGGTGAGAGCACTGGGCACGGAAGGAAGATGTCACAATGGCAAAAGGACTTTCCGAGCGGGGCTGAGTGACATGGAAGCACACGAGGTTTCAGCGTGTTTCCAGGGGAAGCCTGTGGTGCAAGAAGGACTCCTCTCCTCCTCATGAACTGGAGATTGAGTATTCTAAAGGGTGGTGCCGGACTGAGAGTTAGTGATGTGGGGGAATGTATTGCATTGGGAAATTTGGTGGGGGGAAGGAGGAAAGTGCTTTTGTAAGGTTTTTTGCATTTTTTCCTTCTTTCTTATTTTCTTGTAATTTAGTTAATAAAGTTTTCTTTATTTCTAAGCAGGAGCCTGCTTTGCTTATTCCTGGTCACATCTCACAGCAGACACCAGGGAGAGGGTATTCTCATGGGGGAGCACTGGCTTTGTGCTAGGCCTAAACCATGATATTTTTTGGTGGAGAATGCAGGAGTCCAGGGTGCCTCAGAGGTAATAGGCACTGAAGCACAACTCCTCCTGGCACTCCGACTACCAGTATTGGGGTGGATGTTCAAAGCAAAAGTTCCCTCTCTGCACCATGCCACCAGTGCTACATGAAGCAAATGGATTGCTGTTATCACACAGCACACCCGTATTGGAAAACTGAATCGCCCTGGGATTCTGGAAATAATTACAAACTGGCCCGAAGGTGAAAACTTTGGTCTCGCTGATAAAGGGGAACAAGAAGTGACACAGGCTGAAGAAGCTTCACCATAAAACCAACTGCCAGCAGAAGATACATGATACACTCTTTTCACTGATGGTTCTTGCCGCATTGTGGGAATGAACCAGAAGTGGAAAGCAGCCGTATGGAGCCCCACACGACAGGTGGCAGAGGCCACTGAAGGAGAAGGTGGATCAAGCCAACTTGCTGAACTCAAAGCTGTTCAACTGGCCCTGGACATTGCTGAGAGAGAGAAATGGCCAAAGCTCTACCTTTATACTGATTCATGGATGGTAGCCAATGCTCTGTGGGGATGGCTGGAGAGGTGGAAAGAGGTCAACTGCAGCATAGAGGAAAATCAATTTGGGCTGCTGAAGAGTGGAAAGACATTGCTACCTGGGTAGGGAAACTGCCTGTGAAGGTCTGCCATGTAGATGCCCATGTACCCAAGAGTAGAGATAATGAGGAGCACCAAAACAATGAGCAAGTAGACCAGGCTGCAAAGATAGGGGTGTCCAAAATAGACGTAGATTGGGAACATAAGGGAGAGTTATTCCTAGCTAGATGGGCCCATAATGCCTCAGGCCATCAGGGCAGGGATGCCACCTATAAGTGGGCACGAGACCGAGGGGTGGTTTTAACCATGAACAGTATTTCTCAGGTTATCCATGACTGTGAGACATGTGCTGCCATCAAGCAGGCCAAGCGAGTGAAGCCCCTGTGGTACGGTGGGCGGTGGTCCAAGTACAAGTTTGGGGAGGCCTGGCAGATTGACTGTATCACACTGGCCCAGACATGCCAGGGCAACTGGTACGTGCTGAGCATGGTGGAAGCCACCACTGGATGGTTGGAGACCTACCCTGTGTCTCATGCTGCAGCCCAGAACACCATCCTGGGCCTGGAAAAGGAAGTTCTGTGGAGACATGGTACCCCTGAGAGGATCGAGTCAGACAATGGGACTCATTTCAAGAACAGCCGTATCAACACCTGGGCTAGGGAACATGGCATTGAGTGGGTGTACCATATCCCCTACCATGCACCAGCTGCAGGAAAAGTGGAGAGGTACAATGGACTTTTGAACACCACATTGAAAGCATTAGGTGGGGGATCTTTCAAGAACTGGGAACAGCATCTGGCAAAAGCCACCTGGTTAGTTAACAGCCGAGGCTCTACTAACCGAGTGGGCCCTGCCCAATCTGAGCCTTTGCAGAGAGTAGATGGAGACAAAGTCCCAGTGGTACATGTCAGAGGTTTATTAGGGAAGACAGTTTGGATTAATCCTGCTTAAAATACAGACAAACCCATTTGTGGGGTTGTTTTTGCTCAGGGACCACGTTGCACATGGTGGATAATGCAAAAAGATGGAAGAACGCATTGTGTGCCTCAGGGAGATCTGATTGTTGGATAAAATCTATGTAAATATCACTGATGCTGAATGTTATTACCATTGTCTGTGTATAGCTGTATAATGGAGGTATCATGTATGTACTTGTAGAGTTAGAATTTATATTAGTTTTAGTAGTAAGCAGACGATATGGGGATAAGGGGTGGAATGTCCTGGGTTGACTATATGATGCTTTTATCCCCAATCGTCTCATTCTGTTTATGTTGAGTAATAAGTTTTGTACCTTTAAGAGTGTTCCAGAGAGTGAAGGGGGGGAGAGAAGAAGCGCACAGTTTGTTTTCACACACTGCACTCGCTCCTCCACATTCCTGCTCCTGACTGTGTTGTCTGCGGACAGACAGCGGGACAGAGAGCTCTTCTTTTGCTTTTAGTTAGTTTTTAGCTAGCTGAGGCAAAGAAGTTCCCTGAACCGTTTTTTGTTTTTTTTTTTTCTTTTTCCTTGGATCTCTTGAAACTGCTCTGGATTGAACACCTAGGGGAGCACTGGCAGCTGCAGCTGTGGCCCACCGGGCTGGGCCTGGCTTGCGACAATTCCAGCACCGGAGGGACTGATCAGAGACTGAGTGAGCTGAGCTACAAACCGGGGTTTTCTGTTTGTCATCTCTTTTAGAGTGGCAAGGGGTCTCATTGTTTGATGTTTTTTTGGTTTTATTGTTTAATAAACAGGTTTTTTCTACCTTTCTCCAAGGAGGTATTTTTTTTTCCTCCTGGATGAGCTGGAGGGAGGGGCTGATTGGATCTGCTTTTCCCACTGGAGCTCCTTTGGGGGATCCTCCTCTGTGGGATCTCAGCACCTCAGGACTGATGTGCCGAGTCACCAAGACCACCCTTGGGGGGCTCGGAGGTCCTGGAATGTTGCCAGGAGTGTCTGGTGGCTGGACTTTGATCCTGCACGGGAGACGACACCTGTATGAGGATGGGAGGATTTCACTGGGATAAATGGTGAAGGGATAAGTTAATCAGAGTGTGAAACACAAGGTTTAGGATTTCTGTACAGGGGGGTCTAGAGAAGTAAGGTGGAGGAATTGGGGCGTGTCCTGTCCTTCTTCTTCTTCTTCTTAGCCTCCATCTTCTGTGGTGATGGTGGCACTTTGGGATTGGTTATTACTAAAAGTGCACTGGTCAATAAGGGTGAAAGGTATTGGGGGAAATAGGTAAATATTGTATACGTAGTTTTGAGTATAAAGATAAGTGACAGCCCCGGGGGCTCTCAGTGTGCTCATGGCTGGCTTGCTGTGCGGACCTCTGTCGGGCCGAGAGAAAATCTTTTAGATAAAAAACTAATAAACACTGAAGACCGAGAAAACACCTGAAGCCTCTTCTCGTCCTTTGGAGCGTGGGCTGCCCAAGGCCATCCCCAAGCCTTTCCAGGTCATTAAGACAGCCGAGAGACCAACACTCCTCCAAATTTGCTCTAAACCTGGACACCTGGTCCCAAAAGGGCCAGTGCAAAGTAGCGGTGTGGTACTTAGCCCAGCAGTAACTCAGAGTCAGCCAGATTTTACTCCAAAATAATTGGGCATGAGTTTCAAGCCCTGAGAATCATTTGTTTAACTTAGGGTAAGCTTGAGTGTTCCCCCATAAGCCTTAAGTGTTGCTATACTAACTTGTCAAAGTTTTACTCCCTTACTGGTTACTTGTTTTTTCCTATATGGTTATTGTTCTAGAGTGTTCTAACCCCAAGTTTAAATGTTGTTGCTTTTCCTTTGTCTCGGGTCTTAGGATTCTGCCCCTTGTACTGTTCTCAACTTCTCCATGTCTATTGTTTTTCACCCTGTGTTATAAAAGTTCCTTTTAAGCAACTCCATTGATCCTGCTCCTTTTCATTTTCACCACCCCTGCCCTGAAGTCAGGGACCACAGAGGTTTGTCACAGCCACCCTTATTGGGACATTTGGTGCCTGAACTGAGACCATGACATACAGGGCTCCCTGTGTCAGTCACGTCAGCTGGGGTTAGCTGATGGATAGGCCAGTGCTCCCCAGAATTTTGAATTGTGCCAGGCCTGGTGGATTCATCGTTACTTCAAGGAACCTTGCCCAGGATCAGCAGGCACAATGACGGTTTCACCTGCATAGGATTGCAAGTGGGTTTGGGGAAATGCAAGACATTTATTGCCCATTTTGCCACTGTGTTTTTACAATATGCACCCACCTCCCATAATTCATTTGGGGTGTTCTGGTGGCTCTTCCCCATAGGGCAGAGAAAGAGAAAAATGGGCAGCCAGATGTCCAAAGTAGAAAGGAGCATATATGGATGCTTTATTCTCACTGATCAGGACATAATATTTTCAAAGAACAAATTAAAATAAATTATGAGGTGGATCATTAAAAATTTTCCAGATGCCTCTCCTGATGAAATCCATACCACTGAATTTTGGGACTCAATGGGAGTTAAACTGTACAATTTTTGATCAAAAGGGACCCCATTGTATCCCACATGTTCCCCATCTTCCACACCACACTGAGTCACTCCAAACTCAGGACCTCCCCTCAAACCTGCCTTTCTCAGACCTTCCACGATGATCCAAGATGGCAATGGCCACGTGGTCTTGGAGCATCATGCCCTTGAGACTCAAGATGGAAGGAGCCTGAATGTGGCTTGGGAGCCCAACCATTCTCCCTCCATCTTAGCTCCTCCACTTCCTGCTATACAACCTTCTCTTCCGCCCTGAACGAACCTCCAGATTCTATTCCCACAACTGCGGGTCATGCCCACTGTCAATCATTCCACCTCCACCCTGGGCCATGCCTCCAGAAGGCCAGCCCAGAAGTAGGCCATCCTAAATCAAGGCCCTTCCTCCCCAAAACCTGACAAAATGACAGTGCCCTTTGCCTCACCCTCCAGCAAAAATGTAACCCCCATGGTCACAGATACTAAGCCCAACGGTCGCACTATATCTAATCCAAATGTTTCTCCTCCAAGGTATTCTTCCTCCCCA
Organism: Melospiza melodia melodia; assembly: GCF_035770615.1. Lineage (NCBI taxonomy): Eukaryota > Metazoa > Chordata > Aves > Passeriformes > Passerellidae > Melospiza > Melospiza melodia. The sequence continues at coordinate 9,426,694 of NW_026948600.1, forward strand.
GAAGACAGTTTGGACTCCTCACAGCAACCTCACCCCTCAACCCCAGAAGATCCCTAGAAAAGGATCTGGAAAGAAGCAGTTAATGAAGGAGAATGGAAAATGTTCTCAAAACTTCTCATTGCCCTCGTATGTTATGAAAGAAGGGGGCAGAATCCCAGCTATCAGCCATTGGTTTACGGGGATATCATGGATCTGTTAGGGCAGCTAAAGACCAGAGGAAGGACTTAACCTTGTTTTAATGGCCTAATGAGGGCCATGTTTACAGCATGTATCTTAACCCCCTATGATTTAAAATATATTATGACCATGTTGTTGTCACCTACAGAATACACCCTGTGGGAAGGGGGATGGAAGTATTTACTAAATCAATTAACAGCAATGACTATGCTAATAATGAGGCAAGAGAGGAACTGACAATCAACCATCTAGCTGGAGAAGGACAACATAGCCTACCAGATGATCAAGCAGCAAGTATCCTCAGAGAAGTATGGGATGATATCAAAGAGGTGGCTTTGAAAGCTTTAATCCAGATATCGGATGGCAGCACCCTCAATTTGGACTACCTTGGGTGGCTGCAGCTAAAGATTTAGGACAATCAGACCATCTTGGGTGCCTGTTAAGTAAGCAAACCAATGCTACCTCCCTCACACTGAGTGGCCTGCTCTCAGACATAGAGACGATCAGACATGCCACCCTGCAGAACAGCGATAGAGTTTTTACTCTGGGCACATGGGCAGTGTAGACTCTGAGGGCATGCATTGCATACACCTCTCCAGCCACAGGGAGTCAATCCACAAGAGCATTCAGATACTGAAGGAAGGGTTCAAGAAGCTTCAAGTGGAAAACGAAGACTGGTTCAATAAACTCTTCCAATCCAATGGACTAAAGGGTTGGATGATGTCTATCTAAAACAGGACATTTAATTTTCTTAGCTGTTGTTGTATTGTTAATTGTCTCATCTTTGTTTAGATGCTTTTAGAAAGTCTTACAAAATTCTTCAGTTCTGTCTTTGTTGTAAAACAGAAAGCGGGAAGATACCCAACACAGGCTCCTCATGGACTCCTTGGAGGAGAGAACTGGAGGTCAGAATGGCAAAAAACCTCTCAGAGACTCAGTGTGGGCAAGAAAATCCTTAAAAGTACCTAAAAGTATTCTTAAAACCATAAAGCACGTTAAAAATCTTGAGTATCTCGAAGCATTAATGACCCCACTGAGTGTCAGTACAAAGCTCTCAAGGGACTTGTTAAGGCAGAAAATTGGGACCATGATTGCACAAACGTCTGACAGAGTCAGTATCAAAAGGGAAACACCAAGTACCTTAAAATAACTGAAGTACCTTGAAGCATTAATGAGCCCACTGAGTGTTATTATTGACAAAGGCTCTGAAGGGACTAATTACAGCAGATAATTGGAGGCCATGATTGCACAGACCTCTCAGAGACTCCAAGGCAAAAGCAAAACTCAAAGTCCTTTGAAAAACCTACAGTCCCTGAAGGGAGCATTATAGACCCCCAGGGCCATTGTTGAGCAAGGCTCCCCAGGGACTCCTTCCAGCAGATCCTTGAGGCCACTGGGATGTGGGCTAGGGGGGGATGCTGAGGGCAGGACAAGGGGCTGACAGTGCCCAGCCTGGCTGGGGCTGTGCCAGGAGGCCCCCGTGCCTCAGGACAAGGTGTCTCCTCAAAGCCCTTGGTGGCACAGACCCTGCTGTGCCCCAGGGCACCAAGACTTGGCTTCTCTTTGTCCCCACCTGCCATCACTGCCTGCAGTTCTCTGCTCTGCCTGGGGCCTGGGGACACTTTCTCAGTTGTGTCCTTCAGTGGGACCCATTAAAAGTCCAAGAAAGTTTGGAGTTGGATTCTGACTTGGAGTTCTGGAGAGGTTTCTTCAGCTCCCTCTCAGGGACTGATGTTCAGGGCCTCAGCACAAAGCCCCAGAGGCTCATTAATGTTTTTGACTGTGATGCTGAGCTGGGCTGGGCTGCTGGCACAGAGGCAGCTCCTGGTAACCAAGAAGAGCTTCAAAAGCATATTTCTCTTGATGAGCAGCTCTTCTGCCAGCCCAGCAGGGCTGGGACACTGCCTGCAGCCACGCTGGGCACAGCACAGAGGCACAGAGAGCTTCAATCAGTCAGGGCTGGGAAGGTGCTGAGAAGTGCCTGGGGCAGAATCACTGCCAGCCCTTGGCACAGGAACCTCTGGCTGAAGTACAATGCAGCTGCAGATTTTGGAGCCATCTCCTAAAGCTGGAACATGCCAGTGCCTACAGACCCTGTGAGTACAATTCTGGGTATTTCTGGTGCAGAGGAGGTGAAATGCTCATGAAGTTCTGACATGCTGAGATGTTCTAAACAGTCATAGAATATTTCCAATACAATGATTTTGATAACAAATGAGGAAATTTACAAAGGCTAGGTATTCAGTTTCCAACTATTGGAGCATGGCAGGGAGGGAGGGATAAATATTAGTGGTTTATTATTAATTATGAATTTTCACACTTTCCCGAGAGATCTAAACTGTTCCTTTTAGTGATCAATAGGTTCACAGGCGATCCCTAATGTGCTTTCAGCCACTCTGCCCATGGAAAGCACCAGCATCACCTTTGCTGGACCCATCAGGCTCAGTCTGAGCAATCTTTTCTCTAGGCTAGAAACAGAACCTGCCCCCAGACAGTGCCTTGCAAACAGGCAGGGTTCTGTCAGGCCAAGGAGAGTGCACAGAGATTTGGGGTCTGTGAGTGCTGGCAGGGAGAGATCAGGCACAGGGAAACACCTGCAGGAAGAAAATCTGCAGGAAGCAGAGAGAATATCAGGAAAGGAGAGAAAACAATACCCAGAGATGTTGTGGCAGGGAGAGTTTAGAGATGTCCACAGGATCCCCTCCAGTGCAGCCCCTCCCTCTGAACAAGCCCCCTCCCTCCTGTGCCCCAGCCAAGCCTCTGCCCTCAGGGCCGGGGCTCCAAGGCGTGCAGCCCCTCCTGTGCAGGCAGAGCTGCAGCAGAGCCGTGGGGCAGCTCTGCAGCCGCGGGCCCAGTTCCCTCTGCAGAGCACAGGGCTGGGAGCAGCTGCCTGGCCCTGGGGGCTCTGGCAGGGGGCACAGCTGGCTGAGGGTGATGCTGTCCCCAGTGCCCGGCTCTGGGCAATGTTGTGAGTGCAGCCAGGGAAGGAGCTGCATCTCCCTCCATCCAAAGCCATCATAAGGACACTAGGAAGACTCCCTGAGATTTCAGTCCAAGCTGGGAGCTCCAATCCAGGGTGCAAAGCTGTCCTAGAGCATCTCTGAGGTGTAAGATTGCTGCGGAAAGGCAGAGGTGTTGTGACACTGAAAATGCTGTTGGGTTGGTGAAATGAGCAAAGAGAGCCCTTGGCTAAAAATGTGGAACTGGGCTGTGGTGGATCCATCTGCTCTCAGCAAAGATCACGTTATCTTTACAAAAAACTTAGTAATGAGCATATCCTCCATTTAGGAAAAGAGAAAGCCAAGATAAACTCAAAACACAATCAAGTGTGACCATCTCCCGACAGTCTCCACTCATTCACGTGCCTCAGGGAACTCACTCTGTTATACCAAGGGCATGCTAAGGGTTTCTGATATCCTAGAATAGCAGGAGAGACATGGGGGCAGCTTCAAAAGAAAACCTCAGAACTCTGAAACAGAGAAGCATGTACGTGTGTGTTACAAAGGAGGGTGTATGGGAAATGGCTTTGATTTTGCTTACAGGTATCTCTTATAAATCTTCACTGTCCTTTATCCATGAACAGGTCCCCATGTGCAGCCACAGCAAATGTCCAACAGCAGCTCCATCAGGCACTTCCTCCTGCTGGCATTGGCAGACACGCGGCAGCTGCAGCTCCTGCACTTCTGCCTCTTGCTGGGCATCTCCCTGGCTGCCCTCCTGGGCAACGGCCTCATCATCAGCGCCGTAGCCTGCGGCCACCACCTGCACATGCCCATGTTCTTCTTCCTGCTCAACCTGGCCCTCAGTGATCTGGGCTCACTCTGCACCACTGTCCCCAAAGCCATGCACAATTCCCTCTGGGACACCAGGGACATCACCTACTCAGGATGTGCTGCTCAGCTCTTTTTCTTTATGTTCTTCATCTCAGCAGAGCTTTTCCTCCTGACCATCATGTGCTACGACCGCTACGTGTCCATCTGCAAACCCCTGCACTACGGGATCCTCCTGGGCAGCAGAGCTTGTGCCCACATGGCAGCAGCTGCCTGGGCCAGTGCCTTTCTCAATACTCTCATGCACACGGCCAATACATTTTCCCTGCCCCTGTGCCATGCCAATGTCGTGGGCCAGTTCTTCTGCGAAATCCCACAGATCCTCAAGCTCTCCTGCTCACACTCCAACTTTAAACAACTGGGGCTCATTGCTGTTAGTGTATCTTTAGGACTTTGCTGTTTTGTGTTCATTGTTTTCTCCTATGTGCAGATCTTCAGGGCCGTGCTGAGGATCTCCTCTGAGCAGGGACGGCACAAAGCCTTTTCCACCTGCCTCCCTCACCTGGCTGTGCTCTCCCTGTTCCTCAGCACTCTAATCTTTGCTCACTTGAAGCCCCCCTCCATGTCCTCCCCATCCCTGGATCTGGCCCTGTCAGTTCTGTACTCGGTGGTGCCTCCAGCCCTGAACCCCCTCATCTACAGCCTGAGGAACCAGGAGCTCAAGGCTGCAGTGTGGAGACTGATGACTAGATGCTTTCAGAAACATTAAACTGCAGGCCAGTGTTTGCAAATCACTTGTAATAAAAGTAATTTTGAATATTTCTTGTTGGTTTGGTTGTGGGTTTTTTCCCCCTTTTTTAAGGTTTCTTATATTGTCCATAATAAATATCAGTGTTTGGGCCTTTTCTCATTTTGTTTCTCTCCACCTTCCCTGAGCTCACAGACTGTGTGAACGAGGGGCTGTGTTCTTGGTGGCTTTAAAGGAACTAAACGATCTCCCAGCCAAGTTTTCTGCAGGGATGCCTTTTGTTCCTTCTCTGGGGCTGCAGCAGCAATGTCTGTGTGCAGAGCTGGGGGCAGATCAGGGCTGGCCCAGCAGCTGTGCCCAGCAGCAGCAGCAGCACTTGGTGTTGCCAGTGCTGCTGCCCTGGCCCTGCCCCGCTGCCCTGGTGGCCCTGGTGTTGCTGCAGGGCCTGAGTGCTCTCGGGGCCGGGCACAGCCCTGGGGGTGGCAGTGCCGGGGCTGCAGTAGGGACAGGCCATGGGCACTGCTGGGGCAGCGCTGATGCCTCAGGCCAGGCCCTGGGGGCTCCAGGCTCCTTGCTCAGGCTCTCTCAAGAACACGGCCAGGCCAATGCTCAGCACAGAAAAGCCCCGTGAGCAGCCCCAGGCTGGCCGTGGGGAGGCTGGGGGCAAACAGCATGGCTGGGGCTCTGCAAGGGCCCTGGGGCAGACGGGAAGGAGCAGTAGAGCAGGGGCTGATCCATCTCCAGTGCACTGCACAGCCCAGGGCAGCGTCCCAGAGCGTCCTCATGGAGCTGCCAACAACATCCCCCCTCTGCAGCCCTGGCCTCTCCCCCGGCTCACACAGGTGCCCCATCCTTGCAGGCACAGACACGGCAGCACTGGCTCAGCAGCCCCTGTTTGCATTGCACAGAGCAGGGGGAGCACCCCCATGCTGTTGGTGTGGGGACATGAACCTGAGGGAGCACAAATGCCATCAGCCCCTGGGGCCAGCAAGGGCTGGGGGACACCAGGGAAACCACTCAGCTTTGTCCTGGCCTCTGCACTCAGCCAGAAAGTTTGTTCCCATCAGCTGGGAGTTTCCTGTCCCACTGCAGACGCTGTTGCTCAGAGCCGGGGCTGCCTGGCAGCCACCCCTAAACTGCCCTGAGCATTTCCTTGGCTTCACCTTTCATTTTTTTACTCTTCACTGGTACACATTTCTTCCCATTGCTCACCCCTATTCCCTGCCCTGAAACTGCCCATCCCTGTTTGCCCTTTCCTCTCTGGCCCCACTCCCCATTGCAGTTCCTGACTTGGTGCCATGGGAACGTCCCTTGGGCAGCAGGATCATCCTACAAGTGCTGCAGGAATTGTCTGCAGGCTCCTGCAGTGCCTGGTGCTGCTCCCTTGCCAGCGGCACCCCAGGCCAGGGGGGCACATCTGGGCTGCTCTGTCTGGCTCTGGGGCTCCCTGTTCTGGGCAGTGAGGAGGAGCTGCAGAGGCTCTGCAGGACTGACAGGATGGGCTTTGGGGCTGGCAGGAGAAGCTGAGGGACCTGGGCTGCTGGAGCTGCTGAAGAGGAGGCCCAGGGCTCCTCCTGCAACTGCTGCAAGGGTGCTTTCAGAGAATCCCAGAATCAGCAAGGCTGGAAAAGACTTTGGAGATCATCAAGTCTAACCTCTGCCCTGACACCGCCTTGTGTCTTCTGAGCCTCCCTTTGTCCAGGATAAAGAACCCCAGCTCCCTTAGCCACTTCTCACAGGACTTGTGTTCCAGACCCCTCACCAGCCTTGTTGTCCTTCTCTGGACATGTTCCAGCCCCTCCATGTCCTTCCTAAATTGGTGGGCACAGAACTGGACACACCACTCGAGGTGCTGCCCAACCAGTCCTGAGCACAGGGGAACAATCCCTGCCCTGCTCCTGCTGGCCACACCATTGCTGATGCAGGCCAGGAGCCATTGGCCTTCTTGGCCACCTGGGCACACTGCTGGCTCATGTCCAGCCTGCTGTCCATCACTCCCTGCAGGTCCCTTTCTGCCTGGCTGCTCTCCAGCCACTCTGTCCCCAGCCTGTAGTGCTGCAGGGGTTGCTGTGGCCAAAGTGCAGGACCTGGCACTTGGAGTTCTTAAACCTCACCTTTTTGGGTTTGGCACCTGCCTTTATTCTGTCCTGGAGCCCTGCTCCCAGCATGAGTCCAGTTGCTGCTCCTGTGTCCTTCCAGTTTCCTTGTCACTCCCAGGATGTTCCTGGTCACTTCCCCTCACTCCTGGCAGGATCCCTCCTCTTCCCAGTATGAACCCAGGCACTCACAGTCATTCCCAATTATGATGCAATTTGTCCCCAACATGACCCCAGTTGCTCCTAGTTGCTCCCACTTTCATCCAGTGTATTCCCAGTTCTCCCAGTGTCCCCTAGTATAGTCCCAGTATCTCCCAGTATGATCCTAGTCTCTCCCACCAGGGCCCCAGTCACTCACACTTGCCCCCAGTTGCCCCCAGCATGGTCCCAGTTCCCCCAGCACATTCCCAGTGGCTCCCAGTGTGGTTCCAGTCACCACCTGCATGGTCTCAGGCACTCCCAGCATATCCCAGTTGCCCTGAACATACTCGTACTCATTGCCAGGCACTCCCAGTTACCTGAGTGTGGTTCAGCTGCCCCCAGTTTTATCCCAGTCACTGCCAGGACACCCCAGTTGTCACCAGCATGCATCCTGTCATTCCCAGTTTCTCCCAGTTCCTCCCAGTGTGTGCGCAGGCAGCTGCCAACATGGGCCTGGTAGCTCCCAGTAACCCCAGTCAGGGTCTATTGACACCCACTATAGTCCCAGTAGGATCCCAGTCACTCCCAGTATGATGCCAGTGGCCCCCAGTGGGATCCCAGTTGCTCCCTATCAATGCCAGCAGGACCCCAGTAGCGTCCAGTATGATCCTTATGACTCCCAGTGTCTCCCAGTATATCCCAGTTGCCCCCAGCATTCTCCCAGTCACTCCCACTTCCTCCCAGTTGCTTTCAGCATGATTCCAGTTGCCCACAGCAACTCCCAGTCAATCCCAGTATGATTCCAGTCACCCACAGTGTGATCCCAGTCTCAGCCAGCATGGACCCAGCTGCTCCCACTGTGATCCCAGTATGACCCCAGCTGCTGCCAGAATAGTCCCAGTTGTTCCCAGTTCCTCCCAGTATGATCCCAGTTGTCCCTCGAATAGTCCCAGTCCCTCTCAGCATGGTCCCACTCACTCCCAGTTGCTGCCGGCATGGTCCCAGCTGTTTGCAGTGTGGTTCCAGTGCCCCCAGTATGGTCACAGACACTCCCAGTATATCCCAGTGTGCCCAGTAATGTTCTGGTTAGCTCAGAATGATCCCAGTCTTTCCCAGTTCCTCCCAGTTGCCTCCAGCATGATTTCAATTTCTGGCAGTTGCCTGAAGTAACGCCTTAGTTGCTCCCAATATAATCCCAGTTATAGTCTCAGTCCCCTCAGCATGCTTTCAGTATCTTCCAGTTGATCCCAGCTGCTCCCACTCTGTCCACATTTTCCTCCCAGCATGGGCCCAGTAGCTCCCAGTAACCCCCAGTCAGGATCCATTCTCATCTGCTGTAATCCCAGTAGCCCCCAGGATGATCCCAGAGTCACCCAGTCCACACCAGTATGGTTACAACCACCCCCGGTATGATCCCAGTCACTCCCAGATCCTCCCAGTATGATTCCAGTCATGCTCAGAGTGACTCCCTGTCACTCCCTGTGTGGGCCCAGTTGCTCCCAGTCACCTCCAGCATAGTTCCAGTCAGAGCCAGCACCTTTCCAGTCACTCCCAGTCTGGTTCCAGTAGGATCCCAGTCACTCTCAGATACTCCTAATACTTTTCCAGTCACTCCCAGTATGATGCCTGTCAGTATGACTCCAGCATGGGCACAGCTGCTCCCATTATCATCTAGGGGGTTCCAGTTGCTCCCATTTACCCCCACTGTGGTTTCAATTACTCCCAGCATATTCCAATTACTCCCAGCAGGTTCCCAATTAGTCCCAGTTGTCCTCAGTTGCTTCCAGCCTGATGCCAGTTGCTCACAGCCACTCCCAGTCACCCTCAGTGCAGTCCCAGTTGCTCCAAGTATGATCCAGTATGATCCCAGTTGCCCCCAGCATGGTTCCAGTTGCTCCCTGTTCCTCCCAGTGTGATCCCAGTTGAACTCTGTTGTCCCTTCTATAGTCCCAGTCACTCCCCATGTGATCCCAGTCCCTGCCAGCATGATCCCAGTCATGCCCAGTTGCCCCCAGTGTAGACCCAGTCACTCCCACTCACTCCCAGTTGCCCCTACCATGGTCCAAGTTCTCCCCAGCATGGTCCCTCTTGTTCCCAGTCATTTCCAGTATGATTACAAACACTCCCAGTACATCCCAGTTGCCCTCAGCATGTCCATGGTTCTTCCCAGACACTCACAGTGATCCCAGTAAGGTGCTTGTTATCCCAGTATGTTCTCAGTCATGCCCAGCATATCCCAGTTGCCTCCAGCCTGCATCCAGTAATTCCCAGTTCCTCCAGTTTGCTTGCAGCATGATCCCAGTTTCTCTCAGTTGCTCCCAGGGGCCCAAAGTGTGATCCCAGTTGCTCCCTTTCAATACCAATAAGAGCCTAGGAAGCTCCAGTATGATCCTTGTCACATGCCAGCACACCCAGTATGGTCCCAGTATAATCCCAGTAACTTCCAATCGCTCCCAGTATGGTCCCAGTTGCCTCCAGCTAGATCAATCCAGTCAGTCCCAGTATGATGCCACTTGCTCCCAGCTGTTCCCAGTCGCCCCCAGTATGGGGGATGATGTGCATGGTGTGTTCCCAGTCACTCTCAGACACTCCCAGTATTAGTCCAGTCCCTCCCAGTATGACCCAAAGATGAGCCCAGTGTGCTCCCAGTCCCTGCCAGTATGAACCAGTTGTGCTCCACATGGTTCCAGTTGTTCCCTTTCACCCTCACTTTTGTTCCAGTCACTTCCAGTCTCTCCCAGCGTACCCCAGTTCCTTCCAACACATTCCCAGTCACTCCCAGTTCCTTCCAGCATGATCCCATTTGCTCACAACCACTCCCAGTCAGCCTCAGTGTAGTGGCACTCACTGCCAGTATGATCCCAGTCACCTCCAGCATGACCCCAGTTCATCCCAGTGTAAGCCCAGTGGCTTCCAATCATGCCCATCATGCACCCAGTCACTCCCAGTTCCTCCCAGTTGCTCCTTGCACGATCCCAGTTGCTCAGAGCTGCTCCTGGTCACCTTCAGAATGATCCCAGTCACTCCCAGTATATCCCATCTGTCCCCAATATGGTCTCAATTTCCCCCTGCAGGCTCCTACTCCATCCCAGTGTGATCCCAGTATTATCCCAGTATGATCCCAGTCTCCCTCCATGTGATCGTAGTCTACCACGGCATGGGCCCAGCTGCTCCCAGTATGATCCCCGTAGTATCCCAGTACAATCCCAGTCATTGGAGATGTTGATCTTTGACATCCCTGAATGATCCCTTTTGGTCCTGAAACAGACTTGCAGAATCCTGAAACAAAGAACTGCTAAAGAAAAATCACTAATAACTATTTTAAAAAATGCATTGATAATTATCAAACAATATTGAGAAAATTTCTGGAATGCTCTGGCCACTGTCCTTAATTGAATCACTTGGGCTGAGTCTGACTTGTGGCTTTCGAGTACTTTGAGCTGGTAGCTCTGGCCACCATTTTTTTTTTTTTTTGCACCACTGGGTGGGACAGAGTCCCTGGCCCCAGTCCGAGTGGGCAGACCAAGGACCCCAGACCAGGCCCACAGAACAGAGCCCTGGGCCTGAGTAGGGGGATCAAAGCCCCCAAACCTGGTGGTGGGCAGGCCAAACAGCCCAGACCTGGCCTGCAGGGCGGGGTCTTTGTTCTCACAGCCGACCCCCACTGTGCTGCCGGTGCCTCGGCAGCAGGAGTGACCGAACGCTTTTTCCCTCTCCCCCCAGAACCACCAGTGCACACTGGTGGCTGGGAAGGAGAAGCTTTCCCAGGGATCTCCATCCCGGATCTGCACGTCTTCTTTCCCCAGAACAACTGAGCGATGCTCGCTCTCCAACACCCCCACCCCACCCCACAATTCAAATTCCAGTGTTCCTGTTTTCTGTTCCTCAACATCACCCCCATCCCCTCTGGGCTTGTGGATAGAGGCAGCACCTCTGGGAGCCACATCCCCCACGCCACTGGTGAACATGAGGGGAGTCAGGCACCCCAAATCCCAGCGAAAAGCCCCTGACCAAACGTGAATCAGCCTGTGAAAAATGTTGTGTCCCAGAAAAACAGAGTTTGAAAATTTTCAGCTGGGAGGCCCCAGCTGTCAGCAAATGAGCCGCACCTCCCCTGAGGGACAGGACAGCGTCCCCTTCTTCTCTCCCAGCTCCCACTACAGGGGTATTATAAATGAGGAGCTTTACTGGGCCAATATTCAAGCACCAATCAAGTCACTAATTAATATGGTAAAGTATGAGCAATACAGCGATGGGTACAGTGGGGGAAGTTTTCCCTCCAACACACCAATAGTTGAGGTTTACAGGTATTTATAGGGGTTCTCATCAGCTTTCTCAGCAGTTTCTATTCCCAATTTTTTTGTCAAATTCCATACCTATTGTAATTTAGTTTTCCTCAGGATGTATCCCAGAAAGGAGTATCCCCAGATGGTGGTGGTTTAGTTTCCAAAAGAAGGAAGAAATCTCCCAGATGGTGAGGTCTAGCACTCCAGATGTGGGTCCATCTTTTAATTGCAAAGGCTATAAACCTCATAACAGTGATGTCCAGCTTCCCTTGGTCAAAACCATAAATCCTTGAGTTGATGTTCATCTTCCTTTCTCATGCTGCTTTTCACTGTTTTCTTAAAAGTGTGAGATAAGCATTCTTATATATAAGTTTCTTCTTATATATTGTAAAGCTATAGTTTCAAAGATCCTTACTACAAGCAATATTGTAAAATCATACTTCAAAAGATTATTATTGCAAAATTCTTTAAAGCTTAGCTACAAGCAGAAAAAAAGCAGCATCCTTAAAGCTTTAATTCAAATGCTCCTAAATGAACTTAACACTTATAAAGGTTCATTACGAACAAAAGATAGGTTCAAAGGCCTTCTTCCATGCTTTACTTTCCTCAGTAATTATTAGAATTTGTCTTTGTAACTGTCCCATGGTTGGTTTCCACACATATCACAAATACACACATTGCCTGTATGTACCTGACACGAAACACAGCTTTGTATTTCACAGGGGGGCACGGGGATGGCTCCTGTGAGAAGATGCTGGAAGCTTCCACCATGTCTGGCACAGCCAATCCCTGGTGGCTTCAAAGATGGACCTGCTGCTGGCAAAGGCTGGGCCAGTTACAAATGGTGGTAATGCCACTGCGATAACAGATTTAAAAAGAAATCAAAATAGAGATTGTGGTGCAGTTTTAACTCCAGTAGGAAAAGAGCAGAGGAAGAACATGTGAGAAGAAGATTCTGCAGACATCAAGGTCAGTGCAAAAGAGGGACAGGAGGTGCTCCAGGCACTGGAGACCCAGGGCACCCTGCAGGAGAGCCATGGAGAGAGAGGCCCTGCTCCCAGGCTGGAGCAGCCTGTCCCTGGAGGAATGCACCCCTGGAAGAGTGACCCATGCTGCAGCAGTTTGGGAAGGACTGTTGTCCCTGGCATGGACTCACACTGCAGCAGTTTGCAGAGGGCTGTTGCCCCTGAAATGGACTCACCTTGGAGAAGCTCCTGCAGAACTGTCTCCCTTGGGAGGGACCCACGGTGCAGCAGAGGAACCACTCCTCTCCCTGAGCAAGGGCAGAAGCCATGGGTGATGAACTGACCATAACCCCCATTCCCCGTCTCCCTGCACTGCTGGGGTATGAGGAAGAGCTGGAGGGAGGTGAGTAGCTTATTTATTTCCCCTTTTTCCTGTTCTGACTTTGTTAGTAATAAATGAATTTCACATCTCTAAGGTAAGCCTGATTTTCCCAGGACAGTATTTGATGAGTGATCTTGCCCAGTCCTTATCTCAACCCATGAACCCTTTATTAAATTCTCTTTGTCCAGCTGCAGAGGGGAGTGAGTGAGCAGCCCACATGGATGCCTGGCATTTGGCCTGGGTCAACCCACGACACCTTGGTACCACAGGGTCACAATGGACCCTTGGTTCTATGGGGTCTCATTGCTTCCATCAGGTCCTGCAGGGCCACTTAATTCAGAAGGCCTCAAAGTTTCACCGTGGTCTCCAGGATTCCATGAGGCCCTGCAATGTCAAAATGGATGGTTGGATCCCTGGGGGCCCACAGTGTCACAATGGGATCTTTTGGTCCTACAGCTTCACAATGTCCCCTCGGTTCCATGTGTCCTGCACTGTTCCATGAATCCTTAGCTCCATGGGGTCCTGTAGGGTCACAATGGTCTCCTTGGTTTCGTGGTGCCACAGTTTCCATAATTTCCATGGTATCCCAAGTGCCCTTGGATCCCAAAAGGCCGCAGAGTGTGACAATGGCCCCTTGCTTCCGTGACGCCCTGTAGTGTCACAATGGTGTCCATGATTCCATCAGGCCCTGCAGTGTCACCATGGACAGTTGGTTCAATGACACTCCACAATGTCACCACGGCCCCATGGTTCCACAGAGCCCCACTGTGTCACTGTGGTCCCTTTGCTTCCAAGGCTCAGAAGTGCCAAAATGATCCTTTGGTTCCATCAGGCCTTGAAGTTTCAAAATGGTCTCCATGGTTTCATGAGCACCCCCTGTGTCACAAGAGACTCTTGGGCCATATTTTGAATGCAGGCAAATTGCATTCAAGTGCATTTGAATGCACTCGCTATGATGGGGAGGTGATAATCCCCTATTCCAAGAGTGAACTTAAGAAGGGCTGACTATTGAAGGAACTACAGAGAACCACAATATAAGAAAAGCAGGTGGCACAGGTAATTCTGGGATAGGCAGACCAGAAAGCAAGAGCAGATGAACCAGTGCAGTCGCCACCAAGAAGATCACGTTCACGTGCTGTGGGCAGCAACCCCATCAGGCCGTGCCACGATCCCCTGGTACAAGGGGGGTCACGATGGTTCGTTTCACTGATCTCAGGGTGCAAAGACACACAGCAGGGGACTTTCAGTGTTAACCAAAACAAATGCACCTTTTATTGAGTGCCCACAGCAGATACAACACAAGCATTAGAAAGGAGATAAAGGATAGAGAGACAGAGAAAAGGAGGGGGGAATAGCTGCCAACAGAGAGATGAAATCCTTGTGGTCAGGCCAATAGATCTGTCTTTGGTTAACTCAGGGCTCTTTCATAATCTACCAACAGGAGGGGAGCAAGGCAGTACATGGAGGGAACAGTGGAGAATAAATCCATTGGGAACAGGTACAGACAGTGCAGTTCTGAACAGCACAAACCGGTGCCAGCAGTGAGTGGGGCCCGTTGTTTCAGGACTGGTTCCTATGGGAAACATCCCACTTCCTATGGCAGACATCCCTCTCCAGTCAGGCCAGCACCCCTGCGTTAGAATTTGAAGGGTCTCAGTCTCAGTCCTTGATGGCAGCTGTGAGGCAGATGAGGGATCTTTGGACCATCTCTTACAGACTGACATCCCAAAACATAAAAATAACTCTGCATTTCCCTTTAAAAATAAAATGTACTGAATTAATAAAATGATAATTGCTTTTCTTATTTTATTATATAAAAGAATTATTCTATATTTGTATTACCAAATTTGAATGTTTATATTAAAAAATCCATACCTTTTTAGCAAGCAAAAAATTTATTGGTCATTAGTTCTAAGTAACACAATTCCCTTCATTAATTCATTGAGCAGGTGGCTATTGACTTCTTCTTCTTTATGCTAATTAGTCCTATTTTCAATCCTTTTGTCATCTTTTTATCTTTTTCTCAGACAGTGCAAAAGGGGCCACTTTGAGGTCCCTGGAGAACTTTCTGGGCCACATTTGGGGCAGTTCTGGGTCTGGGGAGGGAATTCAGAGAGAACTTGAGGGTCTGGAGGACACTTGGGAGAGCCAGGTGGGCACTTGGAGGGGCACTCAGGGATTCCGAGGGACAGCTGGGGGTCCGGGGCAGCACTTGGGGGTCCAGTGGGCCCTTGGAGGTCAGGGAGGTGAATTTGGGGCCGTCAGGGTCCGGGCGGGCCCTTGGGGAGCTCTGACGGTGCTCTCTGTGGCGCAGGCGGTGATGGGAGTTGTAGGCGCGGGTGTAATACGTCTTAACGGGGCGTGGAGCATCATGGGAGTTCAAAGTGCAGCTGCAATGGCTCTCAGTGGGGCGCAGGGCATGACGGGAGATGAAGTCCCGGCTAGAACACCGTTGGACATGCGCCCTGGAGCATGGTGGGAGCCGTAGTCCCGGAAGTGGCTCCAACGCTTTGTTTGGAGTTCAGGGAAGGCTCTTCGGGGACACTTCTGCGTCCGAGCTGCGACTTGAGGTCCTCAGGGAAACGTAAACGGTTCGGGAGTACTTGCGGGGAGCTCAGGGAGCGCTAACCGGGCTCTTTAGGGCACAGGGGACGGCAGGAGTTTTAGGCCCGGGACTGTGTTCTGAGGTGCTCTGGGGCCACTGGGGATGAGAGGAGATGAATTCCCAGAAGTGGCTGTACCGGGCATCTGTGGGGTTGGCAGCACTCAGGGGGTCCGGGGATGCTTTTGGGGCGTCCCGAATTGGCGATGAGGGGGCACTGAGGGATCCTGGAGGGTCTGCAGGACACCTAAGGGACAAAGGGGGGGCGGATCCCAGGGGTTTTGTTGAGCGCGGGGCATGACGGGCGTTGTAGTCCCAGCTTCAATGGGGCTCAATCGGGCCGTGGGGCATGGAATCATAGAGAGCACTGTGACATTGCTGGGGCTAATGGAACCAAGGGGATCATGCTGACTCTGTGTGGCTCCATGGAATGTAGGGATCATTCTGATACAGCAAGACCCCATGGAGCCAAAAGTCCATTGTGACATTGCAAGTCCTTATGTAATCATGGAGAGGCCATTTTGACACTTCACAGCCTCATGGAACCCAGGGGCCATTGTGACACTGTGGGGCACCATGGAGCCAAGAAGATCATTGTTACACTGAAGGGACTCATGAAATCATGGAGATCATTGTGACACTATGAGGATCCATGGAATAAGCAAAGTATTGTGACACTGTGAGGCCTCATGGAACCAGTGAGACCATTGTGACCCTGGGGGTCACCACAAAATCAAGAGGACTATTTTGATACTGTGGGGCCTGATGAAACCAAGAGGCCTTTGTGACACTGCAGGGCTGCATGGAGCCAAAGGTCTGTTGTGACATTGCAGGGCCTCCTGTCATCAATGGACCATTGTGAGACTGTGCAGCCAAAATGAGACCATTGTGACACTGCAAACCTCCAGGGTCTAAAGGTCCATTGTGACATTGCAGGGCTCATGGAACAGAGGAGTCCTGTGACATTGTGGGGCCTGGGGAACCATGGAGAACATTGTGACACTGCAAGGCCTCTTGGAATCAGTGGGACCATTGTGAAACTTGGGAGCCACTGTGACACTGTGGGATCCCATCGAACAAGGGGTCCATTGTGACATTTCAGGTCTTCTTGTAATCAAGGAGCCATTGTGGCAGTGTGGAGCCCCACAGAACCAAGGCACCATTGTGACACTTCAGAGCCCCATAAAAACAAAGGAATACAGTACAGGTCTGGCTGGTTTGACCTCCCAAGAGGTCAGGCTGACCTTGGCATGTTGAGGGTCTCATCCGCTATTGAAACAGTGGTGCTCCGTGCTTTCCTTCCTATGAAAAAGATCTGATATTCTGTTCCAAGGATGGCCAGAATTGGAGTTTCACCTCCAAATTTCCTTATATCCAGGGATTGTTCCCATAGGAATATTGCCAGGACAAGTCTGGCTGGCAGTGGTTTCATGAGGGTCACCTCTCATCTGTTCCCAAAACACTTGGCAAGATTCTGTGCTTTCCTTCCTATGGAAAAGAGCTGTCCTTCTCAGCCAGGTGCCCATGGCCAGAATTGGGATTTCACCTCCAACATTCCCTGTTGTGACAGAATGGAGGAGATTGTTGGCTCAAAACATTTCATGTGTGGGGGAGGAAGGGGCAGGTCCAGCCTTGCCCTGCCCTGGAACCCCAGCACTGCCCTGCCCTGGAACCCCAGTCCCCCCAGAGCCTCTATCCCACCCCAGCAGTGGCTGCCAGTCCCTGGCACAGCACAGGCAATGCTCCACAGCCACCTCTGCAGCCCCCAGCCCAGCTCCTGAGGGACCAAATGAGCCCAAGTCCCACCTGCGGGAAGGGTCCAGCAAAACCAAGGGGTATTGAAGGCTGACCACAAGGCATGCACACATCTTGACCCTACCTCCTCTTGGAATTTCCATCTGAACACTTCTGGAATCCAGGAGGTGGTAGCTGTCTGTGTGCTTCTCTGTATCTTTTTGGTCTTTCTCTTTCTATGTCTTCTTCTGTTTCTGTGCTCCTGCAAATTTTGATTAACATTAAGTTAACCAGGCTTAGACTGTGAATTTGAATGGGCCAAGTCAATGTTTTTGAGAAGTGTTTTTTGTTGATCAAATATCTGCCATAGTTTGACATAGAAGAGTTTTAAAAAGTAATAAAAGTAAACCCATAAATAAATAACTGAAACTAAAACCCACCACACTCATCAATACATTAATTAAGAAATCTCAAGATTAAAAAATCTTAAATTAACAAACGAAAAACCACTACAGTGTCATAATAAATCTTTTGGCAAAGCTTGTCTGATTTTCTAAAGTTGCCAGTAAAGGCTGATTTGTTGTTTTGAGCTCCTGAGAATCTCTTGTTGGTATTTCTCTAGAGAGTCCATCTCAGAGTACACAAGCAATTGTAATTTCATTTAAATATCTCATTGAGAGAGTTGTTTTTTAGTGGATGGGAGCAGGGCTTGTCTGTCCTGCTTGGCCCAGCCCAGGCAGGGCTTTCCCAGACACATTCCACACTCCATTTCCCAGCTGGAGCCGCTGGTGCCTCTGAGTTGTGCTGCCCCAGCCCCAGGGACACTCTCCTTGTCTACCCATTCCCCCATGGTCTCTGGGCAGGGATGGCCTCAGTGGGGGCTGCTGACATCCTCAGCACCTTGGAGGCTGCTGCTGAATTTCACTGCTCCAGAGGCTTGATCAGCCTTCAGCTCTTGAGTGCAGGAATTCAGTGTCCCAGGGCTCATTGACATTCAGAACACTTTAAGAACACAACCCCCTGGAGTTTGATTTAAGTGTTGATTTGGTTTAAGTGTTCAAATATTTGTGGTAATTTGATAGATTTCAGTAGTGTGTTCTAAGTGAATGCCTTATATTTAAAAAGACAGTGAGAAAACATTTTTTAGGTCCTGTTTGGGACTTTTTCCTGTTCATAAATCAGTCTGTGCAGTCTCCTATTGACACTAAATCCAAGTAGCTTCTTATGCAGTTGGAATAGATATGAAAATCAAGACCCTTCATGGCTGACAATCAATCACACTCTGTCCCTACCCCCACCCCACCATTTTCCCCACCCAAGCCCTGGCACTCAGAGCAGCCTTGTGCAAATCTGAGCTCCCTCCAGCCCAGGCTGCACACCTGCAGCTTTCAGCTCCGTGGCTCCAACTCCCACCTGCTTTCCTTGGAGAAGGAGCTGCCCAAGAAACAGAGGGATGTTCGTTTAATGTCAGCCAACAAAGCCAAGGGAAGGCACAGCTCCATCAAAGGCCAAAGTCATTGCTCTGCTGGACATTAAATCCACTTTCCATTGCAGACAGTCTCAGAGCAATGGAAAACACCTTCTGTGCCCAGCACAGATCCCAAGGTCCCCCCAAACCCTTCCTGCCCCAATTCTGTCCAGATTTGCTCTTTGCACACACGTGTCACATGCTGAAGTCAGGAGCTCCCCCCATGCCCAGAGGGAGGAAAAGAGAGAAAGGGGACAAAGAGCTCTCCTGTGCAGAGCCAAGGTCCAAGTGCAGCCCCTGCAGTGGGAACCACAACTCATCAGATTGTGTCCTTTGGGGTCAGGGACTGGTGACACTCAGAGGCACAGAAAGGTTTCTTGCCAACAAACATAAGTTGAATATTTGAACAGTTTAATAACCATCACAGCTCTTTCCTCAGCTCTCTGTGATGTCCCAGCAGCATCTGACATGTCCACCATCCCCAAGGGATTTCTGTACAGGAACAGTTTTAGACAAAGACATAAGGTAATTCTGTGATAGATAAAAACACAATTGAGATGATATTTATTATATATTTATTTGAACTTCAGAAATATTGGGCAATTTCTTCCAGGTCAAAGCATGAAGCCAGTTAGTTGAGAGGCACTTGAATGACCAGAGAGCATCTAGAGGAGGAAATCAGAGAGCAGTAGAAGTATATAGATCCACCTGCTTTAAAGGAAGAGATGTCCTTAGACATGGCCATTTCAACAGAAGAGCTGAAAACACCTGAAGGAAAATGGAGAGGAAGTAATAAACAAAATATTGGTCACACCAGTAGAAGGCAAGATCAGTATTTTTCCTCCTGCCATCTGTACACCTCCAGGAAATTCCTGTTCCTGCTGGGAAAACTGTGCCATTTCTTAACAGTACTGAAATGACCCAGATAAAAAAGACTTGCTTGTATATTATGAAACTAACAGGTAATAAAAGCTGTGTCCCCTGTGCCCCTATCCAGGCTGACATCACTTTTGTGCCCATGAACACCCAGTTCCACTTGTGCCCTGAGGTGCCCAGCTGGGATTGGATCTCTCCCAGAGCACCAGAGGGAGAGCAGAGCCCCTTGCAAGCTGCAGGTCCCTGACAGCCCCACAGGGCTCCTGTCCCATCAACATCTCCTCTGCTCCAGTCTGAAACAGGGCCCAGCATGGTGCCGGGATCATCAGAGAGCTGAGGTGTGTGCTGGAATTCAATGCCCTCCCCATCCCGCAGCAGCCCTGCATTTCCCTCCTGCAGCCTTGGTCTCCAGCACAGCCATGGAGGCTCTTTGGGCTCTGGAGTGTTCCTGCAGCCCCCAAGGGCAGCTGAGCTCTGCCTTTGGCACAGTCAGGCCTGGCCAATGCGGGCCATGCTCAGCAATTGCTTGTGTGAGCCTGGCCTTGCTATCAGCCCTGGCAGCGGCTGCGTGGCCCCTTTGTGGCCCTGTGCTGGCCCAGCCCCTGTGCAGAGCCCGGGGCACCTGTGGGGCTGCACAGACAGCCCTGCCCTGGGCTCTGCCGGCCTCTGGGCCGGCAGAGAGGCAGCCAGGCCTGGCCATGGCCGGGAACAAGCCCTGAGCCCCGCAGGAGGATGGAGCTGGGCCACAGCCAAACTCAGCCCAGGCCAAAGCTGGACTCAGCAGCCAGGGCTGCCAACACATGGGGACAGAGGCTGGCACTGACAAATGTCCTGGGCCACTTCCCTCCTCTGTCCATGCCACCAAGGGCACAGAGCAGCCTCCTCTCTGGGCCACTTGCCTGTTTGCAATGCTTTGCACAGGTGCTGGCCCTGCCCCACAAGGCCTGGCCTGAGTCCTGCCCCTGCACGCTCAGCCAGGCTAAGATGGACACTGATGGTTTCTGGGCCAGGCTCTCGGAGCCCAGCCCAGCTCCTTGAAAGATCTGCCAGCTGCCCTGAGCTCTGGGCAGCACCAAGGGTCTCTCCCCAGCCCAGCCCAGCCCAGCCGGCTCTGGCCCCACAGCTCTGCTCAGGCCAGGCTGCTCTGGGCACTGGCCCCACGGCCTCAGCCCCTGGCAAGGGCACAGCAGCAGCTGCCGCTGCCACAGCACTCAGCCCCAGCCATGGGGGAAGGTGCTTGGCCAAGACCAAAGGAGGCTCCCTAGCTGCCCTGCTTGCCCTCAGGCTGGGGTGCTGAGAGCTCTGCAGCCCCTGCTGCCATCCCATCTGCCCAGGGCAGCACAAGAGCTGCGGTCTTGGGGCCCTCAAGAGCTGCTCCTGCTCCACGCCCAGGGCCCATGCCATAGCTGAGGCTGCCACAAAGCTGTGCCCTGTGGGGGCCTGAATATATGTATTGTTATAACAACAACAAGAATACAACGACTGAAGTATAGTAGGAGTCCTTGTGAATATCTATATGTAGTGAGAGTCCTATGTATTGGATAGGTGGGTCCTGTTGCTCTGGATGAGCTACAGCTGCGGGGTCCTTGGTTGGGCAGCAGCTGTGGCTCATGAAGGCAACTGGGATAAAAGGGGGTGGGTCCAGAGCCCAGCTGGAGCCGCTGAGAAGCTATGAGGAGCAGTACAGCAGAGAGGAGCTGCGTGGTAGAAAACCAGCCATGAAGGTATGGACTTTAAGAATATCATAACAAGAGTATGGGACTAGAGAAATATGAAATACAATACAACAATTGGTGACCCCGACGTGATGAAGAACACGCAGCCAAACATCGAAAGAAGGTATGGAATCCCCCGGACAGCTGAGAGCTGTGGCAGCCAGAGAGCTGGGACTTTAGACTATCATATGGCCTTTGAATTAAGGAGCTGTAACAGCAGAAAGTTGTAAGAATATGGCCTTTAAGGAAAAGAGCCTTGGAACATCTAGGGATTTGTGTGTGTGTTTAAAGACAGCTGAGAGCTGTGGCAGCCTGAGAGCTGGGACTGTATGTATATTGTAATTGTATAATTGTTAAAAGAAAAGGGGGGAAATTTGGGGGCCTGAAAATATGTATTGTTATAACAACAACAAGAATACAACGACTGAAGTATAGTAGGAGTCCTTGTGAATATCTATATGTAGTGAGAGTCCTATGTATTGGATAGGTGGGTCCTGTTGCTCTAAATGAGCCACAGCTGCGGGGTCCTTGGTTGGGCAGCAGCTGTGGCTCATGAAGGCAACTAGGACCCACCTATCCAATACATAGGACTCTCACTACATATAGATATTCACAAGGACTCCTACTATACTTCAGTCGTTGTATTCTTGTTGTTGTTATAACAATACATATTTTCAGGCCCCCACAGTGCCCATTTCTGTTCATTGCTGCTCTGATGAGGATGGATCCTCAGCCACTTGGGAGTTGCTGATGAATTTTATTCCTCCAGAGGCCTCTTCTTTCTTGAGCTCTTCAGTTCAGGAATTCAGTGAGAAAAGCTCATAAACATATGCTCAAAACATCCAAACAAGAAAAGCTCATGGGAGTAACTGAAGTTTTCAATTCTTTTGTGGCTAATTAGTCAGATTTCAGAAGTGTATTCAAAGTGAATATACTGTATTGAAAACAATACAGAGAGAACTCTTTTGTCCTTTTGACTTTTCTTTTCCTAATTATAGATTGATATCAGCAATGTCCAATTGACATGGACCCCCCACACCTCCTAATGCAGTTCGAACAGATATGAAAATCAAGACCCTTCATGGCTGACATTTAAACAGACTTTGTCCTCACCCTCTCCCCACCATTTCCTACATTCAACCCCTGGCACTCTGGGCAGATGAGGAATGGAGTCACATCCAGGGGTGTCCCCAGCGCTCAGAATTGGGGCCAGGTCAGTGAAATCCCTTTATTGCTGATCTGGATGAGGCCATCAAGGGCACCCTCAGTCAGTTCACAGGTGAGCCCAAGCTGGGTGGGAGTGTGGCTGTGCTGGAGGGCAGCAAGCTCTGCAGAGGGATCTGGACAGGCTGGAGCCATGGGCCCAGGAAAATGGGATGAGGTTCACCCAGGCCAAGGGCTGGGTCCTGTCCTGGGCTCACAACCACCCCAAATCCCTGGCTGTGCCCTGCCCCTGATCCCCACAGCCTGTCACATGTCCTTCATCCCTGCATTGCCAGGGACTTTTTGGAACAAGGCAGCTCTGCACTGGGTATGGAGGGAGATGCAGGTGCCACCACTGTTGTGAGAACCCCAACTCATCAGGTGTGTGTCCTTCAGGGTCAGGAACTGGTGAGACTCAGAGGCACAGAAAGTTTTTCTTCATGGCCAACGGACCATGGTTGAACAGGACAAAATTTCATAACAATCACACTGCTCCCTGAGCTATGTGCAATGTCCCAGCAGTGTCTGATGAGTCCACCATCTACAAATGATTTCCGAGCTAAAATTAATTTCAGATAAGTGTGATTCTGTGATAGATATAAACACAATTAAGTTCTTGTAACAGGATGCTCGTCCTGGAGTGGGGACAAAACAGCTCAAACAATACCTGATTTGCAAAGCTGTCAGTGGTGGATGGAGAAGGAGGTCAGGCTGCTTTTGCTGTTGAGGAAATGCTAAAACCAGCCTGACTCATTTCATCTCCTCTTGTCCTGGCGGATCTCTCCTTTCCCCTCCCACCCATTGGCTCATGTCTCCCACCAGCCCCCTGTGAAGAGCCTGGCTCTGTGCTCTCCATCCCCTCCTCCCTGGCACTGCCAGGCTGGGATGAGGAGCCCAGCTCCCTCAGCCTCTGCTCACAGCCCAAGGGCTCCAGCCCCACCTTGGAGGCCCTTCCTAGACCCTGCTCCAACTGCCAGACATCTTTCCTGCCCTGGGGAACCCAAACCAGGCCACAGTGACCTGGATAATCCCCGTCCTTTATGTCCTGGTCATACAGCTCTGGCCCCTTGTCCCCTGTCAGGCTCTGGGGTGGATCCTGTGGGACATCCTTTGGTGGAGGCTGTGGCTCTAGGTGGCCCGGGGGGATCCTGGGGGACAGGGACCCTGCTGGGCATGAACAGCATTGGACTTGTTGGGAGAAACTGTGAGGGGGGAGCTGCAGCAGAGTGACCAACCCAGTGACCTGACGCAGCCCTGCTGGGATGTCACACAGCCCCTCTGGGATGTCACACCTTGCTCTGCGATGTCACAGCCCAGTCTCTAATGTCACACAGCTGGTCTCTGATGTCACACCAGAGTCTGTGATGTCATAGTCTGCCCTGTGATGTCACAGCTGGATCTGTGATGTCACAGAGATGACCTATGATGTCATAGCTGCTCAATGACCTCACATAACCCACTCTGTGACGTCACAGCCCACTCTGTCACCTCTTGTTACCAGATGAGAAATTGTCTACACCAGCTGAGCTGATACCTGGAGCTTGTTCTCCACAACCCCAGGCCTATGGAAACCACACAGTGCCCATTGTGTGAGAAGGGGAACTGGAAGCTCACTAGCATCAGTGTCCTGCCAGCTCAGCCAGGCCCACTGGAACATTGGGGTCCACAATCAGCAAGGATCACCAGAGAGACTCCCAGGGCAGAAGAACCCATGGGTAAAGGGGAGGGGAAATATGTTAATGATTTTGGAGAAATTATTATCATATGTATGTTTAGTCCAGGACAATCAATGAATATGTGCGCACAATACAGAATATAAAGAGAAACTTTCCTGTACTCAGCCTGCATAGCTTTGGGAGGAGCTATCCCTTGTGCATCCAGCTGAATAAAGAATGCTGCTTCTTAATGCTACACTGGTGCTAAGGAGTTCTCTCTTTTACTGAAGTTTTGGTAACACTCCCACTGCCAAGGAAAACTCTGTCTCCTGCTGTTCACAAACAGAGAAGGGCTGGTGGCAGATGTGGGGCTCGGAGGCTGCCTGGGGCACAGTGACCATGAAATAATCAAGTTTTCAATGTTCTGTGAAAGAAGGAGGGGCAGCAACAAAACTTCTGCACTGGAATTAAGAAGGGCAGACTTTGGCCTATTTAGGATGCAGATTTGGGGAGCACCAAATCAGGTACTGATTTTTTTAAGTGAAACATCCCTTAAAAACAAAGGAGTCCAGGAAGGATGGACACATTTCAAGAAAATCATCTTTAAGGGGAAGGAGCAGCCTGTCCCAGTGTGGCAAAAGATGAGCTAGTGAGATAAATATCTGGCCTGGCAGGGCATGGATCTTTTCTGGGAACTCAGGGAAAAAGGGCCAGCAACTCAGGAAGTATTTAAGGATATTGTTAGGTTATGCAGAAACAAAAGTTGGGTGGTGAAAGCTCAATTAGAACTTAACCTGGCGGCTTCTGTAAGAAGAATAAAAAATGTTTTTTTAAAAAGTTCATAACAAAAGGAGGGAGAAGAAGAACGACAACACTTTATTGATTGCAGTTGATAACAGAGTAACTGAAGATAAGTAAAAGCCTAAGCTACTTAATATCTTGTTTTAATTTTCAATATTAGGACAGGCTGTCCTCAGGACAAGTGCTCTCCTAAGCTGGTAGATGAGCACAGGGAGCAGAACAGCCCCCTGGAATCCAGGAGGAAGCAGTTGATGACCTGCTGAGACACTCAGATGCTCACAGGTGTATGGGTCAGATGGGATCCCTCCTAGTGGGATGAGGGAGCTGATGGATGAGCTCCCCAAGCTGCTCTCCATCATTTACCATCAGTCCTGCCTCACTGGGGAGGTCCCAGAGGACTGGAGGTGCCAATGTGAGCCCATGCCCAAGAAGGGCTGGAAGGAGGATCTGGGGAACTCCAGGCCTGTCAGCCTGACCTGGGTGCCCAGCGAGGTTATGGAACAGATCACCTTCAATGCCATCACAGGGCACTCACAGGATGGCTGAGGGATGAGAGACAGCCAGCGTGGATTTAGTGGTGCCAAGTCCTTCCTGCCCAACCTGGTCTCCTTCTATGACCGGGTGACCCACCTGTGGATGTGGGAAAGGCTGTGGATGTTGTGTGCCTGGAATTCAGCAAAGCCTTTGACTCTGTCTCTGACAGCATTCCCTGGAAAAGCTGCAGCCCACAGCTTGGGCAGGTTCCCTCCTCGCTGGGAGATTTAAGAGCTGGCTGGAGGCTGGGCCCAGAGAGTGGTGGGGATGGTGCTGCATCCAGCTGGTGTCCAGCCACTGGTGCTGTCCCCCAGGGATCTGTGTTGGGCCCAGTCCTGTTTAATATCTTCACTGATGATCTGGGTGAGGGGATCGAGTCCACCATGCACAAATTGCAGATGGCACAAAGCTGGATGTGAGTGTGGATCTGCTGGAGGGCAGGACAAGAAGACACAGCCTTAAGCTGCAGCAGAGGGGGTTCAGGCTGGACAATAGGAAGAAGTTCTTCACAGAAAGGGTGAGTGGGAATTGGAATGGGCTGGCTAGGGGGGAGGGGGAAGAGTCACTGTCCCTCTCCAGTGGGACTTAGTGGCATGGTCTGGGTGACAAGGCAGTATTAGGGCATTGGTTGGACTTGATGATCCCAAAGGTCTTTTCCAGCCTATTTGATTCTCTCATTCTGTGATGACTGGGACACTCTGGGGCCATTGTGACACTGCAGGGCCTTGCGGAACTAAGAGGACCTGGTGACACCATGCAGCCCCACAGAACCAGGGGTCCACTGTGGTGCACTGGGGCCAAATGGACCCAGGGAGTGCACCGTGACACTCTGGGTCCTCGTGGAACCACAGGGGCCATTGTGACATTGCAGGGCTTTGTGTAACCAAGGAGTTTCACCATTTTTGCACTGCAAAACCAAGGACACCATTGGGAGACTCCAGGGCTCAGTGGAACCAAGGGGCCGTTCTGACACTGCAGGGCCTCATGGAACCATGGGGACATTGTGACCCTGCAGGATCCTGTGTAACCAAGGGGCCACTGTGACACGATGAGGCCTCAAGGAGGCCACTGTGTGGCCTCATGGAAACAAGGAGTCCATTGTGATATTGAGGGGACTTGAGGAACCACAGAGACCATGGTGACAGTGTGGGACCTCATGTAACCATGGGGCCATTGTGACACTCTGGGGCCCCATGGAACCAAGGGGCCACTGTGAAACTGCAGCACCAACGAGAACACTGTGACACTCTGAAGCCCCATGGTAGCAAGGAGTCCATTGTCACATTTTGGGGCCCCATGGAACCAAGGAGACCAGTGTGACAGTGCAGGGCCTGGTGTAACCAAGAGGCCATTGTGACATTGAGGGGCCCCATGGAAACAAGGACATTTTTGCAAATGACACCAAGCTGGGTGAGTGTTGATCTGCTGGAGCATAAGAGAGCTCTGCACAGGGCCCTGGACAGGCTGAATCCAGGGAACAAATCCAACAAGGTGAGATTGAACAAATCCAAGTGCCAGGCCCTGATATTTGGCTCCAGTGCTACAGGCTGGAGACAGAGTTCCAGGACAGCAGCCAGGCAAAAAGGAACCTGCGGGGATTGAGGGACAGCAGGCTAGACATGAGACAGCAGTGTGCCCAGGTGGCCAAGGAGGCCAATGGCTCCTGGCCTGGATCAGGAATAGTGCGGCCAGCGGGAGCAAAGCTGCTGCGCCAGCACTGATCTGCCCCCAGCTCTGCACACAGACATTGCTGCTGCAGCTCCAGAGAAGGCAACAAAAGGGCATCTCTGCAGAAAACTCTGCTGGACATCCTTTAGTTCATTTAAAGCCACTGAGATTGCAGCCCCTCATTGACACAGTCTGTGGCCACAGGGAAGGTGGAGAGAAACAAAATGAGAAATGGCACAAACAATGACATTTTTTTGTGGACAATATGAAAAAAGTAAAACAAAGGAAAGAACCTCCAAAATGAAACCAACACAAAGTATCAAAAATGACTTTTATTACAAATGATTAGCAAAAACTGGCCAGAAGTTTAATTTTTTTGAAAGGATCCAGTCATCAGTCTGCACACTGCAGCCTTGAGCTCCTGATTCCTCATGCTGTAAATAAGGGGATTCAGGGCTGGAGGCACTACCGAGTACAGAACTGACAGGGCCAGATCCAGGGATGGGGAGGACATGGAGGGGGGCTTCAGGTAAGCAAATATGGCAGTGCAAAAGAACAGAGAGACCACAGCCAGGTGAGGGAGGCAGGTGGAAAAGGCTTTGTGCCGTCCCTGCTCAGAGGGGATCCTCAGCACAGCTCTGAAGATCTGCACATAGGAGAAAACAATGAACACAAAACAACCAAAACCGAAACAGATGGAAAACACAAGGAGCCCCAGTTC